>NC_037357.1:86548225-86866426 GCF_002263795.3 Bos taurus
CAAAATGTGGAAAATTCTTAAATTTTTGGAATACCAAGCCACCTTACCTACTTCGTGAGAAACCTGTATGCAGATCAAGAAGCAACAGTTAGAACCAGACATGAAAAAAACGGACTACTTCAAAATTGGGAGAGGCGTATGTCAAGGTTGTATATTGACACCTTGCTTATTTAACTTATATGCAGAATTCATCATGCAAAATGTTGGGCTGGATGAAGCTCAAGCTGGAGTCAAGACTGATGGGAGAAATATCAATAACCTCAGATATGAAGATGACATCACCCTCATGGCAGAAAGTGAATAGGAACTAAAGAGCCTCTTGATGAGGGTGAAAGAGGAGAGTGAAAAAGCTGGCTTAAAACTCAACATTCAAAAAACTAAGATCATGGCATCCAGTCCCATCACTTCACAGCAAACAGATGGGGGAGGAAACAGAAACAGTGACAGACTATGTTTTCTTGGGGTCCAAAATCACTGTGGACCGTGACTGTAGCCATGAAATTAAAAGACGCTTACTCCTTGGAAGAAAAGCTATGACAAACCTAGATAACATTTTAAGAAGCAGAGACATCACTTTGCCAACAACGGTCCATCTAGTCAAAGCTATTGTTTTCCCAGTAGTCATATGTGGATGTGAGATGTGGACCATAAAGAAAGCTGAATGCCAAAGCATTGATGCTTTTAAACTGTGGTGCGGGAGAAGACTCTTAGAGTCCCTTGGACAGCAAGGAGATCAAACCAGTCAATCCTAAAGGAAATCCACTCTGAATATTAACTAGAAAGAATGCTTTGGCCACCTGATACGAAGAGTTGACTCTCTGGAAAAGATCCTGATGCGGGGAAAGATTGAAGACAGGAGGAGAAGGAGAAGACAGAGGATGAGATGGTTGGATGGCGTCACAGACTCAAACATTAGTTTGAGCGCACTCAGGGAGATGGTGAGGGACAGGGAAGCCTGGCTCGCTGCAGTCCATGGGGTCACAAAGAGTCGGACACTGTTGATTGAGGGACTGAACAACAGAACAGTAAGTAAAAGCACAGGCTTTGGACTCAATTCAACTTGGGGTGAACTCCAGCCCTGCTACCTACTGATTATGTAACCAAGTTGCTTAACTCTCTGCATCTCAGTCTTAGCATCTGCACAAAAGGAATGATAACACTACTCAACTCAAGGGGATGAAAATTAAATGGGATGATGCACATAAATGGCTTTGTGTTTAGCACATGGGTTACTGCCCTGTTCTCCTTGCCCTAAGAAGGAGGAGGCACTTAGATCAGAGATGTAATGGAAAGCCCAAGGGGTATTGGTGACCTATTGGGGGGTGGGGGTGGGTGTAGAAAAGACTTTCTAGAAAAAGTGACTTCTGAGCCCCCTGAGGGACACAGCAAGCCCTAATTACAAGGATATTCTTTTTAATACTACTGTTGCAAATATTAGTATTGGGTAAAGCATGTTTCTGGTTATTGGATCTTCCAGAAAAAGCACATATTTAAAAGTTTTTTTTTTTTTTTTGGACTGGCGACTCGTTTAATATATGATATTATACATGTTTCAATGCCATTCTCCCAAATCATCCCACCCTCTCCCTCTCCCACAGAGTCCAAAAGACTGTTCTATACATCAGTGTCTCTTTTGCTGTTTCGTATACAGGGTTATTGTTACCATCTTTCCAAATTCCATATATATGCGTTAGTATACTGTATTGGTTTTTTTCTTTCTGGCTTACTTCACTCTGTGTAATAGGCTCCAGTTTCACCCACCTCATTAGAACTGATTCAAATGTATTCTTTATAATGGCTGAGTAATACTCCATTGTGTATATGTACCATAGCTTTCTTAAGTTTTTTTTTTTTTTTTTTCTTAAGTTTAAAATTCTTGAGTTATTAGAAAGGCCATATGATGCCCTAAGAAAGACCCCATATCTGAGGAAGTTGGAGACTGATGGGAAGGATTTGAGATGGCAGCCTGCCTCGGATATACCATTTGAAAATGAAAGTGTTAGTCGCTCAGTCGTGTCTGACTCTTTGCGACCCCATGGTCGGTCCATGGGATTCTCCAGGGAAGAATCCTGGAGTGGGTTGCCATTCCCTTCTGCAGGGGAGCTTCCCGACCCAGGGATCAAACCCGGGTCTCCTGCATTGCAGCCAGATTCTTTACCATATGAGCTACCAGAGAAGCTAGATGTACCATTTATTAAAACCAAACAAACACACAGCAGAGGGTAGAAAGAGGTAAGCTGAATGGAAAGGTAACATCTGAGCATGTGTGCTAATGGACCTACGTAACTGGGAGTGGCCAGTTTTGGCGGGAGGCAATCCTGCCTCAAGCAGGAAACTTCAAGTTTCCACCCACTTTGAAAAGGCACTCCTGTCCCCGGAGAGTGAACCGTTAGGTGACCCCATTCCTGCCTCTCTTGCCCCGCCTACTCTCCTGATCTCCGATTGGCCAGATCAAGTTGGCTAACTGTTCTGATTTGTTGATTGTCCTTGGTCGGTTGAACTGCGGGATTTCGTCGCGACATCTCGTGGGATTTCGTCCTGACGTCGAGCGGCACTTCGGCACCGCTTCACGTCTGAGGTAAGCTCTCTCAGGGTCTCTCTAGACAGGTTAAGGGGAGCAAGCAAAAAAACTGGGACCTACTGTTGTTGATAATTCAAGCAACCGAATATTTTCTGGACCTCCTAACATCCTCAAACGGAGAAGGGAATGGCACCCCACTCCAGTACTCTTGCCTGGAAAATCCCATGGACGGAGGAGCCTGGTAGGCTGCGGACCATGGGGTCGCGAAGAGTCGGACACGACTGGGCGACTTCACTTTAACTTTTCACTTTCATGCCTTGGAGAAGGAAATGGCAACCCACTTCAGTGTTCTTGCCTGGAGAATCCCAGGGACGGGGGAGCCTCGTGGGCTACCGTCTCTGGGGTCGCACAGAGTCAGACACGACTGAAGCGACTTACGAGCAGCAGCAGCAGCAGCTGGTATAAAGAATCAATGTTCTTGGCCTCAGACTCTCCCTGCCCTGAGAGAAACTCCCAAAGCTCTCCCCTCCTGAGAGAAACTCCCAATGCCATATTCTCAGCCTGAGTGATGGGTGATCCTATAGTGTCAGAGGTGCTAGCTCTCTTCACTTTAATAATTTTCAAAAAGGTAGTAAAAATCAAGATATATTGATTTACAATACATTAATTTCACACATACAACAAATTGATTCCATGTATTTATAGATTAAGTGAGTGAAGTCGCTCAGTCGTGTCCGACTCTTTGCGACCCCATGGACTGTAGCCCACCAGGCTTTTCTGTCCATGGGATTCTCTGTCCATGGGATTCTCCAGGCAAGAATCCTGGAGTGGGTTGCCATTTCCTTCTCCAGGGGTTCTTCCCGACCCAGGGATCGAACCCGGGTCTCCTGTATTGCAGGCAGACACTTTAACCTCTGAGCCACCAGGGAAGCCCATTTATAGATTATACTTCCTTTAATGTTATTACAAAATAATGACTATGTTTTTTGTATTGTACAATATGTCCTTATTGCTTATTTATTTTATACATAGCAGTTTGTGTCTCTTAATCTCCTATCCCTATCTTTCCCCTCCTGTCTTCTCTCCTCACTGATAAGCACTAATTTGTTCTGTTTATCTGTGAATCTGTTTTTTTGTTGTTGTTGTTGTTATGCTCATTTCTTTGTTGTTTTCTTTAAGATCCTGTGAATAAGTGATAACATATGGTATGTGTCTTCTTCTGTCTGATTTATTTCACTAACATAATACACACCAAGTCCATTCATGTTGCAAATGACAAGATTTTATTCTTTTTATGACTGAGTAGTATTCCCTTGTGTGTGTCACTCACACACATGCACATATATATATACCACAGCTTCATCCATGATCTGTTTATAGATACTTAAGTTGCTTTCTATGTCTTGGCTAGTATAAATAATGGTGCCATGCATATTAGGCTGTGTGTATCTTTTCAAATTAATGCTTTTGTTTTGTTTCAGATATATACCCAGGAATGGAATTTCTGGGTCGATTGTTGTTCTATTTTTACTTTTTTGATGTACCTTCACACTGTTTTCCACAGTGACTATACCAATTTACATTCCCACCAACAATATACAAAAGTACCCTTTTTTCCACATCCTCCCCCAATGTTTATGGTTTGTGGTCTTTTTGATGATAGCCATTCTGGGAGGTGTGAGGTGATATCTCATAGTGTTGGGTTTTTTTTAATATTTATTTATTTGGCTGCACTGGGTCTTAGTTGTGGTACATGGGATCTTCAATCTTCATTGCTACATGCAGAATCTTTCGTTAAGGCATGCAAAATCTTTTTAGTTGCCCCATGTGTACTCTTAGTTGTGGCAGGTGAACTCTTAATTGAGGCACGTGAACTCTTAGTTGCAGCATGGGGGATCTAGTTCCCTGACTAGGAACTGAACCCAGGCCCCCTGCATTGGGCGCATGGAGTCTTAGCTGCTGGACCACCAGGGAAGTCCCTCTCATTGTGGTTTTGATTTGCATTTCTATGATGATTAGCAATATTGGGCATCTTTTCATTGACTTGGCTGTTTGCATGTCTTCTTCAGAAAAATGCCTTTTCAGTTATTCTGCCCATTTCTAAATGGGGTTGTTTGGTTTTTTAATATTTTTATAAGCTATTTATATAATTTAGAAATTAACCCTTTATCACTCATATCATTTGCAAATATTTCTCTCTTTCAGTAGGTTGTCTTTTTGTTTTGTCAGTGGTTTCCTTTGCTGTGAAAAAGCTTTTAAGTTTAATGAGGTACCATGTTTTGGTTTTGTTTAGTTTGCTGTAAGAGACAGGTCCAAAACATATTGCTACAATATATGTCAAAGAGTGTTCTGTCTATTTTCTTCTAGGAGTTTTATGGTCTTATATTTAGGTCTGTAATCCATTTTGAGTTTATTTTTTATATGGTGTAAGAAAATGTTCTAATTTCATTATTTACATGCAGCTGTCCAATATTCCTAGCACCACTTATTGAAGGGAATTGTCTTTTCTCCCTCGTATATTTTTGTCTCCTTTGTCACAGATTAATTGACCATATGTGCATGGGTTTGTTTCTGGACTTTATAATCTGTTCCATCTATCTGTGTGTCTGGTTTTGTGCCAGTACTATATTGTTTTGACTACTGTAGCTTTGTAGTATAGTCTGAAGACACCTTCAGCTACTAGTTTGTGAGTGTGATACCCCCAGCTCTGTTCTTGTTTCTCAAGATTATTTTGGCTATTTGGGGTCTTTTGGGTTTCCACACAAAATTTAAAATTATTTGTTCTAGTTCTGTGAAAAATGCCATCTCTAGGTAATCTCTTATGATCCTTTATATTTATGTGGTGTTGGTTGTAACTTCTCCTTCATTTCTGATTTTATTGATTTGGGCCTAGTAATACACTTTAAATCCACTCATATTAGTGATCTTCATTTCTTTTCAACCGAGCAAAATCCCACATCCCTCTGCCTGAAAACTGAAACCTTTCAATCAGAGACACCGTATGACCTCTGGGACTTACCTCCCCTCCCCTCCTTTGCCTCAAAACAGCCCCCCTCAATAATACTATGCATTCACTTCACTACTTCCCCAACAAGTGTCTGATATCTTTCCTTCAAAATAAGCCAAACCAGGCAAACTACTAACAACAATAACCAACCTCCCTCAAAGACTCAATGCTACTTTGATCATGACAGAAAACATGTCATCCCTAATCACTACTTCTCTCAGAGACCTCCAGCTTCCTGTTCTCATCTGATTTCCCCACCCTCATGTCCTTGCTCAAGGACAGATAAGCCAAGGATGGAGAAAAGTAGAACCTTAATTACAGGTGACTAACTGAATGTGGACTTCCTTCAACACTTTATCCCCCGACAGAACCTTTGGCCTTGTGACTGGAGAGACCCAGGCTGTGTTCCTTCTAGATAAGCGCCATGAACAGAGGCAGCTTCTGGGAAAACCCCAGGGAAGACAGGAAGAAATTAGAGAAGAAATCCAAGGTGAGTTGATCTGGAGAGGGCAGAGGAGTGGCCCAGGGGACATTGTATGGTGACTAGATTTCTGGGCATTGGGGGTTGGGGGAGGGTCAGAGGCACTGGGGACAAGGAGCAGCATGTCAAGGGGAGATCCAGAGCTTCTGGCCCTCATTCTGTCCTTGCCTGGTATCCTTGGGTAAAAGATCTGTGATCTTGCACTGGATTGGATGGTTCTCAGTCTATTCTGGAAGGTGAGAGAAGAGCATGCCACCAGCATTAAGCACCTACTACATGCCAGACGAGAGCCTAGGCGATGTTACCCATTTTCTCTGTTAGCCATGACTAGAGAGGGTTTATTAGCTCTACTTTATAGGTCTAACATGGAGGCCCTGCAGCCAAGGAAGAGTTCCTGGCTGAAAGTCAGACATGTTTAGCTGAATCATTGCTGGGATTTATTTTTCTTTCTTTTTTAGACTTTCAAGACTATTTCCCAATACTTCTCTAAGAAAGAGTGGGCACGTCTGGGATACTCGGAGAAAATCACCTATGTGAATATGAAGAGAAACTATGAAACCATGACTAGACTAGGTAATAGGAAGTTCTGGGTTCAGACAAGGCTGGGAATAAATGACGATTCCTCTTTACAAGCCATGGTTTATTCTTCTTAGGCTATGCCAAGTGTCCCACATTTGTCCTTTTCTGTGCGAAGAAATCCCAGGGCAGTTTTCAACCCTTCTGCTCTTTTAAATCCTGTGCAGGGCTGTGGGCTGAGAGTGGCCACAGAGATGCTCAGACCTGGATTCTATGCATTTCTCTCTCACTGGCCGTGGTTCAGATTCCCCCTGCCCAGCTGATGAGCTTTACTGTTGGTGCTGTGTCCCAGCATTTCCCCCTCCTCTCAGGTTGTTTGTTAAGAAACAAATATTGTGCATCATTCTAGGTCTCCAGTGTACCCCACCGGCTTTCATGTGTCCTAAAAATGGAGCCACAAAATCCAAGCGCTGTGATTCTAAAACTAAGAACCCCAGGGAAAAGGGTAAGTGACAGGAAATGAGTCTCCTGAAGCCCATTTATGCGGGGTTCCAGATGGGGAAAGATTCTCAGGACTTTGTTCCCTCAAAAGCATCATGGTTAAGTGAAAAAAAATGGAATGCAGAGGGTTAAGCACAGTCAGAGGCCATTCATATATAATCCTAAAACATGCAAAACGAGAATATATATATTTTTATGGATAGAAAGTATTTGGTAAATGTATAAAAACGTGAATGAGAATAAAACCCATCAAACTCTGGAGTGAAGAAGTGGAAAAGGAAGGAGGGTAGGGATCAGTGAGGGCCACACAGATGGCTTCAGCTGTGACTTGTCCATAGTGTTTTGTTATGTTTTGAATAAAGAGCTCAGAGCGATCTGAAGTAGTTGTGAGATAATGTTGAAATCCTACTAGACCCAATGGTAGATGCACGTTTCAAATATTATTGTCCATCATTTTATGCATGTTTGAAACATTTCTTTTTTAAAGGAGTTAGTTCTTGCTAAGCACCATTAATGAATCACAGGATGATTAAGAAAAATTTGAAGTGTAAATCCACCCAAAACTTCCAAAATAATAGTGCATAGGTATTGGGTAACTATCTTAAGAAAGTGATTAACATATTATGTAATGACATATGGCTGTTTGCTTGCGTTTTATCAAAACCAAATAGTTGTCTCACTCCTAATCGAACCTGGTTCTGTGTGTTGAGTTTGGAAGAGAGTTTAAGAGAGTAATCTTCCACACATTGACCTTTCCTACTGGTCAATGAGCAGAGGCAATGTAAGGTTTTAAAAAAGTGACAGAGTCTAGAAATCTGAGCAGTGTATGTACTCACTTAAAAAGGGGATGGGATGTGTTCATTTGCTCTTTTGCTCTGACAGCATAGTTGTGAGAAGACAGGGTGAGAATGTTCAAAATGTCTCCAGTAACCCTTTGACTCTCTAGTTTAACAGGCCGGATTCCACAAGCTCCCAAAATTACTGTAAGAGGGCTAAAAACCCAGTGCTTGAGTAGCTACAAGGTTTTTGATATTAAAGAGGTATCTTTATACTGGAAACATTCCATAACCACTGGACTAAATCATCCATGGTTCATTTCACACTTAACAGCTTCATTAAGGTGTAATTGACCTACTGTGAAATTCACCATTTTAAGTATAGAGTGATTTTTGGCTAAAGACCAATCAATTTACTTCTTTGGGGAAAAACGTAAGAAATACATAATAGGATAGGATAAGGCAGTGATGGGGTTTAGTTTACATTTTATAAACCATAGAAGAAAAATTCTGAATAGATGCTGCAAATAAATAGCAAAATCATTGTTATTCAGAGGCTGGTCTCAGAGTAACTCTTTGATAATAAGTGGACTCGTCACCCTCTGCTGCAGAAATCCCTGATACCACAGGAGTCTCTGCAGTTTGAGAATATTTACCAACAACAAAAACAAATTTCTGACTTGTCACCTCCTTTTAGATGAACCTCCTCAAGGGACTTCCAACATGCAAGGGGGAAAATGCCAGAAGGTGAGTGCCTCGCAAATCCAAAGGACCAGAGACTGTTTATCTCTCCGTAGATGTGAATATTGGGATAAAAGTGGGAAAATAGCCTGGCCCTCACTGCCTCCCTTTGCTGATCTCTTTATCACAGTTCCTGATGTAGTTCAGTTCAGTCGCTCAGTCGTGTCTGACTCTTTGCGACCCCATGAATCGCAGCACGCCAGGCCTCCCTGTTCACCACCATCTCCCGGAGTTCACTCAAACTTATGTCCATCGAGTCGGTTATGCCATCCAGCCATCTCATCCTCTGTCGTCCCCTTTTCCTCCTGCCCCCAATCCCTCCCAGCATCAGAGTCTTTTCCAATGAGTCAACTCTTCGCATGAGGTGGCCAAAGAACTGGAGTTTCAGCTTTAACATCATTTGTTCCAAAGAACACCCCAGGGCTGATCTTTAGAATGGACTGGTTGGATCTCCTTGCAGTCCAAGGGACTCTCAAGAGTCTTCTCCAACACCACAGTTCAAAAGCATCAATTCCTCGGCGCTCAGCTTTCTTCACAGTCCAACTCTCGCATCCATACATGACCACTGGAAAAACCATAGCCTTGACTAGATGGACCTTTGTTGGCAAAGTAATGTCTCTGCTTTCCAATATGCTACCTAGGTTGGTCATAACTTTTCGTCCAAGGAGTAAGCGTCTTTAAATTTCATGGCTGCAGTCCTGATGTAGTACCAAGAGCTAAATAATAATTAACAACAATTGTAATAGTTGTTACTTCTTTTGATTTCATAGTGATGACAGATACTATTTTAGGCAATTCACATGGATTAGTGTATTTAGCCCTTAAAACCTCTATGATGTTACTGCCATTTTATCCCCAAATAATAATGAAGTTATTATTAGTATTATTAAATACTACTACTCATAATAATGCAGATACTGTCGTACAGTGATGTTAAATAATCTGCTTGAGACCACAATGGCTGTTCTCTTCTCCAGAGGATCTTACTGACCCAGGGATCAGACCTGGATCTCTTGCATTGCAGGAAGATTCTTTACATCTGAGCCACCAGGGAAGCCCAACAGTGGCAGTGGTAGTAGTCTAATCCAAAGCCCCAAGCCATTTCCAAACCTATAAGCTTTTCCACACGTTTCTGAAGCTCAGGCGTTTCCCCTAAACTTTGCAGATGCTGCTGACACTTCTGTTTAGACACCCACTCTCACAACAGGGCCCCTTTTGTGTTGCTTGGGAATCACTTGAACTGTCAGCCTCTCTCTTCTGTGAGCTCCTTAGGGACCTTGTCTGCCCCTGAGGCATCTCTGAAGTCCCAGTTCCAGCCCAGGAAGACCCTTAGAGGTTTATTGAATGAGTTCTTCTGCAATTGCAGGTTAAACTATAGTTTAGAGGGTAAAGGGATCTGGTGGTTGGGTTACCAGTAGCAGTGTGGACACGGTTGAAGAGAGAATTCAAAGAGGGATCATAAAAGTGTTTGTTTTTATTGTTATCACATTTAAACAGCATTTATAGCCTTAGAAAGTTCTTTCACTTAGCTTGTTTTACAGTTATTGTTCACTGATGCATAAATAAGGGAGCT
The DNA here is from genome assembly GCF_002263795.3 of Bos taurus. Classification (NCBI taxonomy): domain Eukaryota; kingdom Metazoa; phylum Chordata; class Mammalia; order Artiodactyla; family Bovidae; genus Bos; species Bos taurus. Next base: position 86,558,342 of record NC_037357.1, read on the forward strand.
GATTATATAGTTATCGTTCACAGTTTTATAAACAAGAGCTGAATGAAGGTTGGCTTTAAGATCGTTGGTCAGCGACACACCCTGACACAAGTAGAATTGGTACAGGAACCACCTCACCTAATTCCACATGAAATGTTCTTGCCGAGGTAGGACAGGATGCAACATCTGGCACCACCTTCTTGGCTGTCTGCGTGAATTTATGTGAACCATTCTCTCTTCTCCTTTCCCTATATTCATCTCTCCCACACCATTTGCCAGCAGCGTTTTGTCCCCTCTGCACATTGTTCCATTTGCTCTCCCCGCAGCTGTCAACCATCTTATCTTCAATCCCTTAGATTTTATAGAAGCCCCTCCTCATTTTCACAGACCTCATGGATCGTTAGAACGCTCTACTTTCCCAAATCTTCCGTGTACCACACTCCTGCTCACTTGGAGATTTCTCTTGGTGAGGGTGTCAGTCTGGAAAAAGCATGAAAACAAGCGTTCTAATCCTGGAAACGCCCTTCATTTAGACCATTCCATTTCCTTCTAACTTCCTAGATTCTTCGTAATTTAGGTACAGGTAACATAATGATCCCTCAGACTTGTTGAGGACGTTAATTAAGGTACTGCACAAGAAAACACTTTGTAAGCTCTAAAGCACTTGAGAAATGGATACTGATTGTATGTGACTTTCACGTTAAAAAGGTGATGCCCAAGAAGCCTGTAAAGGGAAAAAAACGTTCAAAGATAGTACCAGGAACATCAGGCCCAGAGCAGGCTCAGAGACAGCTGCGCTCCCAGGCAAAAGCAAGTATCTCTGCTCAGCAGAGTAAGAAAACAGCAGGTAAGAGAAACCACTTTTCTTACTTGTTTGGGAACAACTCCTCTGTCTTCCCTGGCCATGTTCAAGTGAATGGGTTAGCCATGGGAGATGGATCCTGGACAGGCCTAGGGCCAGGCTGGGCTGAGAGCTTGCTCAGCTCCAGCTGAAACATTTGAGCTGACTTCCAGGGTCCTCATTGCTGGGGCCTGGGTTTGATCCCTGATCAAGGAACTAAGATCCCACAAACCACTTGGCATGGCCAAATTTGTTTTAAAAACGTGTAACTTACAGAATCACAGATCTGAGTTGTCATCCATATGAAAGCCATGTAACTGGGGGCAAGCCTTTCAAATTCTCTGAGCTCCAGATTCCTAGTCCATAAAATGGAAATAAAGAATCCAAGTTCACAGGCTGTTCAAAGGTGTTCAATTCAAGGGACTTCCCTGGCAGTCCAGTGGTTAAGACTGCACCTACTCTGCAGGGAGCATGGGTTCAATCCCTGGTGGGGGAACTCAGGTCATTCCATCTGTGATAACTTGGGAACACATCTTACTCAGAGTTTTATCCCCACCCTCAGCTCAATGCCTGACACACGATATGCCTTTAATATCTGCTGAGTGAAAGACGGTCGGAATAAATGTGGTAAGTAATCTGAATTACTTACTGGTGAAAGGAGCCAGAAGCTAAAACTCTAACTGCTGTTTGGTGTGTATTGGTGTGGGTCTAACCTCTCAGCCTCTTTGAGCCAGAAAGTGTGCAAAACAGACTGTGTAGAAGTCCTGTGGACACCTGGGGAGGGAGGAGGCATCTCCTTATCTCACAAAACAGGACCCGACACTCCCTAACCCACCCAACACCCATGTACCAACTCTTCTCCAGGATCCAAGAAAAAGAAGGTTTCTGCCATCAGACTGCGAGAAAGAAAACCGGTTGCCTACGAAGAGATCAGTGATCCTGAGGAAGAATCCAATGGAAACACGGTTGATGTGTGGGCCAACAGAGGGCAAAAAAGAGAACCAGTTGCCCAAGAAGAGATCAGCGATCACGAGGAAGAATCCAATAGAAACACAGTTAATGTTTGGGCCAACAGACTGCGAAAAAGAAAACCAGTGGCCTATGAAGAGATCAGTGATCCCGAGGAAGAGGAAGATGAAGATGACTAAATCTGTAAGTAAGCTTTCTCTCCATCCCCACATCCCCACAAAAGGCACTGTTCTCTTATGTTAGTTGTATCCTGTCTTGTCACTTGTTCCTTTCTCCCAGTCCCTTGGGGGTGCAGCTCTGAGGCTAAATGAGAAGGATTCCCATGCTTTTTCTACTTCCTGCTCTGTATATCCAGAGATCTTCCCTCCCCAGGATGCTGTGGGCTCCCAAACCCCAGGTCAGCTTCTAGCATGTAGGCGACACATTCCTCTAGCCGAAAACCTCACTGGACAGTTGACAGAGTCGCTGCAGCCTGAACACAAGGTTGGTCTTCAGGAGCAGTGAGAGGTGCACATAGACCACAAGGCAGGATGGAATGGGAGTGCACAGGGGCCATGCAGGTCAAAATGAGGAGCTGAATAGTAATTTATCAGTCAGTGGGGGCTCATTGTCACTTATTTTCCTTCTCTTTCCTTGCCTCAGCCTCACGGATGTGACAAGTGCCCAAGATAAGAAGCAGAACTTGGTGGCTGTTCATGAACATGGCACGGCTATGAATTCCTAGCACATGAAATAAACAGTTCACAACAGTTAAACATGATTTTCCTTACTATGTGCCAAGCATTATTAGTTATTAAAGTTGTGTTAATGAGCAAGACATATACCTGCCGTGTGTTTCTGTCTGTGTATCCATGCTTCTAGGGCTTCCCAGGTGGTGCTAGTGGTAAAGAACCTGCCTGCCAATGCAGGAGGCAAGAGACGCAGGTTTGATCCCTGGGTCAGGGCAATCCCCTGGAGGAGGGCATTGGCAACCCACTCCAGTATTCTTGCCTAGAAAATCTGATGGACAGAGGAGTCTGGAAGGCTACATACAGTTCATGGGATCGCACAAAGTTGGACACGACTGAAGTGACTTAGCATGCACACACATCCATGCCGCTGCCTTAAAAATAAACAAATATTGTCAGATATTCTTTGTACAGAACAGCACTAACCTCCCCCTCTCCAGATGTAACTACTGAGGGCAGTTCTGTGTGTTTTATTGCAAACGGTTTTCTCTATATTTACACACATCCACAGGGTACCAATATGAGCATCTCTCACCTGCTTTTCCTCTTTAGCAGCATGTCCTGAACAAGTCTGTCTCACTCTGTTTCCTGTTCCACACATGCTCCAAACCTCCATTATTCATTCACTCAGCATCGGTCACTGACAATAGACATTTACAAGATTTTCCCAGTTGTTTGCTCTTCCCACTCTTGTGCACACAGCCCTGTGCACCTGTATCAGTGTTTCTTTAGCACATGTTCCTAGAAATGGAATTGTTGTATCAAAGTGTTCATTCATCCAACACCTAATGGGTCTGTACTGCATACTGAGCGCCATTCTAGGTCCTGGAGAGACATCAGGGACAAGATAAACAACAGTCCCTGCCCACGTGGAGGTGCCAGTCTAGTGGGGGCTGTTGCTAGTTTTTATTCTGATGGATGCTGTACCTGCCCTGTACCGGAGTGGGATTCTGCAGGTGGTTGGACACCTTGGCTGTTGCTCTCTCTAAGATCTTCGGGGTCATGGGGCTGGGACAGTCCATTTGAAAGTGTGTGGGGGGAGACAGAGATGAAACTGTCAATTGGGGAACATGGAAGAATAGGGAAGAAGAGGTCCAGTGTAGGGCCCGTCGTGAACAGGAAAGGAAGAGATCACTTAGTCATGATACAAGGGACCAAAGATGGAAAACTCCACTGGACAGAGGCAGGAAATTGCCCATGTCAGGTCCAAGGGCTTGGGAGCCAGGATGGGGGTCAAGTATTAATAATGGGACAGCCCTCTCCCAGATGGACCATCACAACCCACAGAGCTGGAACAGTCAGTTCTGGGGAAGGGAAGAGAAGAGTCTATTTTAGAGCAAATCATTGTGTGTGTTGGGGGACATTAAAGCTACCAACAGAAATCCAAGGTGACTTGCATGGGACATCAAACACCAGCCCCAGATGGCTGCAGTGTTGCACCATTTTGACCATCCACTGCCCATCGCCTTGGCCTCCTGGCTCTCATCCAGCCTTGGAAGGTCTCCACTCTCCTGCTGAAGCTGCCATCTCCCCTACCCTTGCCTTCATCCCACCTCTGGACTCGTCCCCCTCAACCCAACAGATTTGGATCAGAGATGGGAGAAACCATAAACCAGCAGAGGATGAGCTCCTGGACTCTGACTGGTCCCTGTAACTCCAGGTTGGAGCCATGGTTGCTGGGCCAGAATTGCTGGGCCAGTGTTTCTCCTACAAACACTCTATGACAGCTTCAGGGTCACAGGATTGCTGTCCACACAACAGCCCTGGGGCTAGGCCTGGGTCTGGTCTCCTAAAGACCTTGGGGGTGGGGGACGCTGCATAAAAGGAGCTTGTCCTAGGAGTCTGAGGATCTCTAGACCTAAGAGGTGGCGTAGACCATGACAGACAGGTGGGAAAGGAAGCATGGCTGGGGTATGGACAGATGTGGACACCCACATAAACCCTCTCTGACCAGCATGTTCTGAGAGACACTCTTCCTCACAGGGATGACCCTCCCAGCAGTGGCTGCATGGCAAGGGCCTCCCAGTTTATCTGAGTCCCCACCTACTCCTCCAGGAATAACAATGTCTTGTCGTTCAAGGTCATACCTTTGTGTGAGACAAGTCCCAGGCCCAGGAGTCTGCATCCCAGGCCAGGAACAATGTCTGCAAGAAGGAAAGAGGTGTGGTCCCTTGGGGTCTCCCCCTCTCAGCCCACCTTCCATAATAACCATAGGAAGTACAATTAACATTCATCTTCTGCTTGCAAAGTGCCTGGGGTGATACTAAGCATCTTGTATGGATTTCCCCACTTATCTCCACAATCAACCTCTGTGCACAGACAGACACTATCATATAGCTAGAGAGAGGTAATGAGAGACAGAGACACCAACAGACCTGCAGCTTCATGCCAGAGTTCCTCCAGCTGGCACATGCAGGGAGAGCTGAGCGTGGAGCTCACTGTGACTTCAGAGACACTAAGGCAGATAGGTACAAATTTCGGGGGTGGAGAGACTTGAATGACCTCTGAATTCTGCCTCAAATCTAGGGAAGAGGATGTGGACCAGGAACCCTAGAGACAGAGTATGCCCAGAGGGAGAGGCAGATCTGGTGCTAGGGGGGGCAGGGAAGGACAGAGATACACAGGGTGGGTGGAAGTGGGTCTGGCAGGGAGGCCAGGGAGACCCAGGGCCAAGTGAGGGCTATCACAGCCTTGAGGGGTCAGGTGGTTAGGGGCAGAGGTCCCCTAGAACTGTCAGCACACCCTTCCTGATGCTGCAGGGAGACGTGGGTGCTGCCCAGGTCAGTGAGGTCACTCTACCTGTGCCTCAGGCCAACTTGCTAGCTTTTATTTTGACAAATGCTGTATCCCAGCCCCCAGTCCTGGAGCAGGATTCTGCAGGTGGTTGGATACCTTGGCCTTTGCTGTAAGAAGAAATAAATTCTATTTTACCCCAGTTTCATTCTTCATTACTCAAATTTAATAATCTGCTAACGAACATTGTGTACCTTATTGTCCATGCAGATACAGAAGAGGACGTCCAAAAGAGATACAGAAAGATTTTATTTTCCTTTCTCCTGAAGAAGATTGGATGAACCAGCTGAATTTCCCAGCAGAGGAGACGGGTGCAGGGAAGGGTGGCTTGAAAGCACTCTGGGGTCATGACGAGCATTTTCCCTTAGGTTCCCTGGGTAGATACAGCTCCTTCCCTCCCTCCTTTTCCTCCTTCTCTTCCTCCTCCCCCTCCTCCTCCATTTGACAAATCAAATTTTTGAGATGCAGGGAGACTATGGCTTTGCCTGATGCCAGAAGTCAGCCTCTATGTGGCCCCAGGTGCGCCCCGAATCAAGCCTGGAGTCCAAGGTGGATGCATGTGCTCTCCTGATGAGCGTCCAAAATGACTTTCTTTCTTTCTTTCTTTTTTTACTTCCTGGCTTTCTTGTTTCTCTTCCAGCAATTTTTAAGATTCGTTATAAAGCAAAATTCTGGGAATTCCGTGGCAGTCCAGAGGTTAGGACTCTGTGCTTTCACTGCCAAGGTCCTGAGTTCAATCCCTGGTCAGGGAACTAAGATCCCACAAGTCACGGAGTGGGAAAAAACAATGAATCCTATTCCTAGTAAAGAATTGGGAAAACGCAAGGACGTGTGAAAGAGCAGTACATCCATCACAAGAAAACACTTCTGAGCTTTATTCACCAAGACCCACAGTAAAGAACACATTGTACAAGTGACTCTAAAGCAAATGCTTCACAGAACAATACTGACCCTTATATATGTGATATTCACCAATATTGTCTATTCTGTTTGTGATGTGCTATGTTATTTCATTCTAATTTATTTAAAATGCACAATTCTTTTCAGAATCCTTAAAATATTCTATTGGCCATGAATCACAACCTGCAGTTTGGAAAGTCCTTCTCCAGGGTCCCAGTGTTTGTCCAACAGGTGACTTGCTGCTTTGAGTCCTGCAGGGAAGGTTCAAGGAAACCTCATGATGCCCCTCTGAGCCAGGGTCTCCTGGAAGGTGTAACCTAGAGGCTTCCTGCTCCCAGGCTTGGCCCAGGCTTGGCCCAGGCTTGACCTGGGTAGGGGTGGGCCATCCCAGATGTCTGGGGAAAACACTCTTATGTCTCTTTTTCACTCTCACACTACTACCACACTCACAACGCTTCTGGGATGTGTGGGTTTTTTCCTCACACCAAAGAAATCTCGGCGTCATCAGCTGGGTGTCCTACAATTCCATTCAATCTTGACACTAACAGGAGTTTGTGCAGACAAGTTAAGAGCTCAGTCCCACAAGACTGTCCCTTCCACCTCAGATGCCAGTTCATAGTCCCAGGTTGTCACCTGTACTTCTGACCAACCAGCTATAAATCAGAGGTTCCTATGACCCCCTTCTCACATTCAGTCATTTGCTATAATAGGTCACAGAACTCAGGGAAGCACTTACCTACATTGACTGGTTTATTATATAATAAAAGGACATGATAAAGGACACAGATGAACAGCCAGATGTAGAGAAACCTGGGGTAAGTTCTGGAAGGATTCAGGGCACAACAGCTTGTGTCTCTGTGACATGGGGGTGCCCACTCTCTCAGCATGGATGTGTTTACCCACACGGAAGCTCCTGGAACTCCACGCTAATGGGATTTTATGGAAGCTTCCTCACGTAGGCATGATCAAATATTAACTCCTTTTCCAGCCCTCTCCCTTCTCTGGAGGATGGGGGTTGGGGCTGAAAATTCCAAGCCTGTAATCATAGCTTGGTCTTTCTGGTGACAAGGACCCTACACAGAGTTGCCTCATTAGAACAAAAGATGCTGTTAGTGCTCTTACCACGTAGGAAATTACACTGGTTTTGGAGCTCTGTTCCAGGAACCCAGGGCAGAGGCCAATATACATTTTTTTCTATTTCACAACAGGTGGAGGGAGATGCCAGCTCAGGCTCTCTCCTTTTGGTGGACAGAGATGCCAGCTCAGGGTAGATTGGGTTATAAACAAATGACAGACAATCAGAGTTTATTTCTCACGGATGCTGCACGCCCACTGCAGGTAGACTGGGGCTCTTCTGCACATTATCAACACACTCATGCCAGATCTCAAGGACACAGAGTAGCCCCATGGGTGGCCCAGCAGAGAGAAAAGGGAGTGACTAAGCATGAACCAGCTCATCAAATGGCCAATGGCCAACTCTGACCCTCAAAGGGGTGAAAGTGTGCAGTCCTATGGAAGCATAGGATATTTGTGAACATTCTAAAGTCAACTACAAGGAGGGTATGACATCACAAAAGAGAGTATGGTGTGGGAGAACTGCCTAATCCAGTGGTTCTCAATGGGAGAGGGCAGGTGTGGATCTTGTCCCCCTAGGGGACACTCAACAATGTCTGGAAACATTTTTGGCTGTCATGACTTGATAGGGGGATAGGCATCTAGTGGACAGAGATCAAGGATGCTGCTAAACAACTTACAATGCAGAGAACAGTGCCCCCCAAGAAAAATAATCCAACCCCCCTTCAAATGTCAATGGTGCCAAGGTTGAAACCCTTAGCTAAAGGAATGTTGTTTAAATGGAGAGATTTCAGGCATTAGACAGAGGCAATCTCTCAGCGAGGGTAGGCAAATAGTACAATTCTTCTCACTCAATTTATCATCAGGCTCCTATTAAGCCTTGACTGTGTACAAAGCTCTATGAGAAAGGCTGACAAGGTGAGAGATGGGTTCCTGTCATCCTCTTAAGGGAGAAAGTTGATGATGAATGAGTCTTCTTGTTCCCCCTGCTCTGAGGGCCACCTCAGCTTAATGTCAAGGGTATTCGTGTGTGGTTCTGCTTCTCTGCTTTCTTTTCTGTCCCAGGATCAATCTGCTAATCCCTGTGCCAGCACCATCCCGTGTCATGGACAATAGCTCCACAATAGGATTGACTGTTCAGAAGGCAAGTGCTTCCTCTTTGTACTTCTTTAGGTCCTTTGAACTCCTGGGTACATTTTAGAATCTACTGGTCAAGTTCCATGATTAGAAAAAAAAAGGGGTCCCTGTTGGGATTCTGACTGGAATTTCAGTTAATTCATAGATCAATTTGGGGGTTAATGACATCTTTATGTAGTTGAGCCTTCCTATCCGAGAACCTGGGCTTTGTCTCCATTTTTAAGGTCTTTCTTAAGTCTTCTATAAAGTTTTATAATTTATGGTATCCACATTTTGTCCATTTTTGCTAGCTTTATTATCTATTATAGTCTCTCTCAAAAGAGCCTACATGGTTGGTAGGGGGCCTGAGACTCAGGGGAGTGGCCAGACCCTGCTACCCAGTTCACATCTGAAGGAACTGCTAAAGGGGACAGATTTACCCTTCCATTAGAGACAGAGGGCTTGGGGTACACTGCTAGGGGCAGACACCTTTTGCCTTGAAAATCAGCCAACCAACTACACTGTAGAAGAAATTATATGGGAGCCATGGTAAACATATTTCTACTTTTGATGAAACACTAGACTTTAGAAATCAGGAAGGTATTGGATGGGGGACAAAGGCAGAAAGGAGACTGGGAGACAATGAGAAAACTATACCATCTTCATAATATTGCTGTGGATTGAGTCCAGTTCACTTTATTCTCTTGGTTTAGTAAATTGACTTATTCTCCTTTAGGGAGACACATGTTCTTGTAGGGACAGTTTTTCAACGCTTGGCATAGGATAATGTTGCTTTGATCAACGTTTTATGTGTTTTACAGTTTTATCTGCATGTGGTATTCACAAAATGCATGGATTGAGGTATCACCCGGTCAGACTCTCCGTAAGTGGGTAGGACACCTGAGGATCCTGTTTGCTTTGGGGTGATTGGCCATGGAGCACACAGACTGGAAGTGATCCCCTCTCTACAAATGTGTTTCTGTCTTTCATTATTACTGTGGAGGCTGAAGGTGCCTCAGGCTCTAATTTGCTTCCTTCTCAGAATTCCCCACACTTAACCTCAGGCCCTTCCCAGGTAGCAAGTAGGGAGTTCACCATTATTAGAAGTCAGTAGAGTGCTGTCTACCCATGTAAGGGTGTTGATGATGCAACTAGCCCTGTAGTTCTGGGGGCAGTTCTTGCTCTTTCTATGTATTTACCCTCCACCTGGGGTTTCTCTGGATACACTCTTACTTTCTTAGTTGCTTCCACCTGCTCCTCTGGGCTTCTGGTTCTCTTCACCCTTGTAAACCTTATGTGCACTGCTTTCTTTTTTTAGAAATCCTTCACAATTCCTGGTTCCTGGATGGCACCCTTTCTTCTTTTCCAGGAATTAATGAAACCTTTCCATCACTTCAGTGGTGCAGTGGGGAAGTACACAAGTTTGTTCAAACAGCCATCTTCAGACAGTCTTTAAGGGTGTTTTTTAAAGTTCCTAGAGAAAAAGTTGTTTTCATTTTATTATATTGTGTTCAGAGAATGTCCCTTGGATTCTACATTTTGCCAGGGCTGATGGCAGTGGTGGTAGAATGTATCAAGATTGCATCTGTGGCCTGTTGTGAGTATTATGGGCTTCCCAAGTGGCACTCGTGGTAAAGAACCTGCCTGCCAATGCAGGAGACATAAGAGACTCGGGTTCGATCCCTGAGTTGGGAAGATCCCCTGGAGGAGGGCATGGCAACCCACTCCAGTATTCTTGCCTGGAGAATCCCATGGACAGAGGAGCCTGGTGGGCTACAGTCCATGGGGTCACAAAGCGTTGGACACGACTGAAGCGACTTAGCACGCATGGATGCGTCGGTATTATAAGAAGGTTGGGCAGATTTTTCACTTTCTTCAATAAGCAATTCTTAGAGTTTCACCTGATCTGCAAAAGTGATTGATACCAGTCAATCTGTGAGGTGTTGGAGTGGAGTGTACAGTTCAGTTCAGTCACTCAGTCATGTCCGACTCTTTGTGACCCCATGGACTGCAGCACACCAGGCCTCCCTGCCCATCACCAGCTCCCAGAACTTGCTCAAACTCATATCCATCGAGTCAGTGATGCCATCCAACCATCTCATCCTCTGGCGTCCTCTTCTCTTCCTGACTTTAATCTTTCCCAGCATCAGGGTCTTTTCCAAGGAGTTAGTTCTTCGAATCAGGTGGCCAAAATATTGGAGTTTCAGCTTCAGCATCAGTCCTTCCAATGAACATTTGGACTGATTTCCTTTAGCTTGATCTCCTTGCAGTCCAAGGGGCTCTTAAGAGTCTTCTCCAGCACCACAGTTCAAAAGCATCAATTCTTCAGAGCTCAGCTTTGTTGATACTCCAACTCTCACATCCATACATGACTACTGAAAAAACCATAGCCTTGACTACATGGACCTTTGTTGGCAAAGTAATGTCTCTGCTGTCTAATATGTTGTCTAGGTTGGTCATAGCTTTCCTTCCAAGGAGTAAGCGTCTTTTAATTTCATGGCTGCAGTCACCATCTGCAGTGATTTTGGAGCCCCCCAAAAGATAAAGTCAGCTACTGTTTCCACTGTTTCCCCATCTATTTGCCATGAAGTGATGGGACCAGATGCCATGATCTTAGTTTTCTGAATGTTGAGCTTTAAGCCAACATTTTCACTCTTCTCTTTCACTTTCATCAAAAGGCTCTTTAGTTCTTCTTCACTTTCTGCCATAAGGGTGATGTCATCTGCATATCTGAGGTTATTGATATTTCTCCTGGCAATCTTGATTCCAGCTTGTTCTTCATCCAGCCCAGCGTTTCTCATGATGTACTCTGCATATAAGTTAAATAAGCAGGGTGACAATATACAGCCTTGACGTATTCCTTTTCCTATTTGGAACCAGTCTGTTGTTCCATGTCCAGTTCTAACTGTTGCTTCCTGACCTGCATACAGACTTCTTAAGAGGAAGGTCAGGTGGTCTGGTATTCCCATCTGTAAGAATTTTCCACAGTTTATTGTGATCCACACAGTCAAAGGCTTTGGCATAGTAAAAAAAGCAGTAGATGTTCTTCTGGCATTCTCTTGCTTTTTCAATGATCCAGCGGATGTTGGCAATTTGATCTCTGCTTCCTCTGCCTTTTCTAAAACCAGCTTGAACATCTAGAATTTCATGGTTCATGTATTGCTGAAGCCTGGCTTGGAGAATTTTGAGCATTACTTTGCTAGTGTGTGAGATGAATGCAATTGTGAAGTAGGTTGATCATTCCTTGGCATTGCCTTTCTTTGGGATTAGAATGAAAACTGACCTTTTCCAGTCCCGTGGCCACTGCTGAGTTTTCCAAATTTGCTGGCATATTGAGTGCAGCACTTTCACAGCATCATCTTTCAGGATTTGAAATAGCTCAACTGGAATTCCATCACCTCCACTAGCTTTGTTCGAAGTGATGCATCCTAAGGCCCACTTGACTTCACATTCCAGGATGCCTGGCTCTAGGTGAGTGATCACACCATCATGATTATCTGGGTCGTGAAGATCTCTTTTGTATAGTTCTTCTGTGTATTCTTGCCACCTCCGCTTCTGTTAGGTCCATACCATTTCTGTTCTTTATGGAGCCCATCTTTGCATGAAATGTTCCCTTGGTATCTCTAATTTTCTTGAAGAGATCTCTAGTCTTTCCCATTCTGTTGTTTTCCTGTATTTCTTTGCACTGATTACTGAGGAAGGCTTTCTTATCTCTCCTTGCTATTCTTTGGAACGCTGCATTCAGATGCTTATATCTTTCCTTTTCTCGTTTGCTTTTTGCTTCTTCTCTTTTCACAGCTACTTGTAAGGCCTCCTCAGACAGCCATTTTGCTTTTTTGCATTTCTTTTTCTTGGGAATGGTCTTGCTCCCTGGCTCCTGTACAATGTCATGAACCTCCATCCATAGTTTTTCAGGCACTCTGTCTATCAGATCTAGTTCCTTGAATCTATTTCTCACTTCCACTGTAAAATTGTTAGGGATTTGATTTAGGTCATACCTGAATGGTCTAGTGGTTTTCCCTACTTTCTTCAATTTAAGTCTGAATTTGGCAATAAGGAGTTCTTGATTTGAACCACAGTCAGCTCTCGGTTTTGTTTTTGCTGACTGTATAGAACTTCTCCATCTTTGGCTGCAAAGAATATAATCAGTCTGATTTCAGTGTTGGCCATCTGGTGATGTCCATGTGTAGAGTCTTCTCTTGTGTTGTTGGAAGACTGTGTTTACTATGACCAGTGCATTCTCTTGGCAAAACTCTATTAGCCTTTGCCCTGCTTCATTCTATACTCCAAGGCCAAATTTGCCTGTCACTCCAGGTGTTTCTTGACTTCCTACTTTTGCATTCCAGTCCCTTATAAAGAAAAAGATATATTTTGGGGGTGTTAGTTCCTGAAGGTGTTGTAGGTCTTCATAGAATCATTCAACTTCAGCTTCTTCAGCATTACTGGTCAGGGCACAGACTTGGATTACTGTGATATTGAATGCTTTGCCTTGGAAATAAACAGAGATCGTTCTGTCTTTTTTGAGATTGCATCCAAGTACTGCATTTTGGACTCTTGTTAACTATGATGGCTACTCCATTTCTTCTAAGGGATTCCTGCTCACAGTAGTAGATATAATTGTCGTCTGAGTTAAATTCACCCATTCCAGTCCATTTTAGTTCGCTGATTCCTAGAATGTCGACGGTTCCAAGGCACTGTTAAAAAACCAGGGAGTGGACTATGGCCCAAATCCTGGAAATTTCTCCCCCCTCCCAAAAATATTTAGAATAATCCTCCCACTCTTTCACATGTGAAATTACCCAGCCTATAAAAACTAACCTCTCCAAATTTCGGGGCCACACTCACCCTCTGTGATGGCCTACACGCTGCCTGTGGAGTGTGCTTCTCTCTGTATCTGAATAAATCCACTTCCTATCTATCACCTTGTCTCTCCCTGAATTCTTTCTGCAGTGAGACATCAAGAACCTGAGCTACATTAGGTCCTGAAATCAGGTACTATGGATTTTGGCTGGGTTCGAGTCCCAAACAGGGTTTTGACTGGGTTTGAGTCCCAGCCACGTGGGTTCAAGTCCCAATCTGAGGTAAATGTTTTCATACCCATCCCTTTATTTTATTTTTTTTTATTTTTTAAATCTTTATTTATTTTATAGAAATATAGTCGATTTACAATATTATATTAGTTTCAGATGTACTACATAGTGATTCAATATTTTTCTAGGTTATACTCTATTCAAAGCTATTATAAAATGTTGGCTACATTCCCTGTGTTGTACATTACATTCTTGTATCTTTTTTGTTTTATATTTAGTAGTCTGTACCTCTTAATCCTCTATGCCTATCTTGCTCCCCTCCCCCCAGCCCTCCCCCTACTGGTAACTAGTTTGTTCTCTATATCTTTAAGTCTGTTTCTATTTCATTATTTTCATTTGTTTCAATTTTTAGATTCTACATATAAATGGTAACATATATTATTTGTCTTTCTCTGTCTGACTTATTGCAGTAAGCTTAATATCCTCTAGGTCCATCCATGTTGCAAATGGCAAGATTTCACTTTTGTGGCAAAGTAATATTCTATGTGTGTGTATACCACATCTCCTTTATTCACCTGTTGGCTAGAAGGTTGCTTCCATATCTTGGCTATTGTAAATAATGTCACTATGGGAGTTCCCTGGTAGTCTAGTGGTTAGGATCTGGCATTGTCACTGCAAAGGCCTGGTTGGGAAACTGATATCTGACAAGCCACACAGTGCAGCCAAAAAAAATTTTTGTATCTTTTTGAATTAGTGTTTTCATTTTCTTTGGATATATACCCAGGAGTGGAATTGCTGGATCATATAGTAGTTCTAGTTTTAGCCACTGAAATTTTTAAAGCCCTGAATATAATTTAGCAGGAACACTATCACAGGCAATCAGTTTTTGTTCTGTTGCTAAAGTTATTGGATATATGCTAAAGTGATTTTTTTTTTTTTTGGTCTGAGTGACAAGAAAATAATGTTTAATCAATATGCAAATCAAACGGTCTCCACTGGCTTTATTAATCTAGAAAGAAATAATTGCATAGTTACTAGTAAGAGGAAGGACATTTAGTCTATACTTTCAAATGGGACAATCATTCTAAAGAGCTGTTCACTGGCAAAATTTCTCCCCAAGTTAGTATAGATTATATGCTATGTCATAGAAGATAACAATCATGAAGTGTTTTTTTCAGTATTTGCTTTTAGAGAAAAATCCTAAAACTTGTAGAGACTTCTGATGTCAGAAAATTATGAAATGTAAGAGTGTATTTAGCAATCAGGGTGACTTAGCTCATGGTAATTGGCATATGTATAATTATAATTTGCATTCCAGTTATTTAAACTGAGATATCCTTGATCAGGTTGAACATACTGTGAATAGAAGATCTCTTTTTCCAAGAAATAAGGTGCAGACAGTCTTTGGAGAACGGCCTCACTGAACTGGTAAGTTAGCTTTCTCCGGATTTTGATGATTTCCCCAGTTCTTCCATAATTCCTCAGTGCTCTGGCCATTTTCTGATAAGTCATGGTCTTCTGGTTGCCTTTTCTTTTTCCCCAGAGTTGGGCAAGTTTTTCTTTGTTTTTTGATACAAACTGAAAGATGCCTTTGGTTTGATCTATCCACTGAATACAAGATGCCATCTCTGGATTACATAGGGATTCATGAAGGTATTCAAACAGTCAGAGCTTCTTCCTGCCTTTTCCTCCCTTTTGCTGGAGAAGAGCAGGTTGTACCAGCTGGTTTTTGGGGATGTTCTGCAGAGATTGATGAATATTTCCTTCAAAATAGAGGTCCGTAGCACTGTTTGTTACTGTTCTCCAATTATAGATGGGTTCCTCTGCAGGCTGCAAACCATAGCTGTTGGAATTTCCTCTGATATGAGAACGGTGGTTGATAAAAGCCAGGTAATTTTTGTAATCTGAGGAGTACTGAAAGTCTCCAGTTGAATGCTGCCTCAGTACTTCAAAAGAATCTTCAAATGCTTGACCCAGCTTGTCTTGTTCAGCACAAGCCATGCTTCATTAAAAACATGACAATTCTGTCCATCAGAGGCCAATCCAATATTTACAAGTGCTCCAGGTGGAAACAACTTTCCCCTCTGAAGCACAGGTCTGCAACACTCTCCCATACCCATCCCTTTAAACAACACAAGAACTTTTATCTTCTTTCCTGTCCCTCCCCTCATCTTACATGTTGATATTAGCTGAATTGTATTTCAAGACTGTAATTTTTTAAATTTACAATCAAACTTATTTTAGATTTTTTTCAGTAAATTTTACTGTTTCCCCCCTCACCATTGCTTCATTGGAACCCCCTTCTTCCTCTTAAATTCATGTATTTTCCTTCTTGCTGAATCACATACCCAAATCATCCTTTCAGAAAGGGTGTCTGATAAATTTTCTGAAATGTTTTTGTTCTCATCTGGATTATTTTGGCTGGATCTAGAAATCTAAGTTCAAAGTTATTTCTCATCAGCTCTTTGAAAAACATCATCATATTCTCTCAGTTTTCTCTCTGGAAACTTTCAGAATTTTCCCCTTTTGGGACTTTATTTTTAACTTAAAATTTTTATTTCACATATGTGTGTGTGCACACATATGCATGTATGTGTGTTTGAATCATGCTCAGAACTTAATGTTTCTTTTCAGTTTGAAGTTTCTCCTCTCAGCTCAGAAAATTCTAGAACATTATTTCTTCATGTATTGCCTGCCTTCCTTTCCAGCTTTTCTATTCTCTATGTCTGGAACTCCTATTAGATGAATGTTGAAACTTTCAGCATCTATTCTCCATTAGCTTTATCTTTTTTCCTTTCATACTTTCTACTTCTTAATCTCTTTGTGGTATACTGTGAAGTAATGTCATTGCCCAAACACATTTTTTCCATTGGTTTGCTCCAGCTTCTCTTATTGATTTTCTAAAGCTTTGTTATCTATTAAGGACAGTTATTTTTAATTTGTTGCATATTGTAGGAGAATAGAATGTGCCACCCCAAAATATGCCTCTTTGGCATAGATTACTTTAAGCTGATCATTTTGAGAAACAACAGACACTAGGGAAGTTCTAGAGAGAGAGTAGAAGTTATTCTTTTGTATGGGAAATTTACATTTATAAAGGAAATCTCCATTTGTAAGAATGTCATCCTCTCTCTGAGCTAAGAAGAGAAGGATGACTAAATCATTAGAAATTCTTATCCACAGAGAAAGCACTGACTTAAATCTGCATAACAAATCTTATCCTTGTTTACCATACTTGCCTTGTCACTTTCCAATACCTTTCCTCTCATCCAGTAGCCCCAAACTCCTCTTTCCTTTGTTTTAGGCCAGGTTCCCATGTGAATCCAAGCTCTAACCATCCCTTTGAGTTACTCATCTCTGAGTTTCTCCCATCTGTATATGATTTACACATATTAATAAAATTGCACTTGTTTTTCTCTTATTAATCTGTCTTGTTACAGAGCCCCAGCCAAGAACATAGAATGGTAGAAGGAAAAGATTTTTTTCCCTCTCCTACAACATGTTTCAGGCTTCCCTGGTGGCTCAGTTGGTTCCAAGAGTCGAACATGACTTAACAACTAAATCACTACCCACCACCCAAAATATGTTTCAACATTTCCCCTCAAATTTGCTTTTCAAATCGTTGTCTATGGTGTCATTTGACTTAGGTAGCACTTTAATTTTACATCTTAAATATGTCAGATTTATTCCTCTTAGCATTGGTGTAATGACAAGAAATGCTATGTCACCTGAAGATTTATCATAATATTTTCCAAAATTTTCTTCTAGTTTTTTACAACTTTAAATTTTCATATTTAAACCTCTAATTTTAAAAAACATATACAATCTATCTTTTGCCCACGTTTGGAAATGCATGCAAAAGTTTTGTATATTGATCAGCTTGTTTCACTAATTATTTCTCTGGATATTAGATTTCTCTTGCTGTTATAACAAATTACCACATACTTAGTGGCTTAACACAAAATTATTCTCTTATACCTCTATTCATCAGAAATCCAAAATGAGTCTCACTGGGCTAAAATCAAGGTATTCCCAGGGATGTGTTCTTTTCGTGGGGCTCCAGAAGAAAAACCACTGTCTTGTCCTTTCCAGCTTCTAGAGGTTGCCCTCATTCCTTGGCTCATGGTCCCCTTTCCATCATCCACAAAGCCAACACATAATATCTCTCTGACCCTGGTTCTGTCACCATATCTCTTTCTCTGACTCCTGGTTCCACCTTCCACTTGTAAAGGCCCTTGTGATTACCTTGGACCCACCCAGATAATCCAGGATAATCTATTTTAAAGTTTAGCAAACTTAATTCCACCTGCAATTTTAATTCCCAGGTTCTGGGCCTAAGGATATGGACACCCTAGCAGATGGGGCACTTATTCTGCCTAACACATTGTTCCAGGCCCCTTACTGATTTTAAAGTACATCTCAACATTTGTTCTAACTGTTGCTTCCTGACCTGTGTATAGGTTTCTCAAGAGGCAGGTCAGGTGGTCTGGTATTCCCATCTCTTTTAGAATTTTCCACAGTATATTGTGATCCACACAGTCAAAAGCTTTGGCATAGTCAATAAAGCAGAAATAGATGTTTTTCTGGAACTCTCTTGCTTTTTCAATGATCCAGCAGATGTTGGCAATTTGATCTCTGGTTCCTCTGCCTTTTCTAAAACCAGCTTGAACATCAGGAAGTTCACGGTTCATGTATTGCTGAAGCCTGGCTTGGAGAATTTTGAGCATTACTTTACTAGCGTGTGAGATGAGTGCAATTGTGCAGCAGTTAGAGCATTCTTTGGCATTGCCTTTCTTTGGGGTTGGAATGAAAACTGACCTTTTCCAGTCCCATGGCCACTGCTGAGTTTTCCAAATTTGCTGGCATATTGAGTGCAGCACTTTCACAACATATCTTTCAGGATTTGAAATAGCTCAACTGGAATTCCATCACCTCCACTAGCTTTGTTCGAAGTGATGCTTTCTAAGGCCCACTTGACTTCACATTCCAGGATGTCTGGCTCTAGGTGAGTGATCACACCATCATGATTATCTGGGTCATGAAGATCTCTTTTGTACAGTTCTTCTGTGTATTCTTGCCACGTCTTCTTAATATCTTCTGCTTCTGTTAGGTCCATACCATTTCTGTCCTTTATGGAGCCCATCTTTGCATGAAATGTTCCCTTGGTATCTCTAATTTTCTTGAAGAGATCTCTAGTCTTTCCCATTCTGTTGTTTTCCTGTATTTCTTTGCATTGATCACTGAGGAAGGCTTTCTTATCTCACCTTGCTATTCTTCAGAACTCTGTATTCAGATGCTTATATCTTTCCTTTTCTCCTTTGCTTTTTGCTTCTCCTCTTTTCACAGCTATTTGTAAGGCCTCCTCAGACAGCCATTTTGGTTTTTTGCATTTCTTTTCCATGGGGATGGTCTTGATCCTTGGAAGAAGCACAAGCTGGAATCAAGATAGCCGGGAGAAATATCAATAACCTCAGATATGCAGATGACACCACCCTTATGGCAGAAAGTGAAGAGGAATTAAAAAGCCTCTTGATGAAAGTGAAAGAGGAGAGTGAAAAGGTTGGCTTTTAAAGCTCAACATTCAGAAAACGAAGATCATGGCATCTGGTCCCATCACTTCATGGGAAATAGATGGGGAAACAGTGGAAACAGTGTTACACTTTATTTTTGGGGGCTCCAAAATCACTGCAGATGGTGATTGCAGCCATGAAATTAAAAGACGCTTATTCCTTGGAAGGAAAGTTATGACCAACCTAGATAGCATATTCAAAAGCAGAGACATTACTTTGCCAACAAAGGTCCGTCTAGTCAAGGCTATGGTTTTTCCAGTGGTCATGTATGGATGTGAAAGTTGAACTGTGAAGAAAGCTGAGCGCCGAAGAATTGATGCTTTTGAACTGTGGTGTTGGAGAAGACTCTTGAGAGTCCCTTGGACTGCAAGGAGATCCTGCCAGTCCATCCTAAAGGAGATCAGTCCTAGGTGTTCATTGGAAGGACTGATGCTGAAGCTGAAACTTCAATACTTTGGCCACCTGATGCAGAGAGTTGACTCATTGGAAAAGGCTCTGATGCTGGGAGAGATTGGGGGCAGGAGAAGTAGGGGACGACAGAGGATGAGATGGCTGGATGGCATCACCAACTCTATGGACATGAGTTTGAGTGAACTCTGGGAGTTGGTGATGGACAGGGAGGCCTGGCGTGCTGTGATTCATAGGGTCGCAAAGAGTCGGACACGACTGAGCGACTGAACTGAACTGGACAACATTTGCTAAGGCAAGAACACTCTACTATTCTTTAGTTTTTAAAAAAATCTTAGTTATAAAATAGATAAATCCTGATGGTGTAATATACAGCATGGTGACTATAGCTAAAATACATATTGTATATTTGAGAGTTGCTAAGAGAATTGATCTTAAAAGTTTTCATCACAAGAAAAAAATTGTAACTATGTGTGATGATGAATGTTGACTTATTGTGGTAATCATTTCACAATATATACAAACATTAAATCATTATGTTGTACACCTGAAACTGATATAATGCTATATGTCAATTATATTCCAATTAAAAAAAGAATTCAGGCCTGTATATCTGAGTATTTTCTCATGTTGATGTATGGCAAAACCAACACAATATTGTAAAGTAAAAAAAAATAAATAAATAAAATAATAAATAAAAGTGTTTCAAACTTGTCTAAATTTCAAATAATTCAGGAAAACTAAAAATAATTCTTGGCTATTCTCATATATTTATTCTGTTGCCACCTGGTTTTCCACCGGCAAACTTTAGAATCAGTCTGACATAATTCAAAAAGTAAGTCATAATCCAAAGAAAATCTCACATGGATTTTGTTTAAAAATTGCATTAAGTAGAAACTTGCAGTAAATAGAAAGTGTATAAAATAGATATCAGAAATGACATCTGTACAATAAAGAATCTTCTCATTCAGAAATAGAATATTTCTGTAAATTTATTCCCATTTTCTTTTCTGTCCTTGAGTTCAGTTTTATAGTGCTGTTACTATAGTCATGAATATTTCTTTTTTTTTCCTTTTATTATTATTTTTTTTTTTTACTTTACAATATTGTATTGGTTTTGCCATACATCAGCATGAATCTGCCACAGGTGTACACGTGTTCCCCAACCTGAACCCCCCCCCACCTCCCTCCCCATACCATCCCTCTGGGTCATCCCAGTGTACCAGACCCAAGCATCCTTGTATCCTGCATCAAACCTGGACTGGTGATTTGTTTCTTATATGATATGGAATTTAGAAAGATTTGTTTCTTATATGATATGGAATTTAGAAAGAAGAATATTTCTGATTCAGTTTATTCTTAGTGAGTTTTTTTTTTTTTTACCATTTTGTGGTTGTTGTAAGCAGAATATTTTTCCCCATTGTAATTTCTATCTGATTATTTCTGAGAGGTAGGAATACAAATTGATTTTTGGATATTTATTTTGTGTCCATGACAACTTACTGAATTCTTTTTCTAATTCTAATACTTTGTTGATTTTCTTGGTTCTCCTAAGTAGATAACCTCATCATCTGAAAAAATAACATGATTACCATCATTTTAAAATACTTACCCCTCTTGTTGCAATGGGCATGATGTCTAGTTCAATATTGACTAATATTGATATTAATAGTGGGAATGGTGAGCAATGAAGACTTAAATTTAAAACATAATTTGTTCTTTAGTCACTAAGTTGTGTCCAACACTTTGAGACCCCATAAACTGTAGCCCACCAGGCTCCTCTGTCCATGGTATTTCTCAGGCAAGAATACTGGAGTGGGTAGCCATGCCCTTCTCCAGGGGATCTTCCCAAGTCAGGGATTGAACCCGAGTCTCGTGTATTGCAGGTGAATTCTTTACCACTGTGCCACAAGGGAAGCCCCAAAAACATAATACCACTTACAATTGCTGCAAAGAAAATGAAACAATTAGGTATAAATTTAATAATACATGTATAAAACTTATATACTGAGCACTACAAACCATTGAGGAAAAGATCCAGAGAAGACTCAACATAGTAAAGGTTTGATATACAGATATCAAACACTTGATATCCACAAAAGTATATACAAAAGTATATCCACACTTTGATGTTCAGATTGATGCAATTCTTATAAAAATTCAAGAAATATTATAGATATAGACAAGATTATTCTAAAATTTATATGGAAAGGCAAAAGAACTAGAATAGCTAAAAACAACTTGGAAAATGTTCCTCCCTCCAACATGGGAGGAATCACTCAACCAAATTTGAAGTCAAAAATGTAATGTTGGGTAGAAAATAAACATGTAGATCAAAACAGAACAAAATAGAAAACCCAGAAATAGTCTCACACTTATTTTTTATTTTTCTACAAAATTACAAAAGTGATTCAGTGGAAGAAGTATTGTCTTAAGAAATTTTGCTGAAGCAACTGGATATCCATAGGCTCCCCCAAAAGAACATTGAACTAAACCTCATGTGTGTGCTAAGTTGCTTCAGTCATGTCTGACTTTGTGCGACCCCATGGACTGTAGCCTGCCAGGCTCCTCTGTCTGTAGGATTCTCCAGGCAAGAATACTGGAGTGGGTTGCCAAGCCTTCCTCCAGGGGATCTTCCCGACCCAGGGATTGAACCCATGTCTCTTATGTCTCCTGCACTGTCAGGTGGGTTCTTTACCACTAGCCCTACCTGGGAAGCCCCCTAAATCTCATACCTAACACAAAAAGTCATTCAAATGGGTCATAGATTTAAATGTAAAACATAAAAATTTAAAACTGGGCATGCTGAAGAGTTCATAAACATGACACTGAAAGTGCAACCCACTAAAAAATAGATAAATTAGACTTCATCAAAATTTTTAAGTTTCACTCTGCAAGAGTGCTTATTGAGAGGATGATCTTAAGGTTCAACATGAAGATGAACATTTTTTAGGGCCAGGCACTGGGATTTAAAGTTAGTTTATTATTAAAAAGCAAGCTTGTTGAGCTTAACTTTAGTGGCAGGAAGGAAGGAACAGTGAAACAAGGAGTATACAGAAGTAATCAACTCTAGTCAACTGCCCCATTTCCAAACATAGAGAGGAGAGAAAAGATTATAAAACTGTAGTGGCTTATAGTGGAGAAGGCAATGGCACCCCACTCCAGTACTCTTGCTTGGAAAATCCCACGGACGGAGGAGCCTGGTAGGCTGCAGTCCCTGGGGTCACGAAGAGTCGTACATGACTGAGCAACTTCACTTTCACTTTTCACTTTCACTTTTCACTTTCATGCATTGGAGAAGGAAATGGCAACCCACTCCAGTGTTCTTGCCTGGAGAATCCCAGGGACGGGGGCAGGGGCGGGGGGCCTGGTGGGCTGCCGTCTATGGGGTCGCACAGAGTCAGACACAACTGAAGCGACTTAGCAGCAGCAGCAGCAGTGGCTTTTAGATGTAGAAAAATTATCTGAGAAGACAAATGAATGTCTCTTAAACATCTGAAAACTTTTTTCATAAATAAACACATAAAGTGAAATCTTTCATAAAGCAAAAGGCAAAGGAGAAAAGGAAAGATATACTCATTTGAATGCAGAGTTCCAAAGAATAGCAAGGAAGGATAAGAAAACCTTCCTCAGTGATCAATGCAAAAAAATAAGGAAAACAATAGAATGGGAAAGATTAGAGAGCTCTTCAAGAAAATTAGAGATACCAAGGGAACATTTCATGCAAAGATGGGCACAATAAAAGACAAAAATGGTATGGACCTAACAGAAGCAGAAGATATTAAGAAGACGTGGCAAGAATACACAGAAGAACTATACAAAAAAGATCTTCATGACACACATAACCATGATGGTGTGATCACTCACCTAGAGCCAGACACCCTGGAATGAGAAGTCAAGTGGGCTTTAGAAAGCATCACTACGAACAAAGCTAGTGGAGGTGATGGAATCCCAGTTGAGCTATTTCACATCCTAAAAGATGCTGTGAAAGTGCTACACTCAATACGCCAGCAAATTTGGAAAACTCAGCAGTGGCCACAGGACTGGAAAAGGTCAGTTTTCATTCCAATCCCAAAGAAAAGCAATGCCAAGGAATGATCAACCTACTGCACAATTGCACTCATCTCACATGCTATCAAAGTAATGCTCAAAATTCTCCAAGTCAGGCTTCAACAATACATGAACCGCGAACTTCCAGATGTTCAAGCTGGATTTAGAAAAGGCAGAGGAACCAGAGATCAAATTGCCAACATCTGCTGGATCATTGAAAAAGCAAGAGAGTTCCAGAAAAACATCTATTTCTGCTTTATTTACTATGCTAAAGCCTTTGACTGTGTGGATCACAACAAACTGTGGAAAATTCTTAACAGATGGGAATACCAGACCACCTGACCTTCCTCTTGAGAAGTCTGTATGCAGGTCAGGAAGCAACAGTTAGAACCGGACATGGAACAACAGACTGGTTCCCAATTGGGAAAGGAGTACATCAAGGCTGTATATTGTCACCTTGCTTATTGAACTTATATGCAGAGTACAGAATGCGAAATGCCTGGCTGGATGAAGCACAAGCTGTAATCAAGATTGCCGAGAGAAATATCAATAACCTCAGATATGCAGATGACACCACCCTTATGGCAGAAAGTGAAGAAGAACTAAAGAGCCTCTTGATGAAAGTGAAAGAGGAGAATAAAAAAGCTGGCTTAAAACTCAACATTCAGAAAACTAAGATCATGGTATCTGGTCCCATCACTTCATGGCAAATAGATGGGGAAACAATGTAAACAGTGACAGACTTTGTTTATTTGGGCTCCGAAATCACTGCATATGGTGATTGCAGCCATGAAATTAAAAGACACTTGCTCCTTGGAAGGTAAGCTATGACCAACCTGTACAGCATATTAAAAAGCAGAGACATTACTTTGCTGACAAAGGTCTGTCTAGTCAAAGCTATGGTTTTTCCAGTAGTCATGTATGGATGTGAGAGTTGGACCATAAAGAAAGCTGAGCGCCTAAGAACTGATGCTTTTGAACTGTGGTGTTAGAGAAGACTCTTGAGTGTCACTTGGACTCCAAGGAGATCCAATCAGTCAATCCTAAAGGAAATCAGTCCTGAATATTCATTGGAAGGACTGATGCTGAAGCTCAAATTCCAGTACTTTGGCCACCTGATGCAAAGAGCTGACTCACTGGAAAAGACCCTGATGCTGGGAAAGACTGAAGGCTGGAGGAGAAGGGGATGACAGAGGACAAGATGGTTGGATGGAATCACCCACTTGATGCACGTGAGTTTGAGTAAGTTCTGCATGTTGGTGATGGACAGAGAAGCCTGATATGCTGCAGTCCATGGAGTCGCAAAGAGTCAGACGTGATTGAGTGACTGAATTAAACTGAAAGAAACACATGTGAATTTTTCACTTATTAGTGAGGTAAATGTCTATGTCTCCTAACAGTCTGCTGGCAAGACTGTGGTGTCATTGGTTGATGGGAGAGCAAAATGGCCACCCTGGTTCCTCCTTGGACCTGCCATGCTTGCTCCTACCTCAGGGCCTCTGCACTGGCTGCTTCCTCTACCTGAAACTTGACTTGCTCCTTCTAGTCAATCAAGGACCCAGCTCCTTTTCCTTTCCTCTATAAGGTCTCCCTGATTGCCCGCCCCCCCCACCAATCCCAGCATTACACTCATTTTCCTCATAGTGCTCCTCTTTATCTGTTTTCCTCTCTTCAGCTAGATCAGAGATTTAGCAATTTTTTCCTGAAAAGGGCCAGATAATAAATAGCTTAGGCTTTGTGAGCTCTGTGGTCTCCCTTGTAACTCCTCATCTCTGCTGTTGTAACACTAAAGAGCCATCATCAGTGTGTAAATGAGCAAGCGTGACTGTATTGTTTGTTTGTTTGTTTTGGTGGCCTGTACCAGGAGTGTGACAGTTTCAATGAAGCTTTATTTGAAGACACTGAGGTTTGAATTTCATGTTAATTTTCAACTGTCACAAATTCTTCTTTTGATTTTTTTTCCAATCACTTAGAAATGTGTAAACCATTATTATTAGCTTGGGGATAAACAAAAAGTCAGTGGGCTGAATTTGGCTGGCAGGTCATATTTTGCCCTTTCTTGTGTAACTTCAGGGATTTTTTGTTCAACTTCAGGGATTATTGTCTGCTCAATCTGCTGCTATACCCCCAGCACCCTAGAACAGCACCTGGTTGCCAGTAGGCTCTGGGAGATGTTTCCTGAGTGAGCCAGTGAAGGGATCTATGTGAGTTTTGTAGCCAGCTACTGAAGGGCAGAGAAGTGGGTGAACAGATAAGAGCCGCTACAGTCCTCCTGTCATTTACCAATGTGAACCTGGGAAGGCTCCCCTAAGAAGTGCCGGAAAGAAATGAAATACTGATGATAGAGTTGCAATTTAGCATCTTTATTCTTCCCCTTTAGCTCAACGGTGATCCTGACAAACAGCTTCTACAAGGAGGAGGCAGAAAAGACTGGACTGGGCAGGGGTTCCCTAAGGGCCTAGCCTCCTCCTCCTCCTCCTGTAGGGTTGGGGTTGGGGTTAGAGTCATGATCTGAGCTTGGCATCCCCTGAGGAAGAAGGGAGTGAACCACTCTTCAGCCTGTGGCTATGTTGATGGGAACCGGGAGAGCAGTCCATCTCCCTCCACGTGCACGGGTGGATGCACACTGGGGCCCAGGTGAAGCAGGGCTTGGTCAGTGTCCAGATACATGGCTCTGGCCTGTGGCCCAGTTGGCAAACATGAAACCTAGGCTGATCGCCATGAAGAGGACCCCCAAGACACCAAAACACAGAGCCTGTGGGTGAGAGGGAGAAAAGATGGGGCTGGGTGTGTACCTACACCCAAGCTCCTCCATCCCCTCCAGGGAGTGCTGCATTCATTCCTGATCCTCCTTTTCTGCTCTCTCTCCTTTAAAACCAACCCCTTCCTGTGACTCCTCCTTCCGTCTTCCTAAAATTCTTCAGGGAGTACTCTCCCCCATCTTCCTTGAAAATGTTCCAAACTTCTCCTAATAGTGCTCCTTCCATCTGTCTGAAGAATGCTTCCTCCACGCCAGCCCCTTCTTAAGTGCTTGCTGTCTTCTCAAACTCTTCTTGTGCTCTGTCTGCTCAGCCTCTTCCTATGACAATCTTCTTCATTCTTCTAGACCATCTGCCCTCTCTGCTCCAAGCCCCCTCTTGAAAATGTTCCTTCAACCTTTAGCCATCTTTGAATGCTCCCTCTTCAGAATGCTCCCTCTTTCCCCAGCCCTCCCCTGGAATGCTCACCTGGATCTTGGGCCAGGAGTAGAGGGGCTCCACCTCAGAGGGCACAATGCGGAGGTAGAAGATGCTGGGAAGGATGAAAATGAGGCTGGGGGCTGAGGTAGACCCTGAAGGACAAGCAGGAAGGAAAGAAGCAATGTAAGATTGGGGTACAAGGCCCATATTATGTGGGGTCTGGGACTAGGGCTGGGGATACAGACCGATAACCCCAAAGATATCCCGGATGGTTGGCACACAGATGACAAGAACATTGACCAAGACAAGCAGGATCAGTGCTATGGCCACATGGCGTGGCCAGCTGAAGGCCTTGCTTGGAAAAAGTAGCTGCTGCAGAGCCCGGCGGATCTGTGACCAGAGTACAGTAGGATGAGGGTCAGGGCTCAAGCACTGCCTCCCCTTCTATGTATATATCTGTCTCTAACACCACCCATAGTCTGAGACCCCTGATTTCTCCTCCATCTGACTCTACCTCCATTCTGTCTGACCATCCATCTGTGCCTCCACCTTCTACATGAGCATCCTGCATCCCTTCTGCTTGACAGTCTGTGACCCTTCTGGGTGATCATCCATCTATGCTTCCACTCACTGTCTGAAATCTTGTCCTCCTCTATCCAACTATGTCTGCCTCATCCTTCCTGACCACCCACATGTCCTTCCACCCTGAGGTCCCTGCCCCTCTCTCCTCATCTGATGACTTCCATCTCCCTCCTCTGTCTGCTCAGCCAACCTCTCCATCAGGGAGCCTTGTCCCTCCTACACCTCACTACTTCTGTCTCCATCCTTTATCTGTCCATCCCTGTTTCTTCATCTTGAATATCCATCTACCTATGCCTCTACCCTCTGTCTATTCCTGCTTCCCTCTTCTGTCTAGTCAGACATCTGTGCCTTCTCCCTCGAAATGACAACCCTGTTCTTCTGATTCTTTATACTCTGCCATCCATGTCCCCCTTGTGTCTGACCATCTATTTTAGCCTTCTCTGTCCATCTGACAACTCTATCTTCCCTGTCTGTCCATCCCAGCCTCCTCTATCCATCCATCCATCCACTCCTACCTCCACCCTCCATCCAAACATTCCTGCCTAACGCTCTACCCATCCATCCATGCCCCTCCACCCTGTAGGCCCACTCTTGCCCCCAACATACAGGGAACAGCACAACTGGCACCGTGAGAGTCACAGCGAGCAGCACCGCTAGACGCACACAGAGGATGAGCAGGTCATGCTGGCTGTACATGTGCAGCATCTCCGCCTCCACGCTGCCTGGGACATGGGACACAGGAGATGGGATGTGATTGAAGCACCAGGACCAGTGTCCCAGAAACATATATGTGTGCACACACATACACACGCACACACAGACAGTGACAAAATCTCCATGCAGGGTGTGTATAGTCCCTTTGGAAACCGAGGGGTCTGAAAGCATGCAGGGAAAGTGCTGAGGCTCCTGCTTAGTAATCTACCCAGTCCCCACCCTAGCTCTCTACCCAGCCCTGGCCCCAGCCGCACTCACTGTAGAAGGTGAGGTATCCAAAGGTCGCCGTGAGCCCATACATGCAGAACATGGCCCCAATGGACACGTTGGCCACAGCCTGCATTCTGCGCTTGGAGGGCCTGAGGTATAGAGGTCATAGAACTGTCATGTCCAGACCCGTGGACTTGGTCCAGGCCCCTCCAAACCAGCCCCCATCCTCTAGAGTCTTCCCAGAGCTGATGTTCAGCTAGTACACGCTGAGATGCCCATCTCTGCCTCCCCTGTATTAGCCACGCCTCCCTTCTCTATCCATCCCTCTAACCCCATATAACCAACTCTGCCTATCTCTTTGACCATCTCTGTCTCTCTTTTTCATTTGACTGTCACAGCCTCTCCCTCCATTCTGATTATCCACACTGTCCCCCTGATTGATCATTCATACATTCCTCCCATCATCATATCATCCCTGCCCTTCCTTTGCACATCCATATCCCTCTCCATCTGACCTTCCCCATCTCCCCCATCCCATCCACATATGCCACCCCTTCATCTGATCTCAGCCTCTCCATTTGTCCATTCACACTTATACTGGATGTTAAAAGGGTAGAATACTTAAGCCCCAATTAGTGAACAGTCACTGTGTTGCATCCCCCAAGCCCTCCTGGCCACCTCAAACCCCTTCCTTGGCACAATCTGGCCACAATCGAGCTGTACAGTACCAGGACCATGATAGGCATTATGACTATCACCCCACCTGCTGCCCTATCACCCATGCCCACTTGCCTGCCCACTCACCGGCAGAGTTCTGTGTAGATGGGCAGCACTTCAGGGTGGCAGACAAAGGCAAAAGCCATAATGGGCACTGTGTAGAACATCTGGGGGAATGGTCCAAGTACAAGAGATTAGAGTATAAGGGCTCCATCTTCTCCTCCCCACCCCCCCAGCTCCACCATTGCCTTCCACATCAGACGCATGGAAGCCCCTGATGTCCAATACCTGGCTCCACTCTGAGCAGAGTGCAGTGTGGGACAAAACCAGAGGACCTGCGTACAGTGCAAGGCATAGACATATGCCAGCACACCAACCTGTGAGTCAGCTGTGAACATCTGGGCCTCACAGCTTGTGTTGAGCCCATGGATGGGAAGGCTTGGGGAGCTCTTGCTCTCCACTGCTGTTCCATTGTGGCCTACAGTGCAGCCAAGCTGGAACTTCTTATAGATGACCTGGAGGAGGGAGGGTGGGGAAGTGAGGTCATGGGGAAGGCTATGTCCCAATGCCCCAAACCTTTTCTGTACTTTTGCATGTCCTTCTCCCTCAGACTCACCGAAATGAGGAAAAACAGCATACAGGTCAGAGAGAGACCACTGGTATACCCCAGGTAGCCTGCAAGGGGCAATATACAGAGTCTCAGAAATCAAGGGAACCCCCCCAAGCAAATATCAACCCCCTAGTCTGACCTTAAATTCAAGGCCCCTTCACCCCAATTTTGCCACACTTTGCACAAACTTCCACCTGGACCAGCCCCCCAACACTTGACAAACTCCTATTCATCTGTTAAAACCCACATGAAACAAGCTCTCCCCTGGTATTCCACAGCCCTTGAAAATTGAGATTCTTTGAATCTGGCTCCCCTTCTCTAACTCCATCATCCAAATGACCAAGGCAGGAAGCCTCTTACCCAAGTGTCTCATGAGGGCCAGTGGCAGGATGATTAAAACACTGACAATGATGATAAGGAGGTTTCCCTTCAAGAACCAGTCCCTAAGGAGACAGGCAAACATAATGACTAACTGCCTACCAAAGAAAACTGTCAAGCAGACACTCATAGAAGACAGCCAGACAGGTTTCTGCACACAGTCAGGAGAGATGAGCTGACCCCTACAGGTGGTTACAGGGACAAATGGCACAACAGGAATGACAGAAACAGCCAGACAGATTATCAGACTATCAGCCACACACTGTCAGAGGGATATAGCTGGGAACACACACATAGCTGGACAAACTGTGTCATCAGACCTCAAGTGGACATACAGTCAGATGGGCAAACAACAGCCCACAACAGCCAGATTCACAGTGTCCAACACAAGGTGCCAGACACAGAGTGAATCATGACCCTGGTATGTCTAACAGGTAGAACAACAGTCTGATGATCTCTTGATGATCTGCAGACTCGACAAAAAGTCAGAAACACATATGTGTGATTGTTTGAACAACTCAAGGTTTGTTGAGCACTTGAAAGTAGTTGAGCCGATTTGGCCAGAGTCAAAGATGGAAACTGAGACAGAATTAGCCAGCTGCCCATGCTGTTGGAACCAAGCTCAAAGAAAGAGAGGGATCTGTACAGATATTGGAGGGAGGTGTCCAGGCAGGATAGTCTGTTAATACAGAATTGGCTGAACAATTGTTCATTTCCTCAAAGAATTTTATTAAATAGTGCTTAATATGTTCTGGGCATTCACATATTCTCTTCCTACTAGACACACAGTTACAAACCAACAAAGCACCACTGGTCATATATGCAGTGGGAGCTAATTATAATAATGAGACACATCTAGTCACATAGACTGTTAGCTACCTGAATGGCTTCAGGATCAAACCAAAGATCTAAGAGGATACCCAGAATCAGCTATCATAAACAAACAACTGAAAAGATTCAGCCATCAGACAGATGCAGAATTAAACACACAATTGGCTGGATATATAC
Organism: Bos taurus; assembly: GCF_002263795.3. NCBI lineage: Eukaryota > Metazoa > Chordata > Mammalia > Artiodactyla > Bovidae > Bos > Bos taurus. The sequence continues at coordinate 86,589,198 of NC_037357.1, forward strand.
TCAGAACAGGCAAACATACATGGTTGGAACCATAATACAGAAAACATATATAGTCACAGTTGAGGCTCACACACAAACAGCCAGAAAGAATTTGCCAGAACAATGGTAACCACGTTAAACACAGAGAGTTAAACACAAATCATTTATACATTGGAGTAGGAAACAGCAACCCACTCCAGTATTCTCGCCTGGAAAATTCCACAAACAGAAGAGCCCGAATAAGCTACAGTCCACGAGGTCACAGAGTCCAACACGACTGAGTGACTGAGCAGGCACATGTATACATAGCTGGTGCCATGGTACACTGCACAAACACGTGCACGTACTCTGCTGGAGTCAGTGACCATACACTTATACCTAGACAGATTCAGCCAGGCCTAATGGACCCAGAATCAAACAGAATGCACCGGCCAGAGAAAGTCGGAGTAAGCAAATGTCAAACACACATGGCTGGAGTCACAGCACACAGGACACAGCTGTAGTCAGCTAGCATACAGATGGCCAGAGAATCTGCCAGTGCAAGAGTCACAGAATCAAACCCATGGACAGGATTTAGGTCTACTGGATAGGCGTAGCCACAGGGTCAACATGAGAGTACACTGGACACATGGAGTCAGCCAGAACAGTCACAAAAATCAACATGTGGTGTTACTGGACTCCACTAGCCAGAGCAATCACACATACTGCTAGCATCACAGTACACAGGAATCGCAGTCTGCCCAAACTGGCCTGCCCAACAGCCTCAAAAATAGAAGACCTGGGAGTCAGCCGGACATAGAGTTGAAGCTAGCAGCCAGACCCCACAGGCAGAATCAGTGGCCTGTGGGTCAGAGCCAAGGGGTGTTGCACACTCACCCCTCAGGGTCCATGTCCAGGAAAGTGGCGATAACCAGGGGAAGTTCGGATTTGATGATGAACAGGTAACTGGACATGGCTGGTGCAGGTGGGGGCAGGTGTAAGCAGAAGCATTCCCCTCATCTCCCTCCCACCCCAGCCTGGGGAAGCCCACCTCAGCCCACCCTCTTCCCCCAAGCTGACCCCCACCTCTCAGAGTGCTCACCCCCAACATTGTGCAGACAGATGACCGCCGCCACCACTACTTTCCCCGCAGGCCCCAGCGCCCTCTGTCCCAGCTGTTCATAGGCTCGGATGCCTGGAGGGGAGGGGACCAGAAAGGGACAGGTTGTGGGTCCAGGAGGCCAGGCCAGGGGTGGGAGAACCTCCCAGGGCCAGAGCCTGGGAGCTAGGGAGCTGGGGCTTGGGCTGATTGGGTCTCATTGCTCGGAGCTGAAGGTGAGGGTTAGGCAGTTAGGATTGGGCTTGGGATTGGAGTCTGGCAGGTAGGATCTGTGGCCAGGGAGAAGGTTGGGGGCCAGATGTAGGTAATGGGGGTCCTGGGGGTCCTACCATGGCTTCACTCCACTGAAGCCATGGTAGGAATGAAGTCTGAGATCTGGGGCTGTGGCAGCTTGGGAGCTGGGGGAGGGTAGTCTTGGGTTGTGGGGCTGGCTTCCTTGCTAAGTAAGCTGGAGACCGAGGGTGGAGTGGAGTGGTCTGGGAGTAGGGAGGGTCTGAGCAACAGGCTTTGATGGTCAGACTGAGGGCTGAGGATTGGGGCTTGGGAATCTGGGAGCCCAGATAAAGTATGAGACCCAGGGTACAGTCTGGGGTCTGGAGCCCAGAGACTTGAGTGTGGTGTCTGGGGTTCTGGATCCAAGTTCTGAGGGGCCGGTCTTGGGTCTGGAGGCCAAGGTCTAGGTGAGCTCTGGGTCTCACCTACAACACCAGCACAGGTCAGCAGGAGATGGATGGAGTACGAAGACAGAAGAGCGATGCACAGCAACAAAGCCCTATGGCAGATGGCACTGCTCGGACTTGGCCTCCAGGCCTCCCGGCTGGCCCCACAACACCCAGCCCCCACCCCAGACTGCCTAGGACTCACAGGAAGAGGAGGATCCCCGTGTGGGCCATGGCATAGGCCAGCCCCAGGATGCCGCTGCCCATGATGGCGTTGCTGAGGTTGAACACTGACATTCCAAACGATGTCTTCCCCTCGAACTGCTGGTAAGGGGCAAGGCCCAGGGAACATGGGGAGGGGACCAGGTAAGGAGACTAGGGACGGAGACCAGTGCTGGGGCCTTGGGAAAGGCTAGGGAAGAAGTGATGGGGGCAGGGAGAAACCCAGGAAGGGCCATCAGAAGGAAAATAATTTGAATATGGGAAGAAGCTGGGAAAGGGAGAGCAAGGAAGGGAGATTCTAGAGGGGAGCAGCTGGAAGTAGAGAGGAACAGGGGAGTGTGGGGCAGAGACCAGAGGCAAAACAGCAGAAGGGAAGAGCCGGGGAAGAAGGAGCAGTAGGGGAGAGGCTGAGCTGGGCAAGATACAACTGGGATGGGTCCTGTGGGGTCACTCACATCCATGAACTGGGCCGGTTTCCTCCCAGGAGAAGGACTATGGCTGGGCAGGAAGCCCTCATGCTCCTGCCTGCAGGTAGAATAGGCAGAGAAATTAAGGAGGTGATGAGAAGGTAATTCGGACCTCTGACCTTGACCCATTGGGCCCCCGACTCACTCCACAGCATTCCCAGGGAGGGCTCCGTTCATCTTTGGATCCTGCAGTTCCATCCTGTGGGCAGAGAAATGGGGTGGGGTGGTCAGTTATGGAGCAGGGTGGCTTACAAAGTGGGGCGACCTAGATGAAGGGGACTGAGGCTCTGATGGCAATGGACAGATACAGAAACAGAAACACAGATGAGGCGAGGGGAACAGGGACAGAGGGATGAGAGAGACAGGAAGGAAAGTGGAGAGGATTGGAGACAAGAGGGAGAGGCCGAGGGAGAAAGAGAAGGGAGAGAGACAGAAGGGAATCAGAGAGGGAGAGACGCCAACAGTTTACTCATTGAGACACGGAAAAAAAAGAAGGCAACTAGAGATAAAGGGGTAGGGACAGAGACAGAATGAGAGATACTGACCCCTCAGCAGACGAGATGGCCATCTGGAGTGGGGACAGCCTCTCCTCTCAGACCCCAGACTCACTCTCTCTTACTCTCGGTTTCTCTCCTTCCCCGGTCCCCTGAGCACCTCCCCCTTCCCTCCACCCTCACCGTGTGGTTAGGCCTCTCACTCCTTACAGGGACACGTGTCGACCCGACTGCCCCACCCCTCCTAACGCCCCCTACCCCCCTCCTCCCCGCCTGGGCCGCCAGCCTGAGCAAGAGCTGATGCAACCTGTTGAAGGGGCTGGGGATGGGGTGGGGGGCAGGCTCGGCGACCCCAGCCCCGCCGGGGACAGGACACGGCAAATTGCTCTCTGCCACAACTCTGAATATCCTCGATAGAGGCCAAAGGCAATTCTCCAAACTGAACCCCTTTCCAGGGATAGAAGTGACCCCGGGATTCCCATTTAATTCCCCTCCTAGGGACTACAGAGGTATTCTCCAGGACCTTTGTCAAGTCTTATATACCCCTATTTTAGTAGAAGTCACTTTAGAGACACTTCCAGGCTTGAGATTGTTTCTGGACTTGCGGTGTCTCAGGAACCTCGCCTGAGCCCTAATTTCCCCTCATGAGGAGAAGAGGTCCCTCAGACAGTCATCAAAAGCCCACTCCCAGTGCCTGATGTACTTCCTGGGGTGGGGTGTCTCTGCAATCCCCATGCAAGCTTGGAGTCCCCCTTTTCTGGACAGAGTGTCTCTAAAGAAACCCCCAGCCCTGAACTCACTTCCTGGGAATGCCGTATCTCAGAAAACCCCATTCAAGGTCCCCATCATCACTAAAACTGCCTCCAGGAAACCCCCTACCCAAGCCCTGAATCCCCTCCGTGGGTCAGGGAAGGCTCTCAAGGAGCCCCATCGTCAAGTGTGAGCACCATTTCAAGACTCCCACCCACTCCTGGATTCATTTCCTGGGATCTGGGTACCAAAAGGACCCCCGTCCCATTTAATTCCTCACTAGGACTAAAAAAATCTTCAGGGAACCCCTGAGCCCCCTCCCGGGACCCCTGTTCGTGCCTTGGCATCTCAGGAGCCCCCTCGATGGCCAGCACCCCCTCCTCACCTCCCTGCTCCTCTCAGCTCTTGAAGCGGCAACTCAGAACTGGGGCTCTGGGACCCCGCCACCGGGCGGCAGGGCTCCCACTCAGCCAGACCCTGCCTTCGCCTGCCCTCTGACCAATCAACACCTCGGGTTTTGTCGGTGGCTAATCAGCACTGCCAGTGCTCCATCTGCCCCGCGGTTTGTTGTTTTTTTTTTTTTTTCCCTGTAGAGTTTTAAGTTTAATTCAGTTTCCCTCTTCTTGTTCTGGGTGGGGGAAAGAGAGGGGTTGCCTCCCTTCATCTGAACCCTCGTTGAAGTAAACAGAGGTTTCCCGGGCAGGCGGTGGAGATGGACTGAAAGATCAAAGGAACAGACCTACATCTAGAGAGAGGAAAAGACAGACAGAGGGAACTGACTCAGGTCAGACACACGGCAGAATGGAATGGATGGCAGGAGGAGAGACAGAGATAGGAAGAGAAATGATCTCAAATAGAGACGAGCAGGCAGAAGAAACAGCACAAGGACAGAAAACAGGAAGGGATAGAAAGACACGGGGAGTGTGAGGGAGTGATAGGCAGCTGGGCAGTAAGGGGAGAAAGACTCAGAAACGGTGGGCAGGGAGAGGCGCATGCAAGCTCCTGGACAAATGCAGATGGACAGGTGGACACAGCCAGACACATCCACAAACATAGATTAGGAACAGACACACTGGCCCAAAGGGACAGAGCAAGTGGCTGAGGCTGAGAGACACAGATGGGGGCAGGTGGCAACAGGCAGAGAAAGTCAGATTCAGGCAGAAGAACAGACAGATGTGAGGACAGCAGTGGGACAGGTGCAGGGAGAGACACAGCCAGGCCACCATAGGCTGACCTCAGACAGACAGCCCAATGGAGAAAGGACCCTAGATCTTGGGGGGGGTCCCCAGAGGGAGGCAAGGAGGGAATTTGTAGTTGGGTGGAGAGTGTGGATACACGCTGTCTGTAAATTGGGCACGCCCTGAATTCCTGGACCCCAGCCTAGGCGTTGGGTGGAGCCTGTCCATGCCCTAACTGAGGAGCCCCACTGTCTGTCTCTCTTAAATAGGGGTCTGTGTGTTGACTCCATTCGGGCGTGTGACAAGCATGTCTGTTTCAGGCGAAGCATGTGTCTCCTGCAGGAAGTCAGGAGCGTATACATGGGGTCCGGGCCCCACTTGACTGGGCTGCTTGAGGCCCAGGTGGACAAGAAGCCTCTGTCCTGGCCCCTCCACCCACCTGCCCGCCCCCCACAGGGAGCACAGAATTCCCGGAAAGGCCAGGGGCTGGCTAGGGCTTCAAAGCTAGCCTGGAGGCTTCCACCCCACTGGCAGTGGGAGGAGGGTGAGGGATGGGGCGTTTCCTTCCCCTTAGCAGGAGAGGGACTCTCGAACACTCAGGGATCACAGCCCCATCCAGGGGCTTAGAGATGGAGGCAGACTCACCACCACCCACAGAGGTACACAAACTCCTGTGTAGACTCACAGCCACATACAGAGAATACAGGCTGACTGATTCGAACACACACAGACTGCACATGGAGAGCCAAGGCGATGGGACAGCTGTGCAGAGGGACTTAGTCTTATAAGTATCGTCATCCACAGCCTCAGTGCTGCACACGGAGATAACAGACAGATACAGGAATAGGCTCTCACTGCTTTACTGCTACTGCAGACTCACAGATATCATCGTCACCCACAGACTCGTGGCCACTTGAAAGAGAACCAATGGGCAAATCACACACAGACTCACAGCCACACACAGAGCCAGAGCACACAGACAAATACAATTCCACACAACCAACAACATTATACACAGTCCCAGCATCTCCCACACACATGATTGCAGGTTCAGACGACCCTGGAGGCCAACATTCAGGTTCAGCCTCTATAGTGATACTTCTGTGCATGTGAACTTGTGTATGAACTGTGACCACATACAGCTGTGGTCACAGAGAGAGGTACGCACAGCCAGACACGATTGTAGAGACAGAGAAGCCGTAGTCACAGATACATGCACAACTGCACTCAGGAAAACAGGTGGACACAGCTGTGTATACACAACTATTTACACAAATTAAGTCAGGGAAGATGTGCACGGAGAACACACATATAGGCACACAAACGGAAGAAACAGGGATGCAGAAAGTACATTTACTATCATTACAAAGAGGAAATCCAGAAAATACACCTAAAACTTTTTGAAGAAGAAACAAAGGAGCATTTGCTTGCACCAAAGGAAATACCCTTAGGACACACAATCCAGTATTCTTGCCTGGAGAATCCTCATGGACAGAGGAGCCTGACGAGCTACAGTCCATGGGGTTGCAAAGAGTTGGACACGACTGATTGACTAAGCACACATAGGGCATACACACCTACAGCCACTCACAAGTAGAGACACAAACATGGTGATAGAGAAGAAAGACACACAGACATCAGAGACAGACACACAGAGAAGAGACAGACTTCTCACCCATGAGCATTACAAAGGAGACACAGAAGCACTCAGAGAACACACACACAGCCCCATAGAGATGACTGCACAAGCAGACGGGACCAACAGTTAGTTGCCAAAAAGGAAATACAAGTTGGATAGGCAACCGTGGACACAAGACACAACCAGGCAAGTAACATACTAAGACACATGTGGAGCTCACATACATGTGTTTGTGGCTGGGACCATGTATAGGCAGCTGAGATACCCTCAGGTATTCACACACATGCATGCGTGCATGTGCACACACACACTACTCCCGTCTGTCCGGGCCTACTGTGTCTCTAGTCTCCTCTTCTCCCCAAGAGCCATTACACACCTGTGCCCCAGGCCAGCCAGGGAAAGAGACACCTGTCAGCTGAGACCTTGGCCCAAATGACTAGGGGGCGGGGGGATGGGGACTGGCTAGGCTGGTGTCTAGATTTCAAGAAAAGTTTGAAGTATCCCATCCAAAGAACTGGTGAAACTAGGACAAAAAACAGATGCCCTCACCCATTACCACCCAGCAGCAGCTTCCTACTCTGATCATTGTCCTCCCCTTCCAGGGCCACCCAGGCCTTTAAACATTGCCCAGCACAGGGCCACCCGGGTACATGTCAGGAGGTCGATAAATGTTTCTTATAAAGTGTCATATCATCATCATTATTATTTTCATTTCTGCCTAGTGAACTCTTCTAGGGGAGGAGCAAGCCCTCATCCAGCTCTACACCCCATCGCTCAGCTAAGTTTCAGGGCACTGCAAATAGCAGGTGTTCTACATATGCTGGTAGGAGGAAAAACAAAGGGAAAGTGAAATCTGGCTGCAGAAGCAGGCTGCTTTAGAAGGAACAGATGTCTTTATGCTTTACTGAGGCCTCGAGGCTGTGCCAGGGATAAGAACGCGGTATTCGTTCATCAAATTAGGGCCCTTTCTAGGGGTCATTTAAGGCTTTCGTTGGTTCAGTAAAGCAGACCCTCATGTGACATTTGGGATTGCTATCGAATCTATTAAAAGTTGGTTTAAGTTCTTGTCAGTTCTTCTAAGCAGAACCCCGGCTTTTCATTAAATCACTACACAGCAGCCTTCAGGGGAGGGAACCATGGAGCAAAGCAGTTAATAGCTTGAGTTTTCACAGCTCTGCCACTTAGGAGCTGAGTGGCCAGGAGCAAGTCTCAAAATCTCACTGTCAAGCTTCCCACGGGGCTGCTGCTGCTGCTGCTAAGTCACTTCAGTCGTGTCCGACTCTGTGCGACCCCAAGGACAGCAGCCCACCAGGCTCCACCGTCCCTGGGATTCTCCAGGCAAGAACACTGGAGTGGGTTGCCATTTCCTTCTCCAATGCATGAAAGTGAAAAGTGAAAGTGAAGCTGCTCAGTCGTGTCCGACTCTAAGCGACCCCATGGACTGTGGCCTACCAGGCTCCTCCTATGGGATTTTCCAGGCAAGAGTACTGGAGTGGGTTGCCATTGCCTTCTCACGGGGCTAAGTACTGCCTAACTCAGGGCCATGGGGAACACTGAAGGAATTAGTACAGGTAAAGCACTAAGAACAATGCTTGACATAGAGTAATTGCTCAATAACATCTTTGTGAAAGGAATTAATGAACTCTTCTCATCCAGTGAAAGCAGTACCCCACTGAGCTGGATTTAGGATTCTAATCTCTCCTTTCAGGCAGGCTATCCATGGACAACTTTTCTGTCCCTCAAAGCAGCCCCTGGACAGCAAGACTTCTTGAGTCAGTGTCTGGTCCGCTGAGCCTGGACACCCCCCCCCCCGCCCCGCGTTTCCCTCACGTGGTAAGATGCCCTCTGGCACAGGGCTAGCCTGGCAGCTCCCCTCTCTGACCTTTCTGGAGGCTGAGGGGAGGACAACTTTACACTCAGTGGGGTGCTGGGTGGGAGTTGCAGGCGGACACCTCACTCCGGGAAGAGCCTGGAGAGTTCAGAGCTTGGCTCCTGTCCCCCAATCCCCCCAGCCCTGCTGGAGGAAGCAAGTTTCTTTGCAAAAAGTTAAACATCCTCTTTGTGAGAGGCAAGAAAACAGGACGTGGGAAGCGTCCCACAGGGTGAACCTGGGCCCCCAATGCCTGGCACCTCCTCCTCTCTGTTGAGCAGCGCCTGGTGGCTTGAACCCTTGCTTTCTCACACATGCTAACCTCTGAAGGGGGGCCATGTTCCCACTGCCCCCCACAATGCCCTTGAACTCCAGTGACAAACTCTGGCTTCCTCCCTGGCTCTCCAGGGTCTGTGTCTGGCTGTCTACACCTCCTCCCAGGGCCCCACATAAACGCAGAGCACACCACTAGGGAAAAAGTGAAGGAACAAAGCAATAGAAGGGTGAATTCAACAAACATCTATTGAATACCAACTGTGTGCCGAGCCCTATTCTAGGCGCCAGGGAGGCAACAGTAAACAAAACAAAAGAAATCCCTGCCTAGCAATGCTCACATTTCTAAGGAATGATGAATTGGTTGTTCAGTTCTTTGGATACTCTCCAAGCTCATTCCCACCTCAGGGTCTTTGCACTTGGCGTTCCCTCTGCCTGGAATGCTCTTCCTCCAAATATTCATTCCGGCTCAGCTCAAATGTCACCTCCTCTGAAAGCCTTAGATGACCACACTAAAATAGCAATTCAACCCCTGTTACTCTCCATTCCTTTCATCCTTTATTATTCTTCATAGCTTTTATCACCACCTAACATAACATTAGATCCAACCAGTCCATTCTGAAGGAGATCAGCCCTGGGATTTCTTTGGAAGGAATGATGCTAAAGCTGAAACTCCAGTACTTTGGCCACCTCATGCGAAGAGTTGACTCATTGGAAAAGACCCTGATGCTGGGAGGGATTGGGGGCAGGAGGAGAAGGGGACGACAGAGGATGAGATGGCTGGATGGCATCACTGACTCGATGGACGTGAGTCTGAGTGAACTCCGGGAGTTGGTGATGGACAGGGAGGCCTGGCGTGCTTCGATTCATGGGGTCGCGAAGAGTCGGACACTACTGAGCGACTGAACTGAACTGAACATAACATTATTTATTTATACTTAAGTGCAGTTACTTTAGTAAGTAGATAAATACAGCAGATTTATATATATATATATATATATATATATCTCAGCATATAAATTTATATAAGATGATATATATATTGTACATATACTATACAAAATGCAAAAATATATTCTATATTTCCATATAATGGCATATGTATATTTATTGTATTGTTTACTAATATATAATTTATATACCAGTAAAAATTAGACATCACTATATACTTCTATGTCACCATATACATAGTAAATGGCATGTGTTTACATCTCTATTATATTCATATATACATATCCTCCTTTTCCTCATCTGTAAACGGGGGAAACAGCCATTATTAAACATGAAATTATATAAACTTACAACTAAATTAAATTCTGAAAGGTGATACTCAAAATTCATCACTTATTTTACTACATTTCATTATTTCTATGCTCCTGAGAGATCATTTATCCCTGTTTTATTTGTACAATGGAGATAATAGACATGGTGCACTACTGCACCTCTTCCAGATTCCGTGTTCCGTGACTACACCTTGGTAAGCTGAAATCTGACAAGATAATAGTATGTAAACCATGGAAACTGGCAAATGTTAGAAAGCAGAGCTTCCTTTCCCTCTCCACCTAAATAAATGCTTGTTAACCATTTACCAGAATATCACTGAAAGCACTCAGAGAGTGCCTGGCACATGGTAAACGCTATAATGTTTCCATTACTATATTTGCTTGTGCACTGAGTCCAGACGCAGTCTTTTTTTTCTAGGTCCGAGTTAAAAGTGTTTGAAGAACACAGAATTACAAAGAATTAGTGTGCTGAACTGCACCTATTTAATCTTCCCAGTAACTCTAGGTGGAGTCTGTATTATTTATTATCCCCTTTCTACAGACAGAGAAACCGAAGTTCTGAGAAGGTAACAATCAGAATGAGCTATCAATTAGCGGAAGTGAGATTAGAAATCGCAGACCAGTAGCTTTCGCGCGCCCGCGCACTTAACTAACGCACTCTCCTTCCTCTCAAGTTCACCACCCCAAAGGTAACTGCACTTCACGGTACGCGAAAAATAAGTAGGTGCCAGCGTGCTCGTAGTATCTTGGGAAATGTAGTTCACAGGCTCAAGACATACAGTTGTCCAAGAAGGGAGGAGTGGAGAAAAAGGCGATTTTTCGGCTTATAACAAAAGAGCATAGTCAGTTCTCATGCCTCGCGACATTTCAGCCTTTCCGTGCGAGACTTCGGCGGCTTTACTAGAGCCCGTTGCATGCTGGGAACGGCAATTCGCCAGACCCGCTACGTCGGCATGAGTTGCCGGAACTCACGTGGTAAATTCAGGTCCGGTCCCGGCTTCGCGCGAGCCACCGCATTCCACGATGACAGGCGTGGCACACTCTGGTGGCCCTTAGGCATGCGCGACAGACTTTTGGAGCAACTAAGAACCCAAACTGAAAACCTACGACTTCTCACCGGTTTGCGCTCTCGCCGAGGCTTGTGCTGCTCACGAACCGGCCTCCTTGGTTCCTTTTCTCCCCACTCCCAAAGTTGGAGGTAGGCCCTGGGACGCGGAGGACTTGGGTCCCGACTCAAACAGTTGAGGCATGCCTGCACTGTCCTGCCAGTGAGGGAAGGAGGGAAGTTCGCAACAGTGTGGTTTGGGCAGCTGGCATTGGGTAGGCTCCAGACCCAAGGTTTGTTTGGAGAATAGGACCGCTCCTGCGGGATGGGCTAGGGGTGGGGGACGGGGGCCCAGGGGTCCAGATACCGGCGGAGCTGCCTTGAAGGGGGTCTTGTGGTCCTGGTCCCAGTGGGGACTTGGGCTTTGAGGTAATGATGAGGAGGGACCAGTGGTGTAGCCAGAGGGCTGTTAATGGGTAGGTGTGGAGGTTTGGTGAGCTGCGTGGGTGTAGTAGAGGTCTGGTGGGAGTGTTATTGGGAAATCAGTGGGGGCTAATAGGTGTGCTTTAGTCGATGTGTTCATGGGGGCCAGTGGGGATGTGTTCATTAATGAGGGGATGGTAGAATGGGAAACTGGAAGATAATGGGAGACAAGTAGCAGTGTGATCGCTGGGGGACGAATGGAGTTATGACATTCAAGGGGTTGATAAAGAGTGATGGAGCATAGTGATTCAAAGGATAATGGTGAGGCTGTGGAGGGAATAAGAGGTGAGGGTCATGATCAAGGAACTAATGAAGTAGTGATCAAAGAAGAGAGAATGGGAAGATCAAGGGGTATTGTGATCAAAGGATTTTAGTTTGTGATGATGGCATGATCATTGAAGAAGTAATGAGAACAGAGTGAGCAAAGAGAGGGTAATAAGTAAGCTGTTGGGTGTGATCATAAATTGATTATTGGGTGGGGAAACAGGTGGGCAGTGAGGGGAGAATGGTGTGTATGGGGAGATGTATGATAATCAAGGATTAAGGTGAATGTGGTAAGAAGAGTTAACAGGGTCTAGTGATCTGTGAAGGATCAATTGGAGGGCCGAGCTAAAGGGGGTTGATAAATCATAGTAAATGAGAGTTTAATGGGGAACTAATAGACCATGATCCTCCAGGTATTAATGGGGGATGATAAAAGAATTATCGGGCTTCCCAAGTGGCTCAGTAGTAAAGAATCTGCCTGCAATGCAGGAGATGTGGGTTCGATCCCTGGGTCAGGAAGATCCGCTGGAGAAGGGATTGGTTACCCGCTCCAGTATTCTTGCCTGGAAAACCCCATGCACATTGGAGCCTGGCGGGCTACAGTCCATGGGGTTACAAAAGAGTCGGACATGACTTAGCGACTAAACAACAACAAAAGGAATAATTGGGGCCTAATCATTTCAGGGGAGAGAGATTAAGGAGGCGGGGAATGCAGTGAGCTAGTGTGAGGGTAATAGAGTTAAAGCAGGGGATTAATGGGGCCTAGTAGGGCTTTATGACTAGGGGTAGTGAGGAGAGCTGGGGGTGGTGGTGAGATGTTATTTGGGTTAAGGTGGGCAGAGAAGGGTTGATCGTGAGACTTGCAGGGTTTAATATGTGGAGTGTAAGTGACAGCAGTGGGAGGTGGACAGGGTCAGTAACATCATCTATGTGATAAGTGTTGGGTTTGTGGGACTTTGAGGGGTCTGTTGGCTTAATGGTGGAATCTGTAGGGTGAGCGGTGGAGCCTGAGACCTCAGTAATGGGATCCTAGGCTCGGTGAGCTCAGTGGGTTAGTGACTGGGCTCCAACCTCGCCACCTGTTGAGAGAACTGTCACATAGATCAGATGAGCCTGGTTTAGTTCATGTGGTTCTCACAGCCCTGCAGAGATAGGTAATGGCCCACTCACCTACTTACTGATATGGGGCAGCATCAGCTTACTGTTGGCAGGTCCCTGGGCAAACAGTGTGGAAGATGGGACGGACGTCAAAGGACAAGAGAGATGTCTACTACCGCCTAGCCAAGGAGAATGGCTGGCGTGCCCGCAGTGCCTTCAAGCTGCTACAACTTGATGAGGAATTCCAACTCTTCCAAGGTCCCCATTTTTGGTGGGCAGTTCACTGGGGGATGGGGCGGGCGAAGGAAATAGACAAGTGGGCTAGGTCTACAGAGCTCTGTGTGGTAGGTGGGCTGACTTGGAGGGTCTGTGGGGCAGTCAGGAAGATGGCAGGTACTCAAAAGGATCTGGGCAGCAGGTAGATATGGGTGCTTCCTGGGGGAAAGGGGTAAACTTTGCAGGGTCCCAGGTTGGAGAGGTGGCTGAAGCTGACCAGTGCACCTTCCTGTGTGTGCTCAGGTGTGACGCGGGCAGTTGACTTGTGTGCGGCCCCAGGCAGCTGGAGCCAGGTGCTGAGTCAGAAGATTGGGTGAGTGTGGAGTCCCAGATGGGAGGCTGGGAGGGCAGACTAGGTTGGAGGGTGGACCAGGAGTAAAAACTGAGCTGACACAGACCATGTTGTCCACAGGGGCCAAGGGTCTGGCCACGTGGTGGCTGTGGACCTTCAGGCTATGGCTCCACTACCAGGTGTGTTACAGATCCAGGGGGATATCACCCAGGTGAGAGCATGGCTGGGGGTGTTGGTGTGTATTCTGGACAAAGGCCCTCCCAATCTGGGGTTTGCAGCAAGTGGAAGAAAGAAAAAGACAAAGAGACCAAGAAAGACAGACAGGTAGAGTAGCTGAGAGAAACCAAGAGAGGATAACAGAAGAGGAACAGAGCCAGTGAGTTGTCATCACAGAGAGACAGCAAAAAAATATTCCCAGAGATGGAGCCCAGTCTCAGGCAAAGCCTGAGAATTTGGCTGACCTGATGCTGTGGGCCAGGGCCGTGGTGGGCTTAGAGGGCTGTGGTGGGGATGCTGTGGGGCCACTCATCATCCCTTTCTTCCATAGCTGTCCACTGCCAAAGAGATCATCCAGCATTTTGAAGGCTGCCCCGCGGACCTAGTAGTGTGTGACGGGGCTCCTGATGGTAAACAGCAGGGATTGGGAGGCCAGGCGGGGGGTCCTTTGCATGTTCCTCTCTGTATGTCCCACTTCTGTTGGCTTCTTTTATTGCCTCTCCCCTGCACTGTCAGCTGTTCCCACATCTGGCAACTTCTCCCTACCTCTGTTTCCTGTTCTCTGCCTCTGTCTTCTACTGTTTTGGTTTTATCCACCCTTTTGTCATCTCTCTGCAACTGTTCCATTCCACTCACTTCTTTTTTTTTTAAGTCAGCCATCTATCCATCCATTCAGCACATTTACTGAGCATCTGTTGTGTGTCAGGCACTGTTAGACATGTTGGGAGGATAACATGAATAAAATTCTACTATTCTCTGACCTCATAGAGCTGGTGTTCTAGTGGGAGCAGACAGAAAAGAAACAAATGATTGAATTATAAAGCATGTCAAAAGGTGATAGGCACCATGGGGAAATAATGAAAATGAGAGAGAGGGAGGGAATACCTGGAGGAATTTTAAGTAAAGTGGAGAAGGCCTCACTGCCTTTAGCATAAAGACCTAAAGCAGCCAAGGGAGTGGGCTAGGGCACATCTGGATAAAGAGCAATCCAGGTAAAGTGATTGGCACATACAAAGGACTTGAGGTAGGAGGGTGAAGAGCAAGATCACTGTGGCTGGATCAGAGTAAGCGTGAGAGTGGTAGGAGGTAAGGTCAGTGAGGTGGTGGGAATCAGATCCTCAGGTGGATCTTTCTGGGCCACAGTGGTGACTTTGGCTCCTTCACTAAGACAAGAGCATGGAGAAAGCCATGGGGTGGTTGTGAGCAGAGGAGGGCCATGCCTGATGTGTGTCTTGACAGGATCCCTCTGGCTGCTGTGAGCAGTGTGAGGGCTGAGACCTGGGGAGGGGAGGCTGCTGTAGTCATCCAGGTGAGTGGCGATGGTGGTGGAGATGAGTAGAGGAGATCTTTTGAAAGAGTTGAGAAAGTTTACTAATGGCTTAAATGTGGATGTGAGAAGAGATTGGGAGGGGTGTGTGTGTATCAAAGGTAACTACCTTGAAGGTTTTGGCTTGAACAACTGGAAGGATCAGGTGAGATGGGGGAAATGATGGGAGGAGCAAGTTCCAGCAAGAAGGTAAAGAGTTTATTTTTGGATGTGTTGCATCTGAGATGTTCGTTCTGATCTGAATCTGGACTGGAGATAGAAGAAATAATACTCGTGCCTAAGATTGTTTTGAGATTGAAAATGAATGTCTTAGGGTTAGGAGCTCAGAATATGCATCCAGTTGGCAGATGTAGTCATTTGCATGCAGAACCTTAGTAGTAAGAGAGCTTGGTAAATGTTTTTAGCGCTCTAACCTCTTTGGGACAGGAAGATAGCTAGACTGTATGGCCCCCTAACGCTGTTCCTCTTGCCACAGTAACCGGCCTCCACGATGTTGATGAGTATATGCAGGCCCAGCTCCTCCTAGCTGTGAGTAACCCTGGCTGTCCCTACCTCAGTTTGGCCCCCTCCTGGCTGGCTGTATCTCAGCCTTAGCCATCTGTCCTGCCCATAGGCTCTGAATATTGCTACACACGTCTTGAAGCCAGGGGGCTGCTTTGTGGCTAAGGTAAGTCTCAGGGAACCTGGTAGGGGGTAGAGAGGAGTCCCCAAAGTTCATCCTCATGCCTCCATCTCTGCCTCCCCACCCTGCAGATCTTCCGAGGCCGGGATGTGACGCTGATCTATAGCCAGCTGCGTGTCTTCTTCTCCAGCGTGCTCTGTGCCAAGCCCAGAAGCAGCCGGAACTCCAGCATTGGTCAGTGGGGTAGAGGGGCCAGGCAGGGGTTTTGAATCTCAGAGGCCCATCTCACATGGAGTGGAGGCAGCAGTTGCCCCTCACTCTACCTTCTCCCCATAGAGGCCTTTGCTGTCTGTAAGGGTTACGACCCCCCTGAGGGCTTCCTGCCGGACCTGACCAAACCCCTGCTGGACCACTCTTATGGTGAGAGCCCTGGGCCCCATCCCTGGGGAGAGTTTGTCTGCCAGTGAAATTTTATGTCCCAGGAGGGCCGTTAGCCCCACGCCCAGCTGAAACCCTGCCCCTTAAGGGAATGCTGTCCCAAAGGGATCTTCAGCCCCACCCTCTGAAAATTCCACCCCTGTAGGGGTATTTTGATCTAGGAGGATCTTCAGCTTAGTTCCCTAGTGATGACTCTTAGACCTGGTGAAAGTTCTGAGTCCTACCCCAAGGGACACTCCACCTGCCTAAGGAGTTTCTAGCCTAGGAAGACTCAGTCACACCCCCAGGTAGAAACCCTGCCTCTGTGTGGGAATTTTGTCCTGTGAGGGCCTTCAACCTGGCCCCAGAGGGAAAAAGCACAGGGCTGCTTTTGTGTCAAGCATGCTTGAGTGAGACAAAGTCCAGGCAGTGTATGGCAGGTGGCCATAAGTGCAGTGGGAGAAAAGCAGGTTGGGGAGGGCTGTTTTAGAATGAGTGATCATGGAGGGCTTCCCTGAGGAGGTGATCTGAACCAAATGAAGGATTTCTGGTGCAAGAGTATAGAGAGTAGCTGGTGGATATGTGAGGGAGGCCTCCGTACCCATCTGGGGTGCAGCCTGAGTCACAGCTGACCCCAGACACCCTGGCCCTGTCTTGTCTCATCTGTCCCTGCTTGTCAGATCCAGATTTCAACCAGTTGGATGGCCCCACCCGCATCATTGTGCCATTTGTGACCTGTGGGGACCTGAGCGCCTATGATTCAGACCGCAGTTACCCACTGGACGTAAGTGCCCTGTCAACAGTGGGTTGGATGGGGGGTGCTGTCCTCTGTTCCCAGGTCCTCACAATGTGTGTGAGGACCCTCCCAATGTGTGTCCCTGCAGCTAGAGGATGGTTCAGAATACAAGTACACTCCACCCACGCAGCCCCCCATCTCACCGCCCTACCAGGAGGCCTGCGCATTGAAGAAGAAGGGGCAGCTGGCCAAGGAGATCTGCCCCCAGGACTGCCCCATGAGCACAGTGGACTTGTTGCCCCAGTCCCTGGCCACTCCACAGCGCTACACCCTGCAGACGTCTGAGGTCTGAAAACATGGACCCAGAGCCCTCGGTGCCCACAGTGACCCCCTCTTCATGTGCTTCTTTCTACCCCAAATCATGTGGTATCTGGGACAAACTTCTGTTTCCTAACTCCCAATAGCTATAAAAATCAATGGGTAAAACCAAGTATAGTGAGCAGAAAAGCTTAACCAAATATCTGAGTCTCTCTTCTTTTTCTTGGGTAGGTGGAAGACAGTGGAGTGACTTGCTCATCTTAACACATGAAGGTAAATTTGCCTTTTTAATCTAAGAATTTGAGTAAACAGCATCTTTAAGAAAAAACTGAGTAAAATTCTACTTTTTTAAATTTTTACATCAACTGGTAAGATTTCAGTCAGCAGACCTTTACTAAAACTCCTGATGTTATGTGTCAGGAACTGCCTTAATGATTTTACACATTGAGGTACTCAGTAAACATTTATTGAACACATGCTGTGTGCTGGGCATTGCTCTAGATTTGAAGATGAAGCAGGGAACAAAACAGGCAGATACCCTGACCCTCAGAGCTTCTAGTATAGGAAAGAGGTAATAGTTCACAATCTAAATGCAGGAGTTTCCACTCACACATACATGTACTATTTATCTTGCTCTGTGTCCACCCATATGTATATAATATGTAAAAGTAACCTGGGATATGAAAAAATTTTAAAGCAAGGTAAAGAGATAAGGGCTTCCCAGATGGTGCTAGAGGTAAAGAACCCACTTGCCGATACAGAAGACATAAGAGACACAGGTTTGATCCTGGGTCAGGAAGATCCCCTGGAGAAAGTCATGGCAACCCACTCCAGTATTCTTGCCTGGAGAATCCCATGGACAGAGGAGCCTGGTGGGCTACAGTCCATAGGGTCATAACAAGTGATAACACAAATGAAGAGACTTAGCACATAGCACACAAAAGATCAAGAATTCTAGGGTCTGGCAGTTTGCAGTTTTTAAGACAGTTATTGTGGAAGGTCTCACTGAGGTGATGTTTGAGCAGAGACCTGAAGGAGATGAGGGAGAGAATCCATGTATTAATCTAGGGTAAGAACATTCTAGGGAGAGGAAATGGCAAATGCAAAGGCCCTGAGGTGGAATGGTGGGGGAGCAGTGAGGAGCCGGTTTGCCTGGAACAGTCTGGGCTAAACCTATCAGTGCTGGAGGGCTTCTCATCCTCAGGACACCACTTTAGAGGACATCCCCGTCTGACAATGGCTTTGCAGTTTATTCAGACCAAGTTTACCATTAAAATAAGTAAAAAAGACACCTTAAAAAAATGAAATGGCAGATCACAGTGGGAAAAGATATTTATAATCTGTACATGTATAGTATCCATGATATTTAAAAAGCTGCTATAAATCAATAAGGAAAATATGAGAATGCCCAGTAAGTACATGAAAAGCTGCTCTTCAGAGAAATGCAAGCTAAAACTAAAAAGATTAACAATATTAAATATCTGAAAGGACGTGCAGCATTGGAACCCTTGTATATACCAAGGGCAGCATATAATGGTGTAACTGCTAGATAATTGTTAGGAATTATCTGCTAAAGCTGCATGTGTATTTAGTTCCAGCAAGAAAGGAGTACTTCAATGTTCCTAACCATCCCATTTATAGTACCCCCCAGACTAAATACAGTCCAAACACCCATAAGCTGTAGGATGGATCGTTAAATCCTGGTTTATTCACAGTGGAGAACTACATATCAAAAAGAATGAACATTATATGTTTTATGCATTTTCTGTGAGTTATGGTTCACAATGAAAGTAGAGGAAAAAACTGCACAAAAATGTAGCTGAGAAAACAATGAGTATAGTAGAAGACAGTGGGAAACATATTTTGGTTTAAAACTTCTTTTACTTTGACCTTTTAGTTAGCTGGCAATCTGATAAGGACTCGGAAGCTGTTTGCTGTCAGGAAAACCAGAACTTGAGTTGATGAACTTGTTTTCAAATACCTCGTCAACCCATCCTGACAGGCTCTGAGGAGGAACCTCCAGCAACCGCCACAAACACAACAAGGAAAGAAACATCCCGGCGTGCCCGTCTGCACTGTAGGGGGGATTCTTGAGTAGGGTCTTGCTTTCTCTAAATCTTCCCAGCCCTGTGTCCTGAATATGTCCAGAACTCACCCTGAAAGCAGGGCTTCTTAACCCTGGGTAGAAGTCAGGGGTATTTGTGAACTTAATGGAGGGAAATCAGTTCAGTTTTACTAACTGAAATTTTAGCTTTCCTCCAGAATCTGAATGCTGGCAGCAAATCAGTATTGTAAAGTTACTTTTACAGTAGTAGAAGCAGTGCCTGCAACTTGCCCACCAGTACGTATCAAAGTTACTTGTTTATGTTGTTACAACTTATTACAGTTGTCATGGGCATCTTAAAATATTGGTCACTACTTTGGATAAAATCTTTTTTAATTTATTTTTTTATTTTTTTTAACTTTTATTTTATTTTTAAACTTTACAAAATTGTATTAGTTTTGCCAAATATTGAAATGAATCTGCCACAGGTATACATGTGTTCCCCATCCTAAACCCTCCTCCCTCCTCGCTCCCCATACCATCCCTCTGGGTCGTCCCAGTGCACCAGCCCCAAGCATCCAGTATCATGCATCGAACCTGGACTGGCAACTCGTTTCATACATAATATATTTTTTTAATTGAAGGATAATTTCTTTACAGAATTTTGTGGTTTTCTGTCGCAAATCAACAAGAATCAGCCATAGGAACACCCAGGTCCCCTCCCTCCCAACTCGCTTCTCATCCCACCCTTCTAGATTGTCACAGAGCCCCTGTTTGAGTCATGCAGCGATTTCCCATTGGCTATCTATTTTACATATGGTATTATTGTAAGTTTCCATACATCTCACCCTCTCCCTCCCCTCCTCCCCAGCCATTTCCTTAGGTCTGTTCTCTACATATGTTTCTCCATTGCTGCCCTGAAAATTAATTCATCAGTACCATCATTCTAGATTCCATATATATGCATCAGTACACAATATTTATATTTCCTCTTTCTGACTTCCTTCAGTGTGTATAATCAGCTCTAGGTTCGTCCACCTCATTAGAACTGACTCAAATGTGTTCCTTTTTATGGCTGAGTAGTATTCCATTGTATATATGTACCACAACTTCTTTATCCATTCGTCAGTCAGTGGACTTCCAGGTTGCTTCCATGTTCTAGCTATTATAAATAGTGCTGCAATGAACATCGGGGGTACACGTGTCTTTTTCAGTTTTGGTTTCCTCAGGGTACATGCTTACGAGTAGGATTGCTGGGTCATATGGTGGTTTTATTCCTAGCTTTTTAAGGAATCTCCAAACCATCTTCCATAGTGGCTATATCAGTTTATGTTCCCACCAGCAATGCAAGAGGGTTCCCTTTTCTCCACATCCTCTCCAGCATTTATTGTTTGTAGACTTTTTGATGATGGCCATTCTGATTGGTGTGAGGTGGTATCTCATTATAGTTTTGATTTGCATTTCTCTAATAATGAGTGATGTTGAGGATCTTTTCATGTGTTTGTTAGCCATCTGTATGTCTTCTTTGGGGAAATGTCTGTTTAGGTCTTTTCCCCACTTTTTGATTGGGCTGTTTGTTTTTCTGATTTTGAGTTGTATGAGCTGCTTGTATATTTTGGAAATTAATTCTTTGTCAGTTGTTTAATTTGCTATTATTTTCTCCCATTCTAAGGGTTGTCTTTTTACCTTGTTTGTAGTGAATAAGGTCTTATAATTTGATGTACTAATTAAAGTTCATTTATTGTAGCACCTCAATGTTGTTTCATTTTAATATGATACTTTTTCTTTTATTGGAACTGTAATTGACATATTGATATAATATGTGTAATTTGAAAGTATGTAACATAATGACTTAATATATATTGCAAAATGACTACCACAAGTTTAGTTAACATCTATCACATCACATAGTTAGTTTTTTCCTTGTGATATGAGCTTTTAAGATTTGCTCTTGGACTTACCTGGAGGTCCAGTGATTGAGAGTCTGCCTGCCAATGCAGGGGACACGGGTTTGATCCCTGGTCCAGGAAGAGTCTACATGCAGTGGAGCATCTAAGCCCATGCACAACTGCTGAAGCCTGTGCTCCGTAACTACAGAGAAGCCCCCACTCGCCACAACTAGAGGAAGCCCATATGCAGCAACAAAGACCCAGCACAGCCAAATGTAAATTAATTTAAAAAAGATTTGCTCTCTAAGCAACTTTCAAATATACAAAATAGTATTGATAAGTATAGTCACTATGCACTATTACATCCCAGAACTTATAACTGGAAGCTGTACCTTTTTACCACCTTCCCCCATTTTTAGATTCCATATTTAGTATTTGTGTTTTCTGACTTCATTTAGCATAATGCTCTTGAGGTCCATCCATGTAGTCACAAATGGACTTCCCTCATAGCTCAGTCAGTAAAGAATCTGCCTGCAATGCAGGAGACCTGGGTTCAATTCCTGGGTTGGGAAGATCCCCTGGAGAAGGAAATGGTAATCTACTCCAGTATTCTTGCCTGGAAAATCCTATGTACAGAGGGGCCTGGTGGGCTACAGTCCATGGGGTCACAAGAGTCAAACACGACTGAGTGACTAAACCACCACCACCACCACCTTTTTTTTTATGGCTGAATAATACTCTGTCATATGCATATGCCAAATCTTCTTTATCCATTTGTCTGTTGACAAGACACCTAGGTTGTTTCCATATTTTTGCTGTTGTCAGTAATACTACAGGGACATGGGGGTGCAGATATCTCTTTGAGTAGTGACTTCATCTCTTTTGGATACAGACCCAAAAGTATATATTTGGGATCCAGGGATAGCTGGATTATATGTTAAGTTTTGTTTAAATTTTTAAGGAACCACCATACTGTTTTACTTGGTATCCATAATAATTGAGAGAGTGTGTGTGTGTATGTACACGCATGCTTTTAAAAACATTCTATGAAGGAGTTCACAGACTTGATCAGATCAGACGCCATAGGATTCCCTAGAACAAAGTTTTTTTGGGGAGGGGGTGCTGTGTCGCATGGTTTATGGGGATCTCAGTTCCTCAGTCAGGGATTGAACCTGCACCATAGCAGTGAAAGCCCAGAATCCTAACCACTAGGCCGCCAGGGAACTCCCCAGAACAAATTTTTCTTTTTTATGTTAAGAAACCCTTTCTTAAAGGCATGTCGGAAAGTTTGTCATGAGTGCAGTCCTGAATTTACATTTTAGCAAACAGGAGCTGACAGCTACGTAGGCAGGTCTGGTTTCTGCAGCTCACTCACATATCTTTAGAAAATCACCATTCTCTGTGCACACTCCCATCCACTGAGCTCAGGACTACTGACATCTCAGTCTGTAACCCCAGGTGTTTGTACCTGACTTTGTGAACCTGGGAGTGGCCATACCAATTCCAACCCCAGGGCGCCCACACCACAGCTCGTTAATGCAGGAGTCTTCTCATTCATATCAGTATGACCACAGGAATGTCCACACCCAAGTCTGTGTGACTCCAGGAATGTAAAACAGAAGTATCCACACAAAAGGTGGTGTGACATAAGAATATCCACCCCCGTCACCATGTATATTCAGGCAGCATCTACATACAATCAGCAAGAGCCAGGGAGTACAGACAGTCCCATTTGTATAATCCCAGGAGTGTCCTTGTCTCCATTTCGAGGATCAAAAACACAACAGCCTTTGGGAACCTGTGAGCATACTCACCTCAGGCTGTGTCCCTAGTTATGTCCATCCCATCTATATTACATCTTAAGTATGCACCAAAAGTCTCTCTGATGGGAGCAGTGTCTTAATCCCCAGTCTGTGCAAGCCAGCAGTGTCCACACCCCCAAGGGTACAGCCTAGGAGGGGCCCATCTGGCCTAGGCCTGGTCTCTGACCTCTCCAGAGTGCCCACTCTCCACCTGTCTGGCCCTAGTCTTGTGACTTCAGGAGTGTCCACACCCCTCTGTGTGACCCCAGCATTTTCCCCACTAAAGTCAGTTTGTCCACAGAGGTACATATACCCCAGACTGTGTGTCCCCAGTGGAGTACTTAACATTAGTCTGAGTGACTCCTAGAGTGTTTCCACCCCAGTCTGTGATGACAGTAATGTTTATTCTCCACTCTTTGTGATCCCAGGCTTTCCACAACACAACCTGTATTACCACCAAAGTGTACACATTCTGTTCAGTTTGATCTCAGATTTGTCAACTGCCTAGACTGTGTAACAACAATGGGTGCCCATTCCCCTGTTACTGTAACCCCAGGGGTTACCACACCACGATCACTGTCATCCCCCAAAGTGTCTAGAGTGTAGTCCATGTCACCACAGGAGGGTATACACTTCAGTCCGTGTGTCACCTGGAGTATTCAAAACATAGTCTGTGACCCCCTAAGTGTGCATATCCTAAAACTTCTGACCACAGAGCTGTGAAAACTCTAGTGTTTTACAACAGGGGTGTCCACTCCCAAGTATGTCAGTCAGCGGCGGTGCCCATGTTTCAATCTGGGTGACTTCATCAATGGCTGTATTTCTGCCTTTGTCACCCCCTGTGTGTGATGCCAAGAGTCTCTAGACCCCAATAAAATGGAGCAGGACCATATGTCCCTTGCCACCCCCCCCCCCACCAAGTCCTCTGCCTGCCTTTTGCCTGTGGAAAACTACAGTCAAAAAATTTAATCAGAGAAGTGAGAAATACTGAAACAAAAACAGTCAAAGGAGACTAAATAATGTAGTCATTAAGCATAGTCAAGGACCTTTAGTTCTTTCTCAAGGGCTATAGATAATATTCACCATATCCTGTGAGCTGTCTTATAGATACCAAAACCCCAGGTGGAGAAGTCAACCACATGATGACCAGACTGTACCCAGAACATGAGCTGCCACAGTTCTGAGAATTGACTGCAAAGAAGGGAAAAATTTCACTCTGGAACTATAGATGAACTGTACCTGAAACAACCAAGGTGATGCTAGTCAGGACACTGATGACCAGTTGAAGATGACTGTACTGTTTCTGCTTGTAACTGCCCCCCACTCTGTCTATAAAAGCTCTCCCTTTTATATCTTCATCCCCTGATTGTCAGGGGGTGGAAGTCTGCCTTTGCACAGATGTCTGCCACCCTCCTCCCCACCTCAGTTGCTGACATCTGAAATAAAACATAGTTTCCTTTCCACCAACCTGTCCTGTTCACTGGCTATTGAGCAGTGAGCAGCCAGACCCCCCCCCCCACACACACACACACACACTCTCCTTTCGGTAACACCAATGTGTGTCCTGAGGGAAGCACACCCCTAGTCTGCATTACAGCAGCGTTCACACCCCAGGTCTCTCACTGTTGACTTTTCACCTCCCAGTCAGTATCCCCTTGCTGCTGTTCAGTCACTCTGTCGTGTCCGACTCTGCGACCCCATGGACTGCAGCACGCCGAGCCTCCCTGTCCTTCACTATGTCCCAGAGTTTGCTCAAATTCATATCCATCAAGTCAGTGATGCTATCTATAACCATCTCATCCTCTGTTGTCCCCTTCTCCTGCCTTCAATCTTTCCCAGCATCAGGGTCTTTTCCAAGGAGTCAGCTCTTCACATCAGGTGGCCAAAATATTGCTTCAGCTTCAGCATCAGTCCTTCAATGAATGTTCAGGACTGATTTCCTTTAGGATTGACTGGTTTGATCTCCTTGCTATCCAAGGGACTCTCAGGAATCTTCTCCAGCACCAGAGCTCAAAGGCATCAATTCTTCAGCACTCAGCCTTCTTTATGGTCCAACTCTCACCATCCATACATGACTACTTCAAAAACCATAGCTCTGACTAGAAGGACCTTTGTCAGCAAAGTGATGTCCCTGCTTTTTAATACACTGTCTAGGTTTGTCATAGCTTTTCTTCCAAGGAGCAAGCTGTCTTTTAATTACATGATGGCAGTCACGGTCTGCAGTGATTTTGGGGCCCAAGAAAATAAAATCTGTCACTGCTTCTACTTTTTCCCCTTCTATTTGCCATGAAGTGATGGGACCAGGTGCCATGGTCTTAGTTTTTTTGAATGTTGAGTTTTAAGTCAGCTTTTTCACTCCTCTTTCAACTTCATCAAGAGGCTCTTTAGTTCCTCTTTGCTTTCTGCCATTAAAGTGGTATCATCTTCATATCTGAGATTGTTGATATTTCTCCCAGCAATCTTGATTCCAGCTTGAACTTCATCCTGCCTGGCATTTCACATCATATACTCTGAATATAAATTAGATAAAAAAGGGTGGCAATATACAACATTGTCTTACCCTTTTCCCAATTTTGAACCAGTCAGCTGTTCCATGTAAGGTTCTAACTGTTGAAAACCCCATGAGCAGTATGAAAAAGCAGTGTTCCCTAGGAGTGATCATTCCTCAGACTGAAATGCCAGGAGTATCTACACCACAGGGTATGTAACCGCAGGAGGACCCACAGTCAGCCTGTGTTTCTCCAAAAGTGTACACATAATAATATGCATGACCCCAAGATGATCAACTTTCTGTGTGACCACGAGTGGCCACCACCCAGTCTGAATGTCTCCAGGATGGTACACCCTTGACTGTGAGATCAATGAAGTCTCCGTGCCCCAGGATCTGTGACCATTGGGGTGTCACTCCCAAGCCTGCAATTCCAGAACTTTCCACCCAGTGTGGGAACAAGGAGTGTCTCCACCTCAATTTCTCTTGCCCCAAGCTCATTCACTACATTGTCCATGTCACCCTAGGAGTAGCTGAACTCCAGTCTGCATGAAGCCATGTGTGTCCACATCCCAAACAGTGTGAACAAAGGGGTGTCCACATGCTAGTATGTGTGACCACAAACACATCCTCCCCTTGTCTCTGTGACCCCAGATGGAGCCAGTGGGTTTTACCCTGGCTGCATCCACATCCCAATGTTTGACTACAGGAACATCCACAGCCAAGCCTTTGTGACCCCCAGCAGTGTTCAGCCCACAGTCAGAGTCCAGAAGTGGCAAAAGCTTAGTGTGTGTGATCTTGGAAGTTTTTGCAGTGCAGTCTGAGTGGCACCATGAGTGTGTGCATCTCACACTGTGTGATCACAGAGGTGACCACACTGCAGCCTCCACGGCCCAGGAGTGTCCACACCTGTTTTTGTGACAGAAGCAACCAGTCTCAAGTGTATGTGACCCCAGTGTTGTTCAAACCCCCCAGTGTCTGTCTGTAGCCTCAATAGAATGTGTTCCTGTCAGTGTGACCACAGGAGTATGAAACTCCCGTGCCTGTGACTGCTGGCCGGTCTCCTCTCCGGTCTGGGTGACCCAGGGGGGGATAACCCCCCATCTGTGTGACAAAGGCGTCTACATGCTCCAGTGTCTGTGACCACAGGGACACTGGTCCCCCATTCAGTGTGATTAGAGGAATGTGTGTTTGTGCTGTGTTTAGTCGCTCAGTTGTTTCTGACTCTTTGTGACCCCATGGACTGTAGCCCATGGACATGTAGCCAGGCTCCTCTGACCATGGGGATCCTCCGGGCAAAAATACTGGAGTGAGTTGCCATGCCCTCCAAGGGATCTTCCCAACCCAGGGATTGAACCCAGGTCTCCCGCATTGCAGGCAGATTCTTTACCAGAATGACCCACCAGGGAAGCCCAATTAGAGGAATGCCCACACCAAATTTGGTGTTACCACACCTGTGTCCACCCCCGTCTGTCTGTCCTGAGAGGCAGCCCTGCTTTAGTTGGTGTGATCCCAGCACAGACCACACTGCAAACAGCGTGACTACAGAGGTGTTGCCAGCAGAGCATATGATACTTCAGTAGTGGCCGCACCACAAGCATTTGACTGCAGTGGCCCCCCAGTGAATGTGTCCTCAGTCATGTCCTTAGTCCCAGTCTCTGTGAGCCCAGGAGTGTCCATATCCCAGAAGGTGACTTCGAGGGTGTCTACAGTTGAGCCTGGGTGAAACCAGGAAGTACCTGGGTACCATGATAGTCCATGTGATTCCAGAAGTGTCCACACACCAATCTTGAAGGACTCTAGGAGAACACATCCCAGCCTGGGAACTTCAGGAGTGGTCACGCCCCATCCTGCATGACCTCAGTCATGTTCACATTGCAGGCACTGTGACCACCTAGAGCCCTCACATCCAAGTATGTGACCCCAGGAGGTCCACATCCCAATCAGTGTGACTCCAGGATTGCTGGCACCCGAATCTAGCAACCACATGAATGTCTATATCCTCATCTGTTTGATCCCAAGACTGTCCACACTCCAGGCTATGCAACCCTGGGAGGGTCCATACACAAGTCAGTGTGACCCCAGGAAGGGTTACACGTACAGGAATAGTGATCTAGATAAAAGGGGAAAGCCTGTGCAAAGGCCCTGAGGCAGGAGCATACCTGGCATATTTGAGGTACCGTAAGGAGACCAGTAGAGCTGGAGTAGAGTGAGCAAGTGGGTGAGTGACAGGAGGTGAAGTCCAAGAGGTGATGGAGCCTGGTCCTGTAGGGCATCCTTGGCCACGGGGAGGACTTTGGCTTTTTCTCTGAAAGAAGTGGAACAGGGGTCTGAGCAGAGGAGGGCTGTGGGCTGCCTTGGGCTGTAACAGGATCCTCTGGCTACTGTGAGGACAGGCTGAAGTCCTTAGTTCAGATCAGAGATCGGGCTGGGCCATGGAGGGTGGGGGCCCCAGGGGCCAGGACCATGGCCACCTGACAGGCCTCCCCAGGAGGCAATACATTCTCTCTGGGGCATATGGCAGCCCTTCTCCTGTGCACCAGAAACACAGGATATACTGAGGAGAAGCCATGGGGATTGAGTGGAAAATGACCTCACGGTGAGACCTCAGGCCAGCCCCTCCCCTTTCCCTGGGCCCTGGGTTTCCACCTTTGGCAGATTAGTATAATAATTCTTGTCCTGCTAATCTCTCCAGTGTCTCTACTCACCTGTTCTCTCCATCAACATCAGCCTCCTTGATAGTTCCTCAAACACCCCAAAGCATTATTCCCACTTTAGGGACTTTGATGCCTGCTGTTTCGCCTCTGCTTGAACTCTCTTCCCAAGACATGTGCATCGCTCACAGTTATATGGCTGTCCCTTCGCTTTCTTATCTCTGCTTAAAGATCATCTCCTCAGGAAACCTTCCCTGACTATCCAAAATAGTGCCCCTATATCCGTGCATCCTTCTTGGTTTTTCTTCATAGAACTTCCTAGTACATTACATATTTACTTGTTGAGTCAGCCAGAGCCCTGCAGTGCAGGTGAGGACACACAAAGCACACACAGGCGGAACTTTGAAGAGACCTAAATGAGAGGACCATTACAGAGGTGCAGAGAGGGTTCAGTAAGCCCATAAGGTTGCCAGCTTATCCAGGTACTGGCATCAGAGGGGTTCTGCCACCATTCCTAGGCCTGAATGGGCAGGAAAGGGAACAATCTTCCTGAAACCCAGAAAGGAAGAGCTGGAACTCAGCCCCAGCCAATGAACACCCAGCTTTCTCTGTCCTTGCATTCTCCAGCCACCTATATCAAGGTCTCTCATTGGCCAACCCAACTAGAAGCCAGTTGGGGCAGGGCATGGCTGATGAAGTCACAGGGACACAGGGCAAGACAGGGAAGGTAGGAGAATGGATTGGGGCAGGAAACAAATAGCATACCCAACATGTTAATATAGTATTTTTCATTACCTATTGAATAATACTGAGTATGGGAGGTCGCTAAAGACAGGTGTTTATGCTTGCTGGGTTTCCTGTGTTTTTGGTAACCTAGAGCAGTGTCTGGCATATTTAATGAATATTTGTTGAAAGTATAAATGAAAGAAAGGACTGATGCTGAAGCTGAAGCTCCAATACTTTAGCCACTTGATATGAACAGCTGACTCAGAAAAGACCCTGTGCTAGGAAAGATTGAGGGCAGGAGGAGAAGGGGGCAGTAGAGGATGAGATGGTTAGATAGCATCACTGACTCAATGGACATGGGTTTGAGCAAACTCCAGGAGATAGTGAAAGACAGGGAAACCTGGCATGCTGCTGTCCATGGGGTCACAGAGTCAGACACAATTTAGTGACTGAACAACAACAACAAATAAATAAAATAATAGGTATAAAATAATGCAAAAGTGAAAGCATGACTTCAATAAGTGGTGCTGGGAAAACTGGGCAGCTACATGTAAAAGAATGAAATTATAACACTCCCTAATAGCATACACACACACACAAAAAAAACCTCAAAATGAGTTAGACCTAAATATAAGACAAGACATTATAAAACTCTTGCAGTAAAACATACACAGAACAATCTTTGACATAAATCATAGCAAGATCTTTTTTGATCCATGTCCTAGAGTAATGAAAATAAAAATAAACAAGTGGGATCTAATTAAACTTAAAAGCTTTTACACAGCAAAGGAAACTATAAACAAAACAAAAGACAACCCTCAGAATGGGAGAAAATATTTGCAAATGAAGCAACCAACAAAGGATTAATCTCCAAAATACACAAACAGCTCATGCAGCTAAATATAAAAACAAAACCCAATCAAAAAAATGTGCAGAAGATCTAAATAGACATTTCTCCAAAGAAGATACACAGATGGCCAAAAAACACATGAAAAGATGCTCAATATCACTAATTATTAGAGAAATGCAAATCAAAACTACAATGAGGTATCACCTCACACCGGTCAGAATGGCCATCCTCAAAAACTCTACAGGACTTCCCTGGTGGTCTAATGGGTAAGAATCCACCTGCCAATGCAGGGGACACAGGTTTGATCCCTGTTCCAGGAAGATTCCATGTGCAGCAGGGTAGCTAAGCCCATGCACCACAACTATGAAGGCCACATGACCTAGAGCCCATGCTCTGCAAGAAGGAAAGCCACCCCAATGAGAAGAAGCCTATGGACTGCAACTAAAGAGCAGCCCCTGCTCGCCGTAACTAGAGAAAGCCCACACGAAGACCCAGGGCAGCCAAAAATAAATAAATAAATGTGGGATTTTTTTAAGTTTTAAAAAAAATCTGCAAACAATAATTGCTGGCTAGGGTGTGGAGAAAAGAAAACTCTCCTACACTGTTGGGGGAATGTAAATTGATATAGCAACTATGGAAAACAGTGTGGAGGTTCCTTTAAAAACTAAAAATAGAACTACCATATGACCCAGAAATCCCACCCCTGGGCATATACCCAGAGAAAATCATAATTCAGAAAGATACATGCACTCCAATTTTAATTGCAGCTCTGCTTACGATATCCAGGACATGGAAGCAACCTAAATGTCCACCAACAGAGAAATGGATAAAGAAGATGTGGTACATATATACAATGGAATATTAGTTAGCAATTAGAAAGAACAAAATAATGCCATTTGCAGCAACGTGGATAGACCTAGATATTATCATACTGAGTGAATTAAGTCAGACACAGAAGGACAAATACCATATGATATCATTTATATGTAGAATCTAAAAAAGAAGAGAGGGTACAAATGAACTTATTTACAAAACAGAAGTAGAGTCATGGCTATAGAAAACAAACTTATGATTACCAGGAGATAAGTGAAGTGAAAGTTGCTCAGTCATGTCCGACTCTTTGAGACGCCATGGACTGTAGGCTGCCAGGCTCCTCTGTCCATGGAATTCTCCAGGCCAGAACACTGGAGTGGGTAGCCTTTCCCTTCTCCAGGGGATCTTCCCAACCCACGCATCAAACCCAGGTCTCCCACATTGCAGGTGGATTCTTTACTATCCGAGCCACCAAGGAAGCCTATCCCTTCTCCAGCAGATCTTTCCAACCCAGGAATCTAACCGGGGTCTCCTGCATTGCAGGTGGATTCTTTACCAGCTGAGCTATGAGGAGATGGGGTGGGGGGATAAACTGGGACATTGGGAATGACATATGCACATACTACATATAAAATCACTTCCCAGGTGATGCTAGTGGTAAAGAATCCACCTGCCAATGCAGGAGATGCAAGAGACACATGTTTGATTCCTGAATTGGGAAGATCCCCTGGAGTAGGAAATGGCAGCTCACTCCAGTATTCTTGCCTGGGGAATTCCATGGACAGAGGAGCCTTGTGGGCTACAGTCCACGGAGCCACAAAGAGCTGAACATGAATGAGCAACTGAACACACACATATATAAAATAGATAACTTATTTATACCTCTGTATAGCACAGATAACTCTACTCAATATTTTGTAATGGCCTACATGGAAAAAGAGGAGAAGGCAATGACACCCCACTCTAGTACTCTTGCCTGGAAAATCCCATGGATGGAGGAGCCTGGAAGGCTGCAGCCCATGGGGTCACTGAGGGTCGGACACGACTGAGTGACTTCACTTTCACTTTTCACTTTCATGCATTGGAGAAGGAAATGGCAACCCACTCCAGTGTTCTTGCCTGGAGAATCCCAGGGACGGGGGAGTCTGGTGGGCTGCCATCTATGGGGTCACACAGAGTCGGACACGACTGAAGTGACTTAGCATATGGAAAAAGAATCTAAAAAAGAGTGGCTATAGAGATTTCTCTGGTGGTCCAGTAGCTAAGTCTCCAACGTCTTAATGCAGGGGGCCTGGGTTTGACCCTCATCAGAGAACTAGATGCCACATGCCAAAACCAAGAGTTCACATTCTGCAACTAAAGATCTGCATGCTGCAATAAAGATCAGAGATCTCCCGGGCTTCCCTGGTGGCTCAGTGGTAAAGAATCTGCCTGCCAGTTCAGGAGACATGGGTTTGTTCCCTGATCTGGGAAGATCCCACATGCCATGGAGCAACTAAGCCCATGCACCACAACTACTGAGCCTGTGCTCTAGAGACCAGGCGCCACAACTACTGAAGCCCATGCACACCCTAGAGCACATGCTCCGTAAGAAAAGCCACCACAATAAGAAGCCAGCACACCACAACTAGAGGATAGACCACCCAGCAATGAAGATACAGCACAGCCAAAAATAAATACATAAAATTATTTTAAGATCAGAGATGACATGTGCCACAACAATGATCCAGTCCAGCCAAATAAATATTCTTTAAGAGTGGATATATGTATATGTATAACAGATCCACTTTGCTGTACACCTGAAACTAACATGACATCGTCAATCAACAATACTCCAATAAATTATAATTCTTTTTTTAAAGTAAAAGGATGAGCCATAGACTTGGAGAAAATATTTTCAAAATGAGTCATCTGACAAAGGAGCAGTATGCAGAATATATAAAGAATTTCCACAATTCAATAATAAGAAAACCAACAACCCAGTTTCAAAATGGGCAAAAGATTTGAACAGACACTGCACCAAAGAGGATATACAGATGGCAAATAAACATGTGAAAAAACACTCAACATCATTAATCACAGCTGCTGCTGCTGCTAAGTTGCTTCAGTCGTGTCCGACTCTGTGCGACCCCATAGACGGCAGTCCATCAGGCTCCTCGGTCCCTGGGATTCTCCAGGCAAGAACACTGGAGTGGGTTGCCATTTCCTTCTCCAATGCATGAGAGTGAAAAGTGAAAGTGAAGTCGCTCAGTCGTGTCTGACTCTACGCAACCCCATGGACTGCAGCCTACCAGGCTCCTCCCATGGTATTTTCCAGGCAAGAGTACTGGAGTGGGGTGCCATCGCCTTCTCCACATTAATCACTAGAGAAATGCAAATTAAAACCACAGTGAGATATACACATTTAATAGAAAGGCAAAACTTAGAAAGCCTGACTATACTGTCAGTGAGACTGAAACTCTCCCTTGGTGCTAGTGGGAATGTTAAATGGTTAAGTCACTTCGGAAAGCAGTTTGGCAGTTTCTTATAAAGTGAAATATACACCTACTACACAACCCAGCAATCCCACTCATAGGTATTTATCTAAGAAAAAATGAAAAGTTACGTTTGTACAAAAAAATGAAAACTAATATTTATACAAAAACCTATATGCAAATATCCATAACAACTTTATTTGCAATCACTCCAACCTGGAAACAACCCAAATGTCTTTCAATCACTGGCGAATAAAGAAGCTGATACATCCTTACTTACTACTCAGCAATGAATAGCAAACTACTGATGCATCCAACATAGATGACCCTCAAATGCACTAGGCTGAGTGAAAGAAGCCTGGATAACAAGACTACATAATGTCTAATTCTGCCTATATAGCATTCTGTAAAAAGCAAAATTATAGGGCTTCCCTGGTGGCTCAGTGGTAAAGAATCTGCCTGCAATGCCTGACATGTGGGTTCAGTCCCTGAGATCTGAAGATCCCCTGCAGGAGGAAATGGCAACCTACTCCAGTATTCTTGCCTGGAAAATTCCATGGACAGAAGAGCCCGGCGGGCTACAGTCCATAGGGTCACCAAGAGTCAGACACGACTGAGCACACAGAAAGTGGAATGCCTGGTAATAGCAGACAGATCAGCGGTCACCAGGTGGTGGTTCGGAGTGGAGGGAGAGGCTGACTTCAGCATGGCCACATAAAGAACTATTTTGAGTGAGAGAATTTCTTTCCTACTAGTGGCAATTAACCAATTAGCTTTTGTTTATCAAGTCTCAGAGAACTGGTATGGTACAAAGGAGACATTTTACTGTATGTAAATAAATATACCTCAGTAAATGTGACTTTTTTTAAGTGCACTACTTCACAAGCAATAAAGAATTCTACGTCTACAAGAAGGGCTGTGATCATGCCTGTTGGTACTCCTCCTCTCCATCTGGTTTATGCACAGACACATCTCAGGAACACATCAGAGGAAAAGAAGGAGCTGTAGCCATCCTGCTGCACCTCAACGTAGCACTTTGTTGACTGTTAGGACCTGAATTGTGTCATCCCACAAATTCTTAGGGCTTCCCTGGTGGCTCAGCTGGTAAAGAATCTGCCTGCAGTGCAGGAAACCTGGGTTCAATCCCTGGGTCAGGAAGATCCCCTGGAGAAGGGAATGGCAACCTACTCCAGTATTCTTACCTGGAGAACTCCATGGAGAGAGGAGCCTGATGGTCTACAGTCCATGGGGTCGCAAAGAGTTGGACACAACTGAGCAACTAACAGACACACAAATTCATATGTTGAAGCCTTCATCCCCTGTGTGACTATTTCTGAAGACGGGGCCTTTAAGAAAGTCATTTTAAAATGAGGTCAAAAGGGTTGATCATAATCCAGTAGGACTGGGGGCCTTATAAGAACAGGAAGAGACACCAGCGAGTTCTTTCCATGTGCATGTGCACAGAGGAAGGACCATGTGAGGATACGGTGAGGAGGTGGCCATCTACAAATCAGGAAGAGATGCCTCACAAGAAACCAACTCAGATGGCACCCTGATCTTGGACTTCCAGCCTCTAGAACTTTGAGGAAATAGTTTCTATTGTTTAAGCCACCCTCTCTGTGGTATTTTGTTATGGCAGCCCTAATACACTGAGCAAACTAATATATTGCCTCTCAGTTTCAGATTTGACTCCAGGAGACACATTTTGGTCATTGGGGAGGGCAGCAGGCATTTCAAATAAAAGAAGGAAAATTTGGCCCATCTTCCTTGTCTAGTTGAAGGGAACTCTGAAGCTCAGAGAAGAGAGGGGTAGCCCAGAGAAATGCAGGCTGAAATCTGCAGCACTCCCATGGATCAGATTCTGGGGGCTGTATCCGCAAGACTATGAGGGCTACTCCGTTTCTTCTAAGGGATTCTTGCTCACAGTAGTAGATATAATGGTCATCTGAATTAAATTCGCCCATTCCAGTCCATTTTAGTTCACTAATTCCTAAAATGTCAATGTTCACTCTTACCATCTCCTGTTTGACCACTTCCAACTTACCTTGATTCATGGACCTAACATTCCAGGTGCCTATGCAATATTGTTCTTTACAGCATTGGACTTTACTTCCATCACCAGTCACATCCACAACTGGGCGTTGTTTTTGCTTTGGCTCTGTCTCTTTATTCTTTCTGGAGTTATTTCTCCACTCTTCTCCAGTAGCATATTGGGCACCTGCCAACCTGGGGAGTTCATCTCTCGGTGTGAAGAGGCAAAGCTCAACATTCAGAAAACTAAGATCATGGCATCTGGTCCCATCACTTCATGGCAAATAGATGGGGAAACAGTGTCAGACTTTATTTTTGGGGGGCTCCAAAATCACTGCAGATGGTGACAGCAGCCATGAAATTAAAAGACGCTTGCTCCTTGGAAGGAAAGTTATGACCAACCTAGACAGCATATTCGAAAGCAGAGACATTACTTTGCCAACAAAGCTCTGTCTAGTCAAAGCTATGGTTTTTCCAGTAGTCATGCATGGATGTGAGAGTTGGACTATAAAGAAAGCTGAGTACCGAGAAATTGATGTTTTTGAACTGTGGTGTTGGAGAAAACTCTTGATAGTCGCTTGGGCTGCAAGGAGATCAAACCATTCAATCCTAAAGGAAATCAGTCCTGAATATTCATTGGAAGGACTGAAGCTGAAACTCCAGTACTTTGGCCACTTGATGCAGAAAACTGATTCCTTGGAAAAGACCCTGATGCTGGGAAAGATTGTAGGCAGGAGGGGGAGGGGATGACAGAGGATGAGATGGTTGGATGGCATCACTGACTCAATGGACATGAGTTTGAGTGAGCTCCGGGAGTTGGTGATGGACAGTCCATGGGGTCACAAAGAATCAGACACAACTGAGCGACTGAACTGAACTGAATCCACAAGACACCCACAGACACAATGCAAGATGGGTAAGAATTATTTGGGGAGCTTTTAGAACTGCTGTATGTTTCCTTCTAAAGCTCCACCCGCACCTGGTTCATTCCAGGCTGTTCTCCCAGGGAATACATATGCAGTTTAGATCCACTGGTGCTGTGGTATGGGAGAGTAGCTGTAATGGTGTTATCTCAGGCTTGGTGGCAGCCCGAGGTTAGGGACAAATGTCTGAATCCCTCTAGAAGGCAGGAGCTGGTGAAAGCTGAGGTGGATCATCAGTCACAGCCCTCATCTCATGAGAAAGTTCTGCCAGACGCAGGAGCTGAAAGTAATTACCTGCCAGACAGGAGGTGGTGAATGAAAGCTTCCGCGGGTAATTGGGTGCACGTGCCTTCATGGCGGTGTGTGTGCACACGTGTGCATTCCAGCATATATGAAGTTATATGTAAATGTGCCAGGTGTGCCTATGCCTTGGAGTGCACATTTACAGTGCTCACACATGTACGCATAAGTGGTATGTGGTGCACTCAGGATTTGCTGGTTTAGGTGTAGGTGTGCATGTACATTTCACGGGTGCGAGTGTGCATTTTCATGGAGGTGCTAGGGTACACATGAGCCCAGTAGGGACACAGGGGCCTGTACCCTGCCCAGGATGCTTGTGAAAAGCAAATGTGTACATGGGCGAGGATGTGCTTATGCCTGAGAGTCTGATTTCAAACCCCTACTGCCACAGGTACAAGCCTGAGTGTTTCTTTGTCTGTGTGTATGTGTATACCCCAGGGTGCACACACGTGGCTGTTTGTAAGTATACAGGTGCAGGGGAGCCCATTGGCCCAGGCTTGTGTGTCTAGTGTCTGTGTTCATATACCCCAGGTGCTTGGTATTTGCCAGTGTGATTGACCAAGTGTATACATGGGGCTGATCCTGGGTGTCAGGACACACATACCCCTGAGAGCCTGAGCTGGGCGTGTATGTGGGCATGGATGCAGATATTTCCATTGATCTGGGCATGGCTGGCTGTGCTCATGTGCCCTGGGGGACTCATGAATGCACATGAATGTGTGGATGGACACACAAGTGCACAGGAGCCTGGACTCTGGTGTCTGTGCACATGGACCTCCAGGCACCCATGAATGTGTGTATGCACAGGGGCATATTGGTCCACAGGCCCTGTATGATTATGCATGCATGTGTGTGTGTGTGTGTGTGTGTGTGTGTGGCTACAGGTGTGCCCATGGTCCTGGGCGTCATTATCTGTGCCTGTGCAACTCTGGGGGCCCATGCACATGTGTGTGCATGGTTTCATGTGTGGATGTGGGCCTGAGTCAGGGAATGTCTGTACGTGTACCCCTAGGGGCCCAGGCACAGCACATACTCAAGTGTTCAGATATGCTCCCGAGCTTGGATCTTGGTGTTCGTGCACATGTCTCTTTGGGGGCACACATATGGCATCTGTGTAGGGGATGGACATGCTGCTTCCCTTCCCCTCCACTTGGCTGGGGATTATAAGAGAAACCAAGAAAGGTGCTTTCTCTAGGAATCCAGGTTTTGGCAGAGCCAGGCGAGCGGAATTCATGACCGTTTTGCTATTCTCCACCCTTGTTACTTGGGACAAAGCTGAAGCTGGGAAATCGCGCCTTCCTTCATTCAGCCGAGCAGGCTGTGCCCTAACCGGAGACACCTGGCCAAGGAGGAAAGTGGGACCAGAAATGCCCTATGTGAGCTAGTGGCACCCCTCAGCATCCAGATCTTGAAAGCAAACAAGTGGAGGGATAGATGAGTCAGAAAGCAGATATAACCCCAGGGGCTGGGCTTGCCTCAACCCAGGAATGCCTCTGAGCTGGAAAAAGTCTCAGCCAATGTCTAGTTCAGCCCTATACATTTTCAGGAAAAAATGTGAAAGGCTTTTAAAGGTGCAGAACTATTCTTAGGTGTTGTTTCCATGGAACAATGGTGTGTCTAGGTGGCCTTTATGGCTTATCTGATCCATAGGGGCAGCACCCTTGTCCCTGACAGCACCATTTTGAAACTCTAAAGAGACAGGAGTTAACATACACAGACCTGCAGAGTCCCATTATTAAACATGCAAGTGAATTTTGTCCTTTCAAAATACAACTGATTTCTGCCCTGTAGAAAGGATGATTCCAAATATCCTAGCATATCGATTGGCAAATTTATCTATATATGTCTATTCTGCAGATTCTGCTTTGAGCTGATTGTAACATCTTACCCGTTCTCTCGTTAATAAAAGCCCTAAGTAAAATCTTTGACATGTGTTCACTCTTTATGTATGAGTCATGGTATTACCATTATGGAAATTTCCCTTAAACTGCATCTACCAGCTCATAGTATAGATGAGGTCACCGAGGTGGGAGGGGAAGGGACTCATGTAAAATGAACGTCAAGGGCTG
This sequence comes from Bos taurus, assembly GCF_002263795.3. NCBI lineage: Eukaryota > Metazoa > Chordata > Mammalia > Artiodactyla > Bovidae > Bos > Bos taurus. The sequence goes on from NC_037357.1 coordinate 86,627,268, forward strand.
AAGTGTGGAGACAGAGCTGAATCCAGGCCATCATGGGTTCTGCCCTGGTCCTGGAGGGAGGGGATGTAGTTCACACAGGGTGTGGAATAGCGGGGGCTGGGGAGGTTGCAGTGATACTCCCCTACCCTGAGGATGTGGAATGACCCTCTGGGGTGAGAGGACCCACCCCCATTGATACCACCTTCAGTGCTGTGCTCTGATTCAGATCTAAGACACAGCAAGCTTCCCATTCCCAGCTCAGACAGTGGCCGTCGAGGTGGGCTCATTCAGGACATGAAGATGTTCGAATGCCCCATTGCCATTCTGGGCTGCTGGGCTGTTGACACCAGTAGGAATGGCTTTATTCTTAGGCAGATTATTTCAACTACTGAGCCTCAGCTGCCTTATCAATGAAACCCAGGTAATATGGTTCCTGCCTTACAGTGGTTTGGAGCAGATTAACCAAGATAATGGATGAGAAGCTCTCTAAATAGTCCAGCACAGAGCAAGCACTCAATAAATGTCAGCTGCCAGTCATTAAATCTGTCTGCTTTGCAGAACTTACAATGGCAGACATCTTACAAAGGATGCTTGGGCCCCCTTCCTAGCAGGACCCAGCTGCTCCATCCAGGGCTAAGACACCCAGCAAGTGCTCCCTGCATGATGGATCGGTGAGTCAGATCCTTGTCCTGTGAAGACATGTCTGGCTTGCAGTCTCTGGCACTCCCCTGGCTGCCACCAGGGGATCATAGGGCCCAGAGGACAAAGGGGAAAGGAGCACAAAGAAAGATGTATTCCCATCAGGTGATTGTGGGGTACCCTGGGAGAAGTTACCTCTTAGAGCCTTGGTTTCTCCATCTGCACAATGGGCACTTTGGAGCTGAGAATTGCTGAGGACCTTTGTAGCCACCTTTTAGAGAAGAATAGATGGTCTCTGAGAGCATAACAGCCAGGAGCTGAAGCTCTCCCTCACCCCAGGCCCTGCTTTTGGAGATAAAGCACTACAGACCAGAGGGGGTAAGGCACATCCCTCCACAACAAAAAAGTTGCCCAACAGGCTAAGAGACAGAACTGGCCAAGAGCCCAGGTGCCCAGGTGCTCAAGTCTCATGTGGAGGAGATTTTGGTCCAGGTCACTCCTGAGGCCTGCCTGGGGAACTTGTAGGGGCTGGGGGGATGGACACAGTGGCCAGTTCTTGGACCTGAATCCTGGCTGTGGCATGCTCTGACCTCAAGCATCCATCTTGAAAATGAGCAGAGAATCTCACTGGGGCAGGCGAGGGCAGGAAGGTGGATGTATTCTTCAGAGATCTGTGGGTTGTAAGTGACAGAAAGCCAAGTCAAAGCAGCTGAAGGAAAAGGGACTTACTTGGATAACTGAAGATACCTGGCCTGGGCAGAGCTAGTGTGGGGCCTGTACCCCACATCTAAGGACTCCTCCTCTCACCAGGAGCAGGCTCTGCTTCTTCTTTGACAGCTTTACTCTCAGCCGGCCACTCCCGAAGTCACTACCTCACCTCCACCTGAATAGCTAGGAGCCCCAAGGGGGAAAGAGAAGTCTTTTCCCCTGTAGTCACAGCTTTAGGTCATGTTGCCTAGCTTGGGTCACATGCTCATTCCTGACCCTGTCATCAGGATGACAGATTTCTCTGAACAGCCAAGCTAGTCACAGGTCCACTTTTGGAGCTCTGGGCAGGGTTGGGGGTTATTAGCCCCATTAGAACTAAACATGTGGTGGAGTGAGGTGTTTTGTCAAAAAGAAAATGGAGGGTAGTGTTTAATAGAAGAGGGGAAGGCTGCTGAGTTGACAAAAGGAATGCCTGCCTACTACAATTGGCCATGACTGAATTCTTAAATAAAATCACTGGCAGACTTAGTCCCCTCTCTGCTCACTGTTTGGAGGGCCTCAGGCTTACACAGTAAACTTACCTCGTCCCTCTCAGCCATCAGAAATTCTGCCTCTTGTGACAGAATAAAAGGTTGTTGTTTTAGCTGTTCAGTCTTGTCTGACACTCTTGTGATGCGATAGACCATAGCCCTCCAGGCTCCTCTGTCCATGGGATTTCCCAGGTAAGAATACTGGACTGAGTTGCCTTTTCTTTCTCCGATTAAAAGGTATTTTATACTAAAATGTCAATGTCCGGACTTCCCTGGCAGTCCAGTGCTTAGGACTCCATGCTTTCACCACAAAGGATGCGGGTTTGATCCCCAGTTGGGGAACTAAGATCCCACAACCCACACAAGTGTGGCCAAAAAATAATATTAAAATAAAAAATTAAAAATAAAATGTCAATGTCTTCAAGAAGCAGCGAGAATGTTTATGGCAGAGGCAAAGCTTCACTGGAAATGACTTGATCCAGTGGTGGAATTTAGGGCAGTGTGGAAATAGGAAGGGGAGATCTCTGGGGAGACTTCCAAGTACACAGTGGCTCTAGAAGCCCCAAGGCAGTGCAAGAGGAAAAAGAAATTTCTTTCCTATCTTAGGTCTCCATGCAAGGCAGATGGCCCTCCCAGGCACTTCTGTTCCCTTCCTCTGAGGGCTCTGTCTGCCCAGCTGTCAACCTGTCACTTCAGTTCTGTTCCAAAGCTATCAGGTTGATGTGTATTCATCAAGCACTAATTTCTAATGCTGAGGAAGTGAAAGATTCTGAGTCATGTCCAACTCTTTGTGACCCCATGGACCATACAGTCCATGGAATTTTCCAGGCCAGAATACTGGAGTGGGTAGCTGTTCCCTTCTCCAGGGGATCTTCCCAACCCAGGGATCGAACCCATGTCTCCTGCATTGCAGGCAAATTCTTTACCAGCTGAGCCCCTAAGGAAGCCCAAGAATACTAGAGTAGGTAGCCTATCCCTTCTCCAGCAGATCTTCACAACCCAGGAATCGAACCGGGGTCTCCTGCATTGCAGGTGGACTCTTTACCAACTGAGCTATCAGGGAATGCTGAGGAAAAAACCTTCTAAAGATGGAGGTCTGCTCTTCCAGATGATTACAGATAAGTTCTGTGTGGGAGGGTCAGAGGGGAGGCTCCAGAAAGCATATAGGGCAGGTCAAAACACTAGGACAGTCATCACCCACTCTTCCATCCATCCATATACTCACCCGTCACCCAACCACTCACCTAGCCTTACGCCCATTCATCCACCCATCGGTGACCCACCTACCCACTCATTCATTCACCCACTTATCCATCCACCCACCCACATAACTGGAGACTATTATGGATCCAGTCCATACCATATGCACTGGGAGCACAGAGATGAATCATGTCCACCCCCTTGCTTTTAAGCAGCCCCCAGTCTAGCTGGAGAGACAGTCATGGGCATATCTTAATGCATGACTCTGTGATCAGTGCTGTGGAGGCCTCAAGAGAGAGAAGAAGGAAGGGCATTCCTGGAAGTGGGAACAGCATGGGTGAATTCTGGGAGATGTAAGAGAGATGACTGTGGTAGAAGAGTCAGGTGGATGAAGGGCCGAGGCAGAAGGTGACTCTGGAAAGAGGAGCAGAAACCTTTCATTCCTGGCCCTAGGAAGCCAGGGGTGACATTTGAGCAAGAGCCAGAACCCAGAGGATGTGGCTAGAGACCTTTGGGTGACCAGCCCGCTATTGTTTCAGGTCCCAAGGAGACATACATGTCAAGTCCAGCCTCCAATTCAAAGGGAAAAAAGACTCTAAATTTCAGAAAGGATGCCTTTGTGGGAACTGTCTCTGAGATGGATGGACAGATGGATGGATGGATGCATAGATGGCTGGTTGGTATGCAGATGCCATCATGAATTCTGACTCATGCCACATGCTCTGGGGACGTGTGAGGGACCCAGTGTGGTTGAGGGCATTGGGCATGTGCACCGCAGTGTACCCAGCTCTGCAGGGCTGAGGGTCTTGAAGGATGCCTGGCCACATCACCAAGGGAAGAGGAGGGAGGGGAGCACTGGGTGTCTCTAACCAGGAGGTGGAGGCCACTGCTAGCTGGGGTTCTAAATAAAAATTTCCTGGCGAGAATAAGCTTCTGAGACTTCCTGAGTGTAGCTGAATCTTTATCTAAGAAACCATCCTAGGCCCCTTGTCAGGAGCACTGGTCTCTGTTGACTCTGTGGGATGGCATTGTCTTTCACAGGGAGAACAGTCGAGGATGTGCCATAGAAATGATATCCCTGGCAGGGGATAGGGCTCAATGGCTTGACAGACACCCATGCTGCAGCCTTCCAGGTGTCAGGCTCAGTTAGCACAAAGTGAAAGTGAAAGTCACTCAGTCATGTCCAACTCTTTGCAACCCCATGGACTATACAGTCCATGGAATTCTCCAGGCCAGAATATTGGAGTGGGTAGCCATTCCCTTCTCCAGGGAATCTTCCCAACCCAGGGATCAAACCCAGGTCTCCCTCGTTGCAGGCGGATTCTTTACCAGCTGAGCCACTAAGGAAGCCCAAGAATACCAGAGTGGGTAGCCTATCCCTTCTCCAGCAGATCTTCCCAACCCAGGAATCGAACCAGGGTCTCCTGCATTGCAGGCGGATTCTTTACCAGCTGAGCCACAAGGGAAGCCCTAATTAGCATAAGCCCACAGCTTGAACAGCTCGACATGAGATCAGCGCTTTCAGATCTTGGGGCACCAGGGGGACCTGGGGTAGGGGACAGTGTGCTAGGAGGCCCTGGGGTGCCAGGAGCTATGGAGAAGCCCACATGGACTCTGGAAGGAACAGAGGCAGCAGCCGGCAGGTGGAGTGGAGCAGGAAGCAGAGGGCAATATGACTGGAAAGGGAGCCTCAGTACCCCCATAAATCCAGAAGGTCCTCTTGGCAGCCCTATCCCAAGCACACTCTGGGCAGACAGAGGCCCGCAGCACCTCTCTCCTTCACCCACACTAGTTGGCTGCTCTATAGAGTCCTGTAGTCAGTCCTTGCTGGACACCCCCCGGAACCGCAGCGCAGCCCAGCCCAGGCACTGGGGGCCCCAGAGAGAACAGATGTGCAGGCCCTGCCTAGTGGGGAGACAGGCACTCCTGTGTGATAAGGCTTATGAAGGGAGTGTCTGCCCAGGGTGTGGGAGTGCCAAAGGCAGGAGGTGGGAACGATTACCCCGACACCTCACAGGTGATAGCAAGCTGGATCTTGAAGGGAAATCAGGAGAGCTCAAGGATGACAAGTAGAGGAACAGCATTCCAGGCAGAGGGCATGGCATGGGCAAAGGCAGGGAGGTATGAGAAGGGAAACAGATGGGAATAAGGTATGCTTCCGGTGACTGTGAGGGACCAGGCTCTGCAACTCAGAGCAGCTGGACCAGGGAGGATGAAACCCTTTGGGCTGATACCTCACTGCCTGAAATTCCTCGAGGGAATTCCAGGGGTGGGAGTTCCTTTATCCCTCACCTCAACCTGGGATCTTACTGTTCCAATATGCAGAGAGAAAGCTGGATAAGGGAGGGCAAGAAGCCATCCTTCAGACACAATCATGTGAGAGTGCTGCTGCGAGTTCTGTGGCCTGTGCTGGGGGCAGGCGGCGCTGTTGACCTCCTCTTGGGGTCTGGCTGGGCTGGAATGGGCCTTGGGGGCAGGTCCCATATCTGCTGGACATATATCTCTTCCTGGGCCCAGCCACCATGGTTTCCAGTTGCCACCCAGCTACCAGCTCAGAGGAGTGCTTGAGGAAGTCCGTTCATCTGTCTAGACCTCACGTTCTCCAACTATTTAATGACGTGACCAATACTCTAGCCACAAGGCCATTTAATTAAGAGTCCGTGGACTAGAGGTTCCAAAGAGTCCTTGAATTTGCTGTGAAATCTCTAAGTACAGTCAAAGCCCTTCATTCAAAGGACCCCACACCTGTGCTTGAACAAGTTGATTGCTCCTTGCAACAAAAGACAGCTCACACTGTGGGGTGTCTAAGTAAGAGGGTGCTAGAGAAGATTTCTTCTAGGATTTGGGCTGCTGTTAGGTGACTTGGAGGAGGGTTTAAGGAAGCAGAGTTTTGCTCTGGATTGGAGGTGGAGTTATTCTATGATTGGGTATCATTAAATCTTATCTTGAAAGAGGGAAGACTAAAATGAGTTGTATTTGGTAAAGAACAGCATATTAACCAGGTTAGGGAATCACTTGGTAATTTTTATGACTTGGACAATGCACATGCTCTGACTGTGTTCAGATGTGATTATGACATGGTCTTGTTTGTGTCCTGATCTAGGGCAGCTGCAGAGTGGCCTTGTCTAAGGCAGATATGCTACAAAACTGTTCACATTCAATAGGAGGACACCAGGTTCTGGTTGTGAGTGTGAGGCCAGCTCCTGGGTGTGGGGGGCTGCTTTTCTCTTTCTCAATGTGTTCCTAAGGAGAGGGCTTTAATTAGATTTTCTAGAAGATCTTGGATCTTACAAAGAAATAAATAATCTCTAAAATCGCCTAGGGGTCTTCCCTGGAGGTCCAGTGGTTGAGACTCCACCTTCCAAAGTATGGGGGCACAGGTTCGATCCCTAGTCAAAGAACTAAGATTCCACATGCTGCATGGTGTAACCAATAAACAAATAATTTTTTTAAATCACCTAGAGCCCAGACAGGTTTTAAATCACCTTTCAAGATGGCCACACCTGTGACTTGTCATGTGTGACCTCAGTTGCTGCCTCTGGAAAATGAAATTGAAGTGAAAGTGAAAGTAGCTCAGTCGTGTCCGACTTTGCAGCTCCATCGACTATACAGTCCTTGGAATTCTCCAGACCAGAATACTGGAGTGGGTAGCCTTTTCCCTTCTCCAGGGAATCTTCCCAACCCAGGGATCGAACACATTGCAGGCAAATTCTTTACCAGCTGAGCCATAAGGTAAGCCCAAAGTGAAAATGTTAGTCACTTAGTCATGTCCGACTCTTTGCGACTCCATGAACCTTAGCCAACCAGGTTCATCCCACCACGGAATTCTCCTGATAATACTGGAGTGGGTAACCATTCCCTTCTTCAGGGGATCTTCCTGACCCAGGGAGCAAACCCGGGTCTCCTGCATTACAGGCAGATTCTTTACCATCTGAGCCACCAGTGAAAGAAGCTTCTATAGCAGCATCAGGTTGTGTTGGGGAGGGTGCACCCACCTGCAGAGGCCCTGACAATATCAGCGAAATTCAATGACTGTTAAAATCAGTCTTTGGGTAATTAAATCCCTCAGATCTTAAAACCAATATGAACTATTGAATGGCTGCAATAAAGATGATTTGGTTTCTCTTGTGAATAGCAGCTTTTCTTCTTCATGCTTTTTAAACAACCTTTTTACAACCCCAGTGCAGGGGAACATGACATCTAACAAAAATGCACACATGTTTCTCTTTCACCCTAGCAATCCCACTTCCAGCATTTGGCCCTCAAGATACACTTCCAACAATGTGAAAATATATATGCACAAGGCTATTCACTGCAGCATGATTGATAATTGCAAAATCCTGGCAATAGTACGGAGAAGGCAATGGCACCCCACTCCAGTACTCTTGCCTGGAAAATACCACGGACAGAGTAGCCTGGTAGGCTGTAGTCCATGGGGTCACTAAGAGTCGGGCACGACTGAGCGACTTCACTTTCACTTTTCACTTTCATGCATTAGAGAAGGAAATGGCAACCCACTCCAGTGTTCTTGCCTGGAGAATCCCAGGGACAGGGGAGCCTGGTGGGCTGCCGTCTGTGGGGTCGCACAGAGTCGGACACGACTGAAGCGACTTAGCAGCAGCAGGCAACAGTATGATTTCCTATACATAGACTGGTTGAACAAACTGTGGTATAGTCACACAACGCAGTCCTAGGTAGCTGCAAAAAGATAGAGGAAGAAAGTTATGGATGGATGAGGAGTGATTTCTAGGACATACCGTTAAGTGGGAAAAAAGCAAAGTACCCAAAAGGATCTATAGTATGCAACCCTTTGTGTAATAAGAAGATGATATAAGAAAACACATGTAGACTTGCTTACCTTTACCAAAAAGAAATACACAGAGGCGAGTGTTTCATCAAGCATTGAAACTGGTTGCCTAGAGGGGTGGGTGGGAGCCAGCTGGAAGGAATGGGACAGAGAAATGACACTTCTTGTTGTCACAACACACTTGTTGATATAGTTCTGACTTTTGAAACCATGTTAATATTTCACATACTTTAAAAAATAAATGAAGTTAACCAGGGTAGGGGAAAATCCTAAAACAGACAGAAACAAGTGAACCTTAATCACATTTCAAACACAGCTTCACTGAAGGGGACCAGGAAGAACAAACCCAAGTAATTTTTTTTAACATCTTAGTTCCCCAAAGTGAAAGTGAAAAATGTTAGTCACTCAGTCATGTCTGTCTCTTTGCGACCCTGTGGACTGTAGCCCACCAGGCTCCTCTGTCCATGGAATTGTCTGGGCAAGAATACTGGAGTGAGTTGCCATTTCCTTCTTCAGGGGATCTCCCATGCCCTCTGCAGTGACAGTGCAGAGTCCTAATCACTGGACCACCAGGGAAGTCCCAGACTCAAGCAACTCTTGAACAGGTATCCATCAGGCTACAGACAAAAAAGGACTATAAGAAAATACTGACCTCTAGTTGGTAGACTTCTCTTCCACAGTGAATCAGGTTAGTAAATCTGAAACTACTGAATGTGTATTTTAGGGCTGAGCAAATAAGTAAAATTCTTGTGGCTAATGAGAATCAGGGTTCTTACTATTAGAGAAGAGAGTTACAAACAGAAAAGGGAAAGGCTCGGATGAACACTCTGGTGTGTTGGATTGGTATTGTAGATGTCAGGTTTTCAAGGATTTGAATATATAAGGAGAAAGATAGATGTGTGTATGGATTTACAAACATATGTATATATGGATTCATAACATACACGTGTCTATATTTATATCCTAATTCTGTCCACTGAGAGTGCCTAGAGTCAGCAACATTACAGAAGAAATGAGCACTTTTAGTACCCAGATCTTGGTGTCGTAAGTGCCATTATCCACTAAAAAGAAATGAAGCTTCTTGGGAGAAATGGCTGACTCCAGAGCCAGGACTGGGAAAGTACAAGATGAGCCTGAAACCTCTTGATGTGATCTAAAGAACAGATGTGCTCAAAAAATGATGGAGACATGTCAAAAGGACACAGGAGCCAGCTTGAAGAGAACCCCACTGGCCAAAACTAGAAAAATCTGAGCATTAAAATAAAAAATGATAATTCTTTTAAACAAATGATGTTGGGAAAACTGGATATCCACATGTGAAAGAATGAAGTTGGATCATATTGTATACAAAAATTAACTTACAATGGATCAAACATATAAATGTATGGGCTAAAACTATAAAATTCTTGCAAGGAAACAGAGGAGAAAGCTTCATGGATTTGGTAATGATTTCTTGGATATGACACCAAAACCACAGGCAACAAAACAAAAAATAGGTAAGTTGGTTATGTCAAAATTAAGAACTCCTGTGCATTGAAGAACACAATCAACAGAATGAAAAGGCAATCCATGGAGTGAGAAAGAATATTTATGAATCATCTATCTCTGATAAGGGGCTAATATCCAGAACATACAAAGAACCCTTACAACTCAAAAACAACCATTTTAAAATGAGCAAAGGACTTGAATAGACATTTCACCAAAGAATATATATAAATGGGGTCAATAATCACATGAAAAGATTATAAACATCACTAATCATTAGGGAACTACAAGGCAAAACCACATTGAGATACTACCTCATACTCATTAGGGTGACTACTATAACAATAAATAAATAAAATAGCAAAAAAAAAAAAAGGGTTGGTGAGGATAACCTTGTTGGAACTCCTGTGCACTGTTGGTGGGAATATGAAATGATAGTTACTGTGGGAAACAATATGGCAGTTCTTCAGAAAACCAAAAATAGAATTAACAAATGATACAGCAATTCCATGTCTGGACATACAATATGAGAATAATTGAAAGCAGGGACTCGGAGAGGTATTTATACACCTGTGTGTGTTCATAGTAGCCAAAAGATGGAAGCAACTCAAGCATTCACTGATGGATGAATGGATAAACAAAATGTAGCATATACATACAACAGAATATTATTCAGTCTGAATAAGGAAGGAGATTCTGACAGATGCTACAATATGGGTGAGTCTTGAGGACATTATACTAAGTGAAATAAGCCAGTCACAAAAGGGCAAATACTGCATGATTCCATTTACATAAGTACTTCAGTTCAGTTCAGTTCAGTCGCTCAGTCGTGTCTGACTCTGCGACCCCATGAATCGCAGCACGCCAGCCCTCCCTGTCCATCACCAACTCCCGGAGTTCACTCAGACTCATGTCCATCGAGTCGGTGATGCCATCCAGCCATCTCATCCTCTGTCATCCCCTTTTCCTCCTGCCCCCAATCCCTCCCAGCATCAGGGTCTTTTCCAATGAGTCAACTCTTCGCATGAGGTAGCCAAAGTATTGGAGTTTCAGCTTTAGCATCATTCCTTCCAATGAACACCCAGGACTGATCTCGCTTAGAATGGACTGGTTGGATCTCCTTGCAGTCCAAGGGACTCTCAAGAGTCTTCTCCAATACCACAGTTCAAAAGCATCAATTCTTTGGTGCTCAGCTTTCTTCACAGTCCAACTCTCACATCCATACATGACCATTGGGAAAACCATAGCCTTGACTAGACAGACTTTTGTCAGCAAAGTAATGTCTCTGCTTTGTATTATGCTATCTAGGTTGATCATAACTTTCCTTCCAAGGAGTAAGCGTCTTTTAATTTCATGGCTGCAGTCACCATCTGCAGTGATTTTGGAGCCCAAAAAATAAAGTCTGACACTGTTTCCACTGTTTCCCCATCTATTTCCCATGAAGTGATGGGACCAGATGCCATGATCTTCCTTTTCTGAATGTTGAGTTTTAAGCCAACTTTTTCACTCTCCTCTTTCACTTTCATCAAAAGGCTCTTTAGTTTCTCTTCACTTTCTGCCATAAGGGTGGTGTCATCTGCATATCTGAGGTTATTGATATTTCTTCTGGCAATCTTGATTCCAGCTTGTGCTTCTTCCAGCCCAGCGTTTCTCATGATGTACTCTGCATATATGTTAAATAAGCAGGGTGACAATATACAGCCTTGACGAACTCCTTTTCCTATTTGGAACCAGTCTGTTGTTCCATGTCCAGTTCTAACTGTTGCTTCCTGACGTGCATATAGGTTTCTCAAGAGGGCAGGTCAGGTGATCTGGTATTCCCATCTATTTCAGAATTTTCCACAGTTTATTGTGATCCACACAGTCAAAAGCTTTGGCATAGTCAATAAAGCAGAAATAGATATTTTTCTGGAACTCTCTTGCTTTTTCAATGATCCAGAGGATGTTGGCAATTTGATCTCTGGTTCCTCTGCCTTTTCTAAAACCAGCTTGAACATCTGGAATTTCACAGTTCATGTATTGCTGAAGCCTGGCTTGGAGAATTTTGAGCATTACTTTACTAGTGTGTGAGATGAGTGCAATTGTGTGGTAGTTTGAGCATTCTTTGGCATTGCCTTTCTTTGGGATTGGAATGAAAACTGACCTTTCCCAGTCCTGTGGCCACTGCTGAGTTATCCAAATTTGCTGGCATATTGAGTACAGCACTTTCACAGCATCATCTTTCAGGATTTGAAATAGCTCAACTGGAATTCCATCACCTCCACTAGCTTTGTTCATAGTGATGCATCCTAAGGCCCACTTGACTTCACATTCCAGGGTGTCTGGCTCTAGGTGAGTGATCACACCATCGTGATTATCTGGGTCATGAAGATCTTTTTTGTACAGTTCTTCTGTGTATTCTTGCCACTTCTTCTTAATATCTTCTGCTTCTGTTAGGTCCATACCATTTCTGTCCTTTATCGAGCTCATCTTTGCATGAAATGTTCCCTTGGTATCTCTAATTTTCTTGAAGAGATCTCTAGTCTTTCCCATTCTGTTGTTTTCCTGTATTTCTTTGCACTGATCACTGAGGAAGGCTTTCTTATCTCTTCTTGCTATTCTTTGGAACTCTGCATTCAGATGCTTATATCTTTCCTTTTCTCCTTTGCTTTTTGCTTCTCTTCTTTTCTCAGCTATTTGTAAGGCCTCCTCAGACAGCCCAAATTCCTAGAAACTGAAAGTAAAATGGTGGTTGCCAGGGGTTTGGGGAAGAAGGAAGAAGGAAGAAGGAGTTGGTGTTTAATAGGTATCGAGTTTAACTTTGGAAAGATGAAAAAAGTCCTGGAGATGGATAGTGGTGTTGACTGTACAATGCGAATATATTTAATCACTGAACTGGGCACTTAAAATGGTTAAGATGCTAAATTCTATGTTATGTGTATTTTATCACAGTTTAAAAAATTACGCTCAGTGAAAGAAACAAGACACAAAAGATTTGTGATTGTATGACTTCGTTTATATGAAATGTCCAGAATAAGCAAATCCAGAAAGAGATTAGTGGTTGCCTAGGGCTCAGGGACAGGAGTGAATGCTAACAGTCATAAGACTGCTTTTGGAGTGATCGCCATGTCCTAAAATTAGATTTGGGTGATTTTTGCTTAAGCCTATATAAATATACTATATTCTATATACATATACAGTATTCTTGCCTGGAGAATTCCACGGACAGAGGAGCCTGGTGGGCTACAGTCCATGGGGTTGCAAAGAGTCAGACACGACTGAGCGACTTCAGTTCACTTCACCTTTGCATTGTACAACTAACTCAGGTGAATTTTATGGTATGCAAATTTTACATCAAGCTACTTTTATAACTACATAACAATAATAACTTTTAACTATTTTAAAATTTTAACCTGTAAATTATGAGTCCCATACTGAAACAAATAAACAAATGAATAAATACATGGAGAAGAAGACAAAGCTCTTTTCCCAGTAAAATTCCAGTTTGTTCAGTCACTAAGTTGTGTCCAACTCTTTATGACCCCATGAACTGCAGCATGCCAGGCTTCCATGTCCTTCACTCTCTCCTAGAGTTTGCTCAAACTCATGTCCATTGAGTCAGTGATGGCATCCAACTATCTCATCCTCTGTTGCCCCTTTCTCCTCTTACCCTCGATCTTTCCCAGCATCAGAGTTTTTTTTCCATTGAGTCAGCTCTTCCCATCAGGTAGCCAAAGTATTGGAGCTTCAGCATCAGTCCTTCCAATGAATATTCAGGGTTGATTTCCTTTAGGATTGACTGGTTTGATCTTCCTGCTGTCCAAGGAACTCTCAAGAGTCTTCTCCATAAGTTTGTTCTTTACATCTGTGTCTCCTTTGGTGCCCTGCATGTAGGATCATCAGTACCGTCTTTTTAAATTCCATATATATGCATTAATATACAGTATTTATCTTTCTCTTTCTGACTTACTTCACTCTGTATAATAGGCTCCAGGTTCACTCACCTCATTAGAACTGACTCAAATGCATTCCTTTTTATAGCTGAGTAATGTTCCATTGTGTATATGTACCACAACTTCCTTATCCATTCATTTGCTGATGGACATCTAGGTTGCTTCCATGCCCTAGCTATCATAAATAGTGCTGCAGTGAACATTGGAGTACATGTGTCTCTTTCCATTCTGGTTTCCTTGGGGTGTATGCCCAGCAGTGGGATTGTTGAAAAGAACAGATTTTTGGACTCAGTGGGAGAAGGTGAGCGTAGGGTGATTTGAGAGAATAGCACTGAAACATGTACATTACCATTTGTAAAATAGATGACCAATGTAAGTTCGATGCATGAAGCAGGGCACCCAAAGCTGGTACTCTTGGACAACCCAAAGGGGTAGGGTGGGGAGGGAGGTGGGAGGGGGTTTCAGAATGGGGGGACAGGTATACTTGTGGCTGATTCATGTTGATGTATGGCAAAAACCATCACAATATTGTAAAGTAATTATCCTCCAATTAAAATAAATTAATTGAAAACAAACAAAATGCAAAGAAAAAAAAAGTCTTCTCAAGCACCACAGTTCAAAAGCCTCAATTCTTCAGCTCTCAGCCTTCTTTATGGTCCAATTCTCACATGCATACATGACTACTGGAAAAAACCATAGCTTTGACTATATGGACCTTTGTCAGCAAAATGATGTCTCTGCTTTTTAATACACTGTCTAGGTTTGTCATTGACCCATCTTTCAAGGGGCAAGTGTCTTTTAATTTCATGGCTGCAGTCACCATCTGCAGTGATTTTGGAGCCCAAGAAAACAAAATCTGCCACTGTTTCTACTTTTTCCCCATCTATTTGCCATGAAGAGATGGGATCGGATGACATGATCTTAGTTTTTTTTTTTTTTTTTTTAATGCTGAGTTTCAAGCCAGCTTTTTCACTCTCCTCTTTCACCTTCATCAACAGGCTCTTTAGTTCCTCTTCACTTTCTGCCATTAGAGTGGTATCATCTGCATATCTGAGGTTGTTGATATTTCTCCCAGCAATCTTGATTCCAGCTTGTGATTCATTTAGCCTGGCATTTTGCATGATGTACTCTGCATATAAGTTAAATAAGCAGAGTGAAAATATACAGCTTTGACGTACTCCTTTCCCAATTTTGAACCAGTCTACTCTTCCGTGTCTGGTTCTAACTGCTGCTTCTTGACCTGCACACAGGTTTCTCAGTAGACAGGTAAGGTGGTCTGGTATTCCCATCTCATTAAGAATTTTCCACAGTTTGTTGTGATCTACACAATCAAAGGCTTTAGCATAGTCAATGAAGCAGAAGTAGATGTTTTTCTGGAATTCCTTTGCTTTTGCTATGATCCAATGAATGCTGGCAATTTGATCTCTGGTCCCTCTGCCTTTTCTAAATCCAGCTTGTACATCTGGAAGTTCTCGGTTCATGTACTATTGAAACCTAGCCTGAAGGATTTTGAGCATTACCTTGCTAGTATGTGAAATGAGCACAATTGTGCAGTAGTTTGAACATTCTTTGGCATTGCCTTTCTTTGGGACTGGCTATACATGTATTAATAAAAGAAAATCATCATATCAGATCAGATCAAATTAGTCACTCAGTCGTGTCTGACTCTTTGTGACCCCATGAATCGCAGCACACCAGGCCTCCCTGTCCATCACCAACTCCCGGAGTTCACTCAGACTCACATCCATTGAGTCCGTGATGCCATCCAGCCATCTCATCCTCTGTCGTCCCCTTCTCCTCTTGCCCCCAATCCCCCCCCAGCATCAGAGTCTTTTCCAATGAGTCAACTCTTTGCATGAGGTGGCCAAAGTACTGGAGCTTCAGCTTTAGCATCATTCCTTCCAAAGAAATCCCAGGGCTGATCTCCTTCAGAATGGACTGGTTGGATCTCCTTGCAGTCCAAGGGACTCTCAAGAGTCTTCTCCAACACCACAGTTCAAAAGCACCAATTCTTCGGCGCTCAGCCTTCTTCACAGTCCAACTATCACATCCATACATGACCACAGGAAAAACCATAGCCTTGACTAGACGAACCTTTGTTGGCAAAGTAATGTCTCTGCTTTTGAATATGCTATCTAGGTTGGTCATAACTTTCCTTCCAAGGAGTAAGCGTCTTTTAATTTCATGGCTGCAGTCACCATCTGTAGTGCCACCATCATAATACTAATTGCTTCAGGCAAGAATCACCAATGGATGCTAAATTGGTGAGTGGAAGTTCTGAGGAAAAATAGGAGAGATACATAATCTCAAAGTATATCCCTACAAGATACTTCTTAATGTTAATTACAAAGGAGAAAGAGTACATTTCGTTGGAGAAACCTGGAAGACAGCATCTTAATTGAATGATCAAAATTAATACCAACATGTCTGAGTTGGTATTAATTAAATGAATTAACAAATACTTTGTGATTCTGGAGACACTGAGGAGAACACAGCGTCACTGCTGTGGAATTCCTGCCAAAAATGCATAATCCAAATTTAATCTTGAAATAACAGCAGATAAACCCAAATTTAAGGACATTCTTCCAAAGCACTGACCTATGCTCTTCAAAAACATCAAGATCGTGTCAGTTAATGGAAGAGCAAGATGTTGTTCCAGATTGGAAGAAATCCAAAAGACCTGATAAAGGAAGGCAGCTCGTGACCCAGGATTTCCTTTTCCTATAAAACAACAGTATCAGCACACCCACTAGGATGGCTAGACCCAAAAGAGTCAGATAACACAGTGCTTGAGAAGATGTGGAGAAATCGAAACCCTCATACTCTGCTGGTAAGAACGTAAGAAAACGTCTTTGTTTTAGAAAATTCATACTGAATTTAATTGAAGGGGCATCACATCTGCAACTATGATCAAATACTTTAGAAAAAATTATAGATAGATACAGACAGAAAAAGAGAAGGAGAGAGAGGAAAAAAATGGTATTATTCTGAAGCTTGGCAATTTTTTTGTTTTTGCCAATCTAATAAGCTAAGGTTATGAGAACTAGACTGCAAAGAAGGCAGAGCACTGAAAAATTGATGCCTTTGGATCCCACCAAAAGAGGTGACTGGCTTGAGAGGACAATTAATTAAAAGAAAAATTACCCACTTACGGACCTTTATAGTCAAAGCTATGGTTTTTCTAGTAGTCAAATACGGATGTGAGCGTTGGACCATCAAGAAGGCTCAGCACTGAAGAATTGATACTTTTGAACTGCGGTTCTGGAGAAGACTCCTAAGAGCCCCTTGGACAGCAAGGAGATCAAACCAGTCAATCTTAAGGGAAATCAACCCTGCATACTCATTGGAAGGACTGATGCTGACGTTGAAACTCCAGTATTTTGGTCATCTGATGCGAACATCTAACTCATTGGAAAAGTCCATGCTGCTGGGGCAGAAGGAGAAGAGGGCATCAGAGGATGAGATGGCTGGATGGCATCAAGGATGCAATGGACATGAACTTGGGCAAACTTCGGGAGATGGTGAGGGACAGAAAGGCCTGGCATGCTGCAGTCCGTGGGGTCACAAAGAGTCAGACACGACTGGGTGACTGAACAACAACAATAAGCAAAGAATGAGATCTCTTTGTTTAATTTTCATCTCTTTAATTACAGGGAGACCATTAAAAATGTCCTAGAACCCATAACCCATAATGACTATACAGTTTACAAAGTCTGAGAAATATTTAATGAGTGTCCACTCTCTACTAAGTTCCAGTGGTAAAAATATAAAACATCACATCTAGCAGATATGAAATCATACCTGTTGTTTTAATTTTACAGTTCCTTGATAGCTAAAAAGATTCAGTTATCTATTCATATATTATACATATTGGCCATTTCAGGTGTCTTCTCTGAATTACCTATTCATGTCTACTGTCCATTTTCTAGTGCGTTGTTTGTCCTTTTCTTATTGATTTGTAGATGCCCTTTATATCTCCTAGAATCTAGAGACTGGTTCTTTGTCACATACATCAAAAGACTAGATGGAAACAATCAAGTCTGTGATGCTCAGGATACGCATAGTGAGGATCTTCCAGTTTTAAATGCCAGGTCTTGCAAACAAGGAAATAGTTCTTGCTTGTGCTGTGGGTCACTGTTGACTTGAGTATGTTTGAAAACTGAGGAAAAAATTAGAATGAAGTCCAATTCACAAAATTTATGGCCTGTATTCTGCTGTTAAGGAAAGGAATTAATAATTCTGCACCTGGCCTGTGTAATTATTCATTACAGTTGACCACTGAACAAGTGGGAGGAGTTTAATCTGTGTATAATTCATAGTTGGCCCTCCATACCCATGGTTCCTCCACACCCCAGGATTTAAAACACCCACCTATCAGTGGACCACACAGTTCAAACCTGTGCTGTTCAAGGATCAACTGTTAAATACTTTTTACTTGTAATATATGTTATGTGTTTAAACTCTATTTAACGTTATGTTAACATTTTTTAAAGAGAGGAGACATACTTTTTTTTTCCAATTGCCATCGGTATTTCCAAGTAAATAACTGCTAATCCCACTATTTTGTTTAACAGAAAGGGACATTGAAGCCTGGGGAATGGGCATGGCTTGCCCAGCTCCATACAGGCAGGCATTAATCTGATTAGAACCTGTTTGATTTAGCTCCTCAGGCCAGGGTGGGGTCCAGCTTGACTTTAGCTTTCTTCTTCCTTCCACTTGATAGCTAAATTTGCAATTCGTGCCCAATAAATGCTCCTTTGGAAAAAGGCCCTTAATCAGATTTATGCTTCATAAATCCTCAGAGTTGGTGCAGATAGAGCCCAAATTCAAACCATTGTTGGGGACACTGTTAAGTTAGTCACCAAGTCATGTCTGACTCTTTAGGAGCCCATGGACTGAAGTCCACCAGGCTCGTCTGTCCATGGGATTTTTCAGGCAAGAATACTGGAGTGGGTTGCCATTTCCTTCTCCAGGAGATCTTCCCCACCCAGGGATCGAACCCGCGTCTCCTATGTCTCCTGCATTGCAGGCGGATTCTTTACCGCTGAGCCACCGGGAAATCGGTGCTCTGTACTAGCCTCCTGGTTCATAGGAAACACTCAGTAGTTGCTGGGGTCACCCTCAATGCAGGAGTGAGTCTGGTGGGGAAGTCAACCTGCAAATCAGTTCTCAGTGACAAGCTAAGTGCTCACTGGGAGTCCCTAGGGGAAAGCCTAGGCGCCTAATTCGTGCTCCCAGGTGACACAGTCAGTACTTGTGTTTCTGGCCGGTCTCTGATGGTGGGGAGGGTTGGAAATTCCCATAGTTCCCTCAAAGGATGGGTAAGGAGAGAGCTCGGTTTATTTTCCCATCTGTGAAACGGGGGCATAACAGTGTCACGAAGACGTGCGCGGGTGGGCAGTTTCAGGGGCGAGGCGGATGAGTGGAGGAACGGGCTTTCTCTCCTCCCTCCCCCATCTTTCCCATCTTGGCTTCCACGGTTTAGGAATTTGGTGATTGGACGGTTTCTTCTTGGATGGTCAGAAGACCTCCCGACGCGACCCTTTAGGGACTGGCACACTAAAAGGTCGGAAAGTTGCAGGAGCCAACGTTCCGCTCTCCTACGTCCTCCGCGCCCGGCTCCACTCAACCTCCAGCTCCTTCCCTCAATCCTCCCGCTCCCCTCCTCCTTCGTCCCCGCCCCGCTCCCGTTCTCTTATTGGCCGACCGGACCGGCCCGGGATTTAAAGGGCCCGCTCACCGCGCCGCCCTGAGAGCTGCAGCTGGTCCCGGCCTTGCGGCCTGCGGGGGAGGCTGCCGGGAGGAGGCAGCGACGACGCGGCGGCGGCACGTCCCCAGCCCCTTGGACCGCAGCTTCCTTACTGCCAGGTAGGTCCCCGGTGGTGCACGCTCGGCTCTCCAGCTTGCATCCTGAGTCGGCCTCCTCTTGCGGGTCTGCAGTGCGTATGCTAGGGCCCCTTCTCCATCACCTTTCCAACTCCCCCTTCTGCCGTGTCCCTTACCGCCATCTCCACCTCCCTGCAGCCCCCGGGGCTGGGAAGGGCTTTGTTGGCGGCCGGGTGGGGGTGGGATGGGGCGCGCGGGGGATACAGGACACCCCCCACCTCCGTTCAAGGAGAGATGCACACGGTCCCCGAGTGTCACAGGATCTCCCGCTCTGCCCTCCACACAGTGTGACTCTACCTTTCAAACCAGGGAGCCCTTCAATTTGATATACAGGCCTAGAATGTACACCATTCAATCACCATCGGACCCGGACTGTTCCCAGCGTACAAGAACACAGATCCTTCATTCACCTCAGGTCACAGGCTATGTATGGGCACCCGGGACACCCCCCCCCCCACACACACACATACACACACAGTTGGCGGCTCAGTCTGATGTACCTGACACTCGCACCCTCCCCCCGCCATACCCTAAACTGAAATCTGAGTGCTCAAATCCGTCCCTTGAGCATCATCTCTGCCCCATGGACATCCCAGCTAGCCTCCTCTGTGTCTCTCCTTTGGCAGGTCTATCCATCTGTCCATCCATTCGTTGGGGGTCCGCAATGGCCACCTTCAGCCGCCAGGAATTTTTCCAGCAGCTGCTGCAGGGCTGTCTCCTGCCTACTGCCCAGCAGGGCCTTGACCAGATCTGGTTGCTCCTTGCCATCTGCCTCGCCTGCCGCCTCCTCTGGAGGCTTGGTAAGTGCCTGCCCCACCATGGGCCACCATGCCAAGCCATATCACACCTGCAACATTTATCCATACCAAGGCCCACTTTATTCTGCCATATCTTGCCAAACCAGGCTCCTATGTGTCCAGCCTACCACATCACACCAGGCTAAGCCCCACTCTACCACCCCACATCCTACTAACCTGGCCACCCCATGCTACATCACACCAAGTCTCATCCTGCCATGCCAAACCATGCCTTTCAGTATCCCTGGGTTCTGGGACTCTTGAAAGCTGAGGTTCTTAAATCTTGGGGTCTTGAAATGCCTACATCCCAAGGTTATAAAATTCTGAAATGCACATGTCACAGGGCTATGGAAAGTACCATGTATCCCAAAGTACCATGTCACAGGGTTTGGGGATTCTGACATGTTGAAATTCTCACATTCTATGCTTCCAAAGTGCTGGCATTCTGGATTTCTAGAATCATAATAAGATTTCTGGATTCTAAGATTCTGAAATGTTTCCACAAACCGGGGCATGCCTTTATCTAAAAGATAAGATTCCAAGTCCCCAAGGTTCCTATAGGATGCTGAGAATTTTGGAAATCTGAGACTCAGAAGTTCTACACGTTCTTTTTTCTTGTTCTTTTATCTTAAATGGATGTTTTATTTTTCCCCAGGTTTATCATTTTGAAAAATTTCAAAGTTACTGCAAAGCTAAGTTGAAAGAATAGTACAATGAACACTCATATACGCATCACCTGATTCTCCAACTGTCAACATCCTGCCACATTAGCTCGCTCTATCAATCGCTCGATCATCTTCCTGAATCACTTGAATAACCTGCTGACACTTCACCCCAAATCCTCTTGCATGTGTCCCCCAAGAATAAGGACATCTTCCCCCCACAACCATAGCCTAAAGCATCACCCCTCAGGAAATTTAATCTCAATGCTATAGTGTTATCCAATATAAGTTATTCAGATTTCCTCCAGGGTTCCCAAAATGACCTTTATAGATGTCTCTTTTCTTTAAACCCAAGCCGCCTCCCCAGCTCCCCAAAACCTGCTTTGTGTCACCTGCAATCCCACCACATTCCAACCTCTAAGCCTTTGCCTGAGCTGTGAACTCTGCCCAGGTTGTCCTTCTACCAACCCTCCTCTAGTTCCCTATCATGTTCTCTCTTTCTTTCACCCAAAGGGTTGCCATCCTACCTGAAGCATGCAAGCACCGTGGCAGGTGGCTTCTTCAGCCTCTACCACTTCTTCCAGCTGCACATGGTTTGGGTCGTGCTGCTCAGCCTCCTGTGCTACCTCGTCCTGTTCCTCTGCCGACATTCTTCCCATCGGGGTGTCTTCCTCTCCGTCACCATCCTCATCTACCTGCTTATGGGGTATGGGCGTGAGTCTTCATCCCTGTACCATCAGCAGAAGAGTGGGTGGGGGTGGGTGGGTGGGGGTGGGTGGGTCCCCAGGGCACCCCTCATGAGACTGTCCAGGACAGGGAGGGCATAGGATGTTTCTGGAGGTGGTGGAAATCTGGGAGGCTTGTTCTTTCCAGAGGGCTACCCTGGACAGGTGGCACTTGAGCTCCCCCTGGAGGAGGGAGCCCTGGAGAACTCTTCCTCCATGAGGTTGTGCAGGGCAGGGAAAATACGCTGTCTCTGCACCTTGGTTTTCCCCCCTTTGCGGTGTCTGAGGCCAGGGGAGTCATAGGGCCAAGATCACCACCTTTTTCCTCAGTGAGATGCACATGGTGGATACCGTGACATGGCACAAGATGCGAGGTAGGCAGCCCTGGCTCTGTCCCCCGCCCCAGCCCTCCAGCCCCACTCCACCTCTCCTAAATCCCCCCACCCTGTCTCTTTCCTTCCCCATGCTTCTCCCTCATCTGCCTAGCTCACTGGACACGCAGCCCTCAGACTCCCCTCACGTCTGTGTTTCTCTCTACCATGCCTCTTCCCCCACCCCATCTGTCTGTCCCATCTCATGTCCGTGCCTGACTCTCCATAGAGTCAGAACATCTGCCAGTCCTGGGCCCACCTGCTCAACTGCCTGTCTGACCCTGTGCCCACTCTCCACCCTTGCACTCTTCTTTCCTACCGCCTTTCAACCTGGTGATCCCCACATCCCCCCATGGCTACCTGCTCTCTTCTCATCCACTTGACCATGGGCACCACATGTAGGGGCCCAGATGATCGTGGCCATGAAGGCGGTGTCTCTGGGCTTCGACCTGGACAGGGGCGAGGTGGGCGCAGTGCCCTCACCTGTGGAGTTCATGGGCTACCTCTACTTCGTGGGCACCATCGTGTTCGGGCCCTGGATATCCTTCCACAGCTACCTACAGGCCGTCCAAGGTCACCCGCTGGTGAGGCCCTGGGTAGACAGGTGGGCAGGGACCGTGGGAGCCACCATGAGGCAGTGTTCATGGAGCCTTGATCCCCATAGAGCCGCCGATGGCTGCAGAAGGTGGCCCGGAGCCTGGCGCTGGCCCTGCTGTGCCTTGTGCTGTCCACCTGTGTGGGGCCCTACCTCTTCCCGTACTTCATTCCCCTTGATGGTGACCGCCTCCTTCGCAAGTGAGCACAGCCTTCGAGGCCTCTGCCCGGCAGTGAGGGGGTTGGGGAGGGACCTGGGGTCTCCCCAGCTCTAAGCTTGTCTCTTAATGCTTCTATCTGTCTTCTGTTACTACAGCAAGAAACGCAAAGTCAGGTAAATGAGGGCAGGTGCTGAGGGCAAGTGGGGCTGACTTGGGTGTGGGGGCATAGTCTGTAACTGATTGGTTCTGTGAGTCTGAGACTGATCATCTACCCAGTGACTAGACAGAGACTGAGTGTTTGTCTGAGGCTTTGGTTTGACCATGATTGGCCCTATAACTCAGTAGATACTCCATTACATACTGTACCTGTCTGTCCATCTGTTCTGCTATTCCACCATTAGAAGCAAGTTATATGAGTGCAATAGAGAGTAACAGATATGTGTCGGTTGGCGATGCTGACCTGTCTGTGACACTGGCTAGAGGTGTGTGTGGGTTTCTGCCTGTCAGCCAGGGACTCCTTGTGTGGGACTGGAGTTCTGGCTGGCTGGCTGGCTATGCGGTTGTCTGTGATGGGAGCATGTAGCTGTCACTAGATAGGCTAAACCTGGCTTGTCTCTAACTGTGGCTGGGAATGGATCTGTGGCATGTTGTGTGTGTGTCTGTGATGATTCTGCCTATGGATCTGCCTTCTCTGGCTCTTCAGTATTGTTCAACGGAGGGGCAGGACTGACCATCCACCCCTGGTGTGACTAGGATTTCATCCAGCTCTTTGATTACATGAACTTCTCCTCTCCTTACTGGCTGCTGATTGTGTCTGATGCTGAATGAGGCTCTGAAAGGTGGGATGACTTGCCCACTGTCACCCAACTACAGCCAGACATTAATCCCAGGCCTGAATCCAGAACCTACGCTTTTTCCAGTGGAAGATGTTTCCTGTCTTTGACCATGTCTGATTGTACAACTGACAGGATGACTGTCTCAAGTGTAGAATTGTGTACGTGTACATAACTGGGTGCTTGATGATCTCTGAGCCTAACTAAAGGACTTCTATGTGTCTTATGGTCACTGAATCTGGTCAGAGAGCTGGGAGTCTGATAGTATGTGTGTCTGCCCATGTAGCTGTGAGATCAGCCTCTAACAGTGGCTGGGTCTGGATGTCTGGCCAGGTGAAGCCGTGGGACCATGTCATATCATAGAGCAGCTCACACATCAATTTGAGCCACCTGAAACTAACCAACAGAGCATGGAAGGATGGATGTGTGTGACTATTATAGCATGACTGTCACCTCTTTTGCTGCCATGTTTCTGTCTGTCTTGTCGATGAACAACTCAGACCAGCTTCCAGGGCCTCTCTGACTCTCTTTCCTTTCTTCTCTGCTGCCTTCCTGACCCCTAGGGGCACCATGGTAAGGTGAGTCTACGGAGTGGGGCCAGGGATGCTGGCAATTGGGGGGTGTCACGCCTGGACCTGGGCATGATGCCTCTCTCTCTGGCTCCTTTTCCCCCAGGTGGCTGCGAGCCTACGAGAGTGCTGTCTCCTTCCACTTCAGCAACTACTTTGTGGGCTTTCTGTCCGAAGCCACGGCCACGTTGGCGGGGGCCGGCTTCACCGAGGAGAAGGATCACCTGGAATGGTGGGGAGGGCTGGGGGGCTCCATCTCCCACAGGGTGCTGCCTAGAGGAGCATCAGGGAGGAGGGGGGATGCTCCCAGGGGAGGGAACAACTAAGAACAAAAGTGTGACTCTCAGGTGGGTTAAATCCCAAATAAGTTTGCATGTCTCTTTTGCCCACAGGGACCTGACAGTCTCTAAGCCACTGAATGTGGAGCTGCCCCGGTCCATGGTGGAAGTTGTCACAAGCTGGAACCTGCCCATGTCTTATTGGCTAAATAACTGTGAGTCACAAAGTCATAACTCCAAGAGGGTTGGCAGTCAACCCACACCCCTTTTCACATTCATACAACAAGTTGAAGATAGTAGGGACCAAAAAAACCTCCCAAACAACTTCTGTCCTTGTGGAGTTGACATTTTTGTTGGGGGGAGCAGTATAATTTTAAAAAAGACACAGTAGTTCAGGTGGTGATATGTGCTGTGGTAAGAAAAATAGAGAGAAGGTGAAGATGATCTGGGAGTGTTAGGGGTGTGTGGGTGGGAGTGGATGCAATTTTAAATAAATCAACCAGAGCAAGTCTCCCTGAGGAGCTAGTCTGAGCAAACACCTAGAGGTGAGAAAGAATCAATGCAAATATGTATGGGAGAAATGTAACAGATGGCAGGAACAGCAGTGCACAGGCCCTGACGCAGGTGTATACCTGGCACATTTGAGGCACAGTGAGGAGACCAGTAGGGCTGGAGCAGAGGGAGCAAGGGGATGAGTGGCAGGAGGTGAGGTCTAAGAGGTGACAGAGCCTGGTCCTATAGGGTGTCTCTGCCCACAGGGAGGACTTTGGCTTTTTCTCTGAAAGAGACAGAGCAGGGGTATGAGCAGAGGAGGGCCACGGGCTGCCTTGGCCTGTTGTAACAGGATCCTCTGGCTATTGTGAGGAAAGACGGGGTGTTGAGGAGGGCAGCAGTGGAAATGGAGAAGTGAAATTCTGGATAAACTCCAAAGCTGGAACTGACAGAATATGCTAAGAGTTTGGTTATGAGAGTCAGGGGAGGAGCAGATCAAAGGTGATAGTGAGGCTTTTGGTCCTGATGAATTGGAAGGGTTTAGTTGACATTGGAAGGGTTTAGTTGACATTGGCCACACTTGGAAAGGTTGGGAGGGATAATCAGGAGCTAAGTTTTAGATAATGTGAAATTGGAGGCCATTATAGAGAGACTTCATCCTGGGGGCCCTGAGAGGTTGTGGGTATCCTCACCCTGCCCTAATGGCCCCCCAGGAAGGGCAGGGGGAAAGCTTAGGAGACTCTTGCCCCACCTCTCCCCAACCCCGTAGATGTTTTCAAGAATGCTCTCCACCTGGGGACCTTCTCAGCCGTGCTGGTCACCTATGCAGCCAGCGCCCTCTTGCACGTGAGCAGAGCAGAGTGGGATCAGGATGGTAGCTGGGTGGGGGTGGTGGGGCCTCCTGCTCACTCACCTCACTGCCTCCAACCCCACCCCAGGGCTTCAGCTTCCACCTGGCTGCAGTACTGCTGTCCCTGGCATTTATCACTTACGTGGAGCATGGTGAGTGCAGAACCCAACCCAACAGATGGGGTGGGTGGCTGGTGTTGGTTGGTGGCGGGCTGGAACCACTGTCACCTGAGGCTAACCTGACAGTCTTACCTTCCCCTTCCCTGCATCTGCCCTAGTTCTCCGAAAGCGCCTGGCTCGGATTCTCAGTGCCTGCGTCTTATCAAAACGGTGCCCACCAGACTGTTCACACCAGCATCGCTTGGTGAGGATTCAGCCTAGGCAGCCTTGTGGTCAACTCCCCCCTTCAAAAATTATTTCTCTTTCCATCTTATATCTATCTCATGGTGCCCAGCTTTCTCTTCCAGTCCTGAACCATGTTCATAACCTCACCTCTATTCACTGGCATCCATCTCTCTAATAAGAATGTATCAAGCAACTGCTGTATACCCACCTAGCGTTTATTTTCCCAATGAACATTTGTTGAGCACCTCCTGGTACCTGGCACTGTTCTAGGTGCTGGAGACACAGTGATGAACAAAATAAACCAAAATTTCAGCCCTCTGGGACAAACATGTTAACAGGGGAGACAGTAAATAAAAAATAAGTCAGTTAAGTGTAGTAGCTTGTTAGGTTGTGATTAGTGCCAAGGAGAAAATACATAAGGGAAGGGGCGAGGGAAATATCAGGGATGAGTGGTTTCAAGTTTAAGTGGGGAAGTGACTTTTGAGTTCTTTAACTGAAGGAGGTAAGGAAGGGGAGCATTTTGGGCAAAGGGAACAACCAGAGTAAAGGCCCCGAGATGGGAGAGAGCCTGAAATATTTGAGGAATAGTGAGGAGGCCAGGATGGCTTGAGCAGAGCAAGTCAGAGAGGGAGAGGCGGGCCCTGTAGGTCATAGTAGCGATTTGCTTTGGTTTGTGTCTTTTTTTCCTCATTCTTTTGGCAACAAGAAGTATGGAGAATGTCAGATTTGCCTCTAACCAGCCAGCCAATGTTTATCACCATAAACCCCCAACTCAAAGCCCCACCCATCATTCTTCCTCCTCTGCCTGAATGCTCGAATCTCCCCCAATTTGGACATTCTCAAGCTAACAGTATCCTCATCCTTGGATACCCCTTGAGCTCCAGGAGGTTCAGAACCATCTCTTTCCTACTCTGGCAGGGGGTGCCCTGGACATCCTTATTCCTGTGCCTAGAGTGTTTCCCTCGGAGAAGGCAATGGCAACCCACTCTAGTACTCTTGCCTGGGAAATCCCATGGACGGAGGAGCCTGGTAGGCTGCAGTCCATGGGGTTGCAAAGAGTCAGACATGACTGAAGCAACGTAGCAGCAGCAGCAGCAGCAGAGTGTTTCCCAGGGAGCAGCTGCCCAGGTGGGATTGGAGGACAGTGATTAGGTCCAGCTGCCAGGCTTATCCATCTGTCTTCCACAGGGCCTGGGGGTACGAGCCTTAAACCTGTTCTTTGGGGCCCTGGCCATCTTCCACCTAGCCTACCTGGGCTCCCTGTTTGATGTTGATGTGGACGACACCACAGAGGAACAGGTAAGGTGGCCTGGGGAGGGGGGGACCCTGGGCTGGGGGTCACCCAGGGATGTGCTACCTGCTCATCAGAACCATAAGAACAAAGGTGTGGAAGACAAGGCATGAGGACCTTGTGTCCAATGTCTCCAGCTTGGGTAACCACTGCTCCTTTGTCCTTCTCTCCCATTGTCCCTCTGGTTGATTGATACTGTTGGGTCTTTTACTTGGATAAAGTGTGCAAAATATGTTTATTTTACTTATAAAATTTATTTTCTATAGATAGAATATAAAATCTGAGTTTTCCTTTTTTAAAAGTTAATTATTTCATCATATTGTTACTTAGGTAGAACTCGCAAGTTTTATTTATTTAATTTGTTAAAAATAGTTTTACTTATATTGATTGTGCAAATCCTGGATTCTACTTTAAAAGTGTATGTTAAAATGTATATACTGTTTTTATTCAGGTAGAGTGTGCACATTCCAGATTTTACTCCTCTTTAAATGAAAAACAATTTGAAAGTAATGTTTATTTATATGGCACTAACAGGATCCAGGTTTTGCTTCTTTTTTTTTTTTTTTTTGCCACACCAGGCATCTTGCGGGATCTTAGTTCCCTGACCAGGAATTGAACCCTGGGCCACCACAGTGAAAGGACCTAGTCCTAACCACTGGACTACCAGGAATTCCCTTAGTTCAATTTTTAATTGAAAATAAAACTTTATGTTTTATATTTTGTCATTAAAAAACAATTTTTGATTTTTCATTCAGGTTGAATGTGTAAAATCTGGGTTTTGCTTCTTTTTAAATAAAATTGTTGGTTTTTTATTAAAACTTTAAAAAATAGTTAATGCAGGAAATTCCCTGGCAGTCCAGTGGTTAGCACATGGCGCTTTCACTGCTGAGGCCCAGGTTCAATCCCTGGTCAGGGTACTAAGGTCCTGCAATCCTCAAGGCACAGCTAAAAAAAAAATAGTTAATGCATATCGCATGGTTCAGACACCAAACAGTGTACAAGATATTCAGGGGAAAGTCTTATTCCTACCGTCTTACCTCCATCCTCTTATGGGTACCCATTTTTGTTCATTGTATTGAACTATTCTTCTAAAATATAAGCATAATAAGCAGATATAAAAAAATATTTTTAATTCCCTCCCCCTGGTTTTTACCCTAAAGGTAACACATGAATGACACTGTGCTGCATGTTGCTCTTTTCACATAATTCCTGAAAACTTCCCACATTAAGACACAGAGAAGGGACTTCCTTGGTCCAGTGGCTAAGACCCTGAGCTCCCAATGCAATGGGCCTGGGTTTGATCCCCATTCAGGGAACTAGATCCCACATACCACAACACCTGGCACAGCCAAATAAATAATTTTTTTTAAAAAGACACAGAGTATCCTCATTCATTTTTTCCATTGTGATATAATATAGTTTGTCCCTTATCAGTGAACACCCAGGTGATTTTCCACTCATTTTCTATTGTAAGTAATGCTACAGCAAGTAATAACGTCACATCCATGTGGATTCACAGAGGAGCAGACAGAACTGTAGGATCTAGTCTTGATAGCAATGGAGAAGTTACCTTTTCACCCTCCCACCAGCAGTGTGTGATCGTGCTTGTCACAACAATAACAGAGTGCCTCTCACACTTCACAGATATGTTTGTCAGTTTGAGTGGAAGGATGATGCATGAGGCTGAGTATCTTTTGATATGTTTAAGAGCGATTTCATTTTTTTTCCTTTTCTGAAAATGGCCTACTCACCTCCTCTGCTAATGTCTGTCTTTTAAAAAACTCAATTTCTAGGAACTCTATATATAAGGGAGAGTACAGGTCAGAGAGTGGGATCGCCTTGTCTCGTATTTAAATTTTTAAAATAGGAGAAAACACAAAAGAAAAAAGACTAAGTCTGCTTACCTTTCATATGTACTCAATCTCTTCTCTGGGGCCTCACTCAGGGTTGCAGTGGAGTCACAGAAACATCCTTGAGCAAAGGATGGGTTTTCCTGAGATCTTTATTCTTGCTGAGTGGGACCAACCATCACCTCTTTCCCACAGGGCTACGGCATGGCATACACTGTCCACAAATGGTCAGAGCTCAGCTGGGCCAGTCACTGGGTCACTTTTGGATGCTGGATCTTCTACCGTCTCATAGGCTGAGACACATCTGTGGACCATCACAAGCTCCCTCAAGACCCCTCCTCAGGGTGCCAGCTCTGATGGGTGATGAGGGAAGGCCCTCTAATTCTTGACCCTCTCTCCATCCTTGACCCCTCTCAACACCCATACACAAACACACACACACACACCGTTTCCATGCCTGTCAATCCCCACCCCACCACAAGGCGGGAAGGGAGTGGTCTCTCCTGGGACCTAGGGGTGGGGGATGCTTGGGGAAGCAGAGAGGGGGAGATCCAGGGCCTCCCCGCCTTCCTTGTCCCTTTTTATACAGTTTGTTATTATCAAATAAAAGTAGAAAATATACAAAAGCCTCTTTCTTCACTGCTCAGTGGGGAATAGAAATGAATTAGGAAGGGGATACAGCATGGATAAAGGTTTGGAAGCTAGAAACCATGAAGAGGGAGGTTGTGATTGGTTTGTAGTTCATTTATTATCTTTCATGATTGAATGATGAGCCTGAGGATAGTACTGCTAGATGTGAGTGGGACCAGGACAGATTGGATACCTGGATATGGGGGAGGCCTGATACTAATTGTTTCAATTGGCTGAAAAACTGAGGAATTCCCATTCTAACTGGTTGCCCTGACTGGGACAGTGGAGGAAAAGCAAGACTTATGAAGAGTTGATGCCTATTTGTCCTTAGGACTGAGGGGTGTGGATTCTAATTGGATAGAAGGCCTGGGTTGGGTCTGGAGACTGACTGAGTAGTCTGGGTGCCCACTGGGTTAGAGTTATGGAGTTTTGATTCACTCTTAAGAGTTGGCACAGAGGGTTTGAGGGCCTCCATGTCAATTGGCCAGCAAGGCTGAGGGGCTTGGGTTTTGATTGGTTGTTCTGACTTGAAGTCCGGATGGAGATGGCCTGAGGGAGAGGTGGAGGCAGCAGTAAGATTTGATCTGCCTGTTAGCTGTATCCAACTCTCTGCAACCCCATGGACTATAGCCCGCGGGTTCCTCTGTCCGTGGGATTTCCCAGGCAAGAATACTGGAGTGGATTGCCATTCCCTTTTCCAGGGGATCTTCCCGACCCAGGGATCGAACCCACGTCTCCTGCATTGCAGGTGGATGCTTTACTGCTGAGCCACCAGGACTTATTTGTTTTACGTTTCCTTGCCCATTTTGGGGGGTTAGGATTGAAGGTTGATCTGGGAAAAGTTTTGGTTGCTCTGCTTTTACAAATAAGTGCAACGCAATGCTGATTCAACAGCAGATAAACACCCGATTTCCGATGGGATGGAAACAAGGGAAACAAGCCAAGACTTGCCACAGATTGGCTTCTGGCTGAAAATGCCCACCAACCAAAAATGGTACCACGCGCGAGGGCGGGGTCGGCGGCACACAGACAATAACTATTGGTTGAGAGCGGCACGGGCCTCCTTTCCAGCTCCTCCATTGGCCAGTTCCATAAGGCGGAACCTGTGAGAGGTTGGATTTTGAAGTAGTGATATTTCGGAGCCAGCGAGCGATCTTAGTGAGACCCGGGAGCCTGTGGGAGAGGCCGCTGCAAACGCGCTGTTGAGTGAGTTGCCCTCCGCCTGAAATGCCTCTCCATCCCTTAGCTCTCAATTGCTAAATGGCCAGACCTTGGCGCGCCTGCGCGAGACCTTTCCCCCGCCCCCACTTCCCCCGCCCCCACTTCCCCCGCCGCTTTGCCACCCTCACCACCCCTACGCGCCTGCGCCGGGCGGTCGGCTACTGCGCGGTTGTCGGGACTGCAAAAGATCTGCTTCTCATCAGGCAGCTGAACCAGAAAGTTCTGGTTCTGATTGGTGGTCTCTGTATTTGCCCCTCATTTTCCTATTTAGCTCCCGGCGCAGGACCCCTGCCCTCCACTTTCCTCTTTCCTGAGGGTTGGCTGCAGTGTGAGCAATTTCGGGAGGGGTCGGATAATCCCATACACTGAACCTGAAGGTGTAGTTCTGATTAGTCATCTTTTTTGTCTGTCCTGCGGTTTCCAGGACTATGGGGAGGGTAATAGCTTTCTGTTGCAGGATGCAAGACAGTGACCCCTGCAAATCTTGTCGTGTCCTCCCCTAGCAGACCAGTGAGGCATGGCACCGGGTCTGGCTCCTGTGTCTCCCCCAGCGGACTGTAACCCCTGAGGGCGGGTATCAGACCTGGTTACTGTGTCTCCCTGCCAGAGCATGACCAATGAGGGCTGGGACCTGGTCTGATTGTCGTGTCTGGCCACCAGACTGTGACCAATGAGAGCAGAGACTAGGCCTGATTCTATCTTCCCAGTGAGACCAATGAAAGCTGGGACCTGTTCTGGTTCCTGTGTCTACCATATCATATGGCTCCCAGAGGGCAGGAACAAGCTTTTGATTTTTCTGTGGCCTTATATTCATGTTTTTAAAATAGTATATAATTAGATTATTTTAATTGAGTCAGTCTTAATCGGTTAATTGAGTCCACTTACGTTTCTTGTCATAATAAACTATTTGGATTTGATTTTATGATCTCATTCTATGCCTTTGTATTTGTTCAGTTTTTTTTTTTTATTCTCTTTTCTACATATCCACACACCACCATCAGCCTACAAAGACATGACCACCAACACCAGCCCCATGCACCCCTACTGGCCTCGGCATCTGAGACTAGACAACTTTGTGCCTAATGACTACCCCACCTGGCATATCCTGGCTGGCCTATTCTCCGTCTCTGGAGTCTTAGTTGTGGCCACATGGCTGTTGTCAGGGCGTGCTGCGGTCGTCCCACTGGGGACTTGGCGGAGACTGTCCCTGTGCTGGTTTGCAGTATGTGGGTTCATTCACTTGGTGATTGAGGGCTGGTTCAGCCTCTACCACGCGGACCTTCTCGGAGACCAAGCCATCTTATCTCAACTCTGTGAGTCCTGGGTTCTTCAATATGCTGTGCAAGGGAATTTCCTGGACAAGGATTGGTTTAGATGTTTACCCACCCACCAACTCTTATTCCATTTGTTTAAAATAAATTTTAAAAATTTAAACTTTTTGCATATATATTCACATGGGTCCAAAATGAAGCCATTTAGAGGTATGCAGTAAAAATTTACCTTCTATCCACCAAGTTTCCCCAAATAATTGCTTATGTTTCTTTTCAGGGTTTACACATAAATTACACACATAAGCCTCAGTTTGCTCAACTGTAGAAGAGGGATAATAGTCATACCCAAATACATGTAAGACACTTGAACAATGTTTGGCAGACAATACATGCTATATAACAGTTTATCATCATCATCATCATCATTTTAATTTTTCCTTTTGTATAAATGGTAGCATGCTTTTTTTTAAATGAACTTTGCTTCTGAACTTTGCTTTTTTTTTGATGAGGACATTCATCATAAGTTTATAAGGAGTTTTGAAAGCATAAATGTTACAGAATTATTTGACTTTTCCAGTATTAATAGGTATTTCCCCAAATCTTTTACTGTTACAAACAGTATTCCTTTTTGGCCTCATGAATAAATCTGCTAGAACATTCTTCTTCAAGTCTCTGTGGAGGTCTGCTTTCATTTCTCTTGGGTAAATGTGGAGGAGTAGAATGTCTGGGTCCTGTGGTAGATGTGTGTTTAATATTATGAAAAAATGCCAAACTTTTCAAGAATGGCTGCACCATTTTATATTCCCACAAGCAGTATATTAGAGTTAGTTTTTCCACATCCTCATCAACACTTGATATGATCAGGTGTTTATTAAATTTTAGTCCTTCGAGTGGATGTGAGTGATATCTCATTATGGTTTTAATGTTTTTATTCACCATCTAGAATCCTCTTTTGTGAAAAACCTATTTCAGTCTCCTGTATATTTTTATATTGGGTGATCTATCTTTTCCTTAGTGATCTCTGCTTACTCTTTCATTTACTCATCTGTTCACCTTCGAGCTCTCTCTCTTTCTCTCATTGGATACTTTCCTCACTCCCTCATTTACACCTGCCTGATTTTATTCCACAAACATTTATTGAATACAAGACAATCATAGCAACACTTAATGTTCTGTGTCAGGTTTGCACACATTATCTTGTATACATATAAAAACAGCTGCCCCATTTCACAGATGAGGAAACTGAGGCATGGGGAGGTTATAAAGCCTGCTTTCTTACATGAGCCCTCGGCTCTCACAAGTCTGACTTCCTTTTCCTGCTGATATTCTTCATATAAGTTTCTTGTCTTCCTCAGGGAAAGAGTATGCCAAGGGAGACAGCCGATACATCCTGTAAGTGTTTGTCAAGGGAGACCTGCATTGTTTTGGGGGGAGGTAAGTCAGGGAGCATTAAGGGGTGCCTTGTAGGTAGAGCACAGTGATGCCAGTGCCCCTTCCATCCTTTCTCTTGCAGGAATGATAACTTCATGATATGCATGGAGACCGTCACGGCTTACCTGTGGGGACCACTCAGCCTGTGGGTGGTGATTGCTTTTCTCCGCCACCAACCCCTCCGCTTTGTCCTACAGCTTGTGGTCTCTATGGGTGAGGAGAAGGCCCACAGTGGGTGCTTGAGGGCTTGATGGGGGATCTACAGACATGGGGGCATTCCTGCGGGTGGGACTTCTCAATTGTGCCCATCCAGGGCTGAGTCAGACTGAATGACAAACTCCCTGAGGTTTTGGAACAGCCATGCCCCTCCAGGCCTGTGTTCTCAATCCAGGAGAGTTCATTTCTTCTCCCACTCCATCACAAAGTCTCTCATGAGGGTTACAGTTACATGAGGTGGCTGGATCAAGATTCTGAGCTTCCTTCATCTGAGATTCAGTCCTCTTATGTTCTTATGTTGTTAGCTTTCTGGAAATGTGAGTTCTCTTTAGTCTTGGAATCCTGAGCTGTCTTGAATGAAAAGATTTTGAGCTTAAATTCTGGAGACATGAACTCTCTTGAGTTCAGAAAGTCTCAGCTTCTGATTTCTGGAATTCTCACATTTCTGATTTCTCAAATCTTCAGTCATGTGATTTCAGAACTTTTATGTCTCTGAATTTGGGAATCCTGAGCTCTAATAACTTGGAAAATGGCTTGGAATTGTTCCTCCTCCTTACAGAGTTTCCTTCTCCTTCTACCTCCCACAGGTCAGGTATATGGAGATGTGCTCTATTTCCTGACAGAGTACCGTGATGGATTCCAGCACGGGGAGCTGGGCCACCCACTCTACTTCTGGTTTTACTTTGTTTTCTTGAACTCCCTGTGGCTGGTGGTACCCGGACTCCTCATACTGGATTCTATAAAGCAACTTGCTCATGCCCAGAGCATACTGGATGCCAAAGCACCCAAAGCCAAGAGCAAGCAGAACTAAAGAGTGATGAACTAGGCTTAAACACCGGCTATTGAGGAACTCTCCACCTACCAGAAGATCCCAATCCTTGCTCCCACAGGTCGGAAGGACAAATTGAATTGATCCTGTCAAGCTCAGGTTGATGGGTGGGCAGTGGGAAGAAAGGAGCCATGCGGAGCCACTGTCAGGAGCCAATAGGACAAAGGTACAAGAGAACCTAGGAAGTCTGTGATGGGGACAATTTTTTAAATCAGGAAATAAAGATCTTGACCCTATACTGAGAGATTTTTAATTATTAACCCCAGAGATGCCCCATGACTGACCCTATAGATCCTTCCAGCACTCGTTCCACAGACCACCATTCTCTCAGCCATAGACCAGCATCATTATCCCATAGACCTCAAACCTATGACCTCACAAATTTCCATCACTGACCCCACAGATTCCCCTGATGGTTAATTAGATCCATGAATCACATCTGTAAAGTCTTTTAAGGCATGATTGTCCATCCACACCCTTGGCATTCTCTCCAAAATATACCCTTTCTTGTTTTGAAATATGGTCAGGCTGAGAATTTTCCAAATCCAAGTTCTTCAGTTTACTCAGCCTCTTATCTCCTGATCAGGTATCCCACAAATACCCCATTACTAACCCCATGTATCCCCTATTACTCCAAAGAACCCCATCACTACCTTAAAGATTCCCATGACTCACACCAGAGACCCCCACAAAAGTCACTCCACTACACTCCCATCACTCACCCCACATACTCCA
The DNA here is from genome assembly GCF_002263795.3 of Bos taurus. Taxonomy (NCBI): domain Eukaryota; kingdom Metazoa; phylum Chordata; class Mammalia; order Artiodactyla; family Bovidae; genus Bos; species Bos taurus. Next base: position 86,662,584 of record NC_037357.1, read on the forward strand.
TCATTAAATCCTAAGATACCCATCACTCTCCCCACAAACAGCCTTTCATTTGCTCCATTGATGGAGAGAATCATTCACCTCACAGACCTCCATCACTCACCCCACAGACCCCATCACTTGCCCCAAGAGACCTTCCATCACTTACAACTCTATGACTCACTCATAGATCCCCCATCATGTATTGCACAGACCTTATCACTCTCCTACCAAATGCCCTATCATTTATCCAATAAGTCTCATCACTCACCATAGATCCCTCAATCACTCACCCTGTAAACTCCCCATAATTACTTTGAAGAATCTATTTACCTTACATTCCCCATTACTCACCCTATAGATCCCCAATTGCCCCACAGATCTTCCATCACTTACACCATATCCTATCACTCATCCCACAGACATCCCTTCACTCACCCCACAGACCACTTATCATGTACCCACAGATACCCCTAACCCTACAGACCCCTATTGCTCATCCAGCAGTCTCTGTCTTTAACCTCATAGACCTTCAGTCATAAAACAAATGGGTACTTGAGAAATTTTGTGGAGATGACCATGAATAATTAAACTGCAGATACCTATAGATGGGCTCCAGGTGACCTGTGCAGAGCAGGACTTCAGTTTACTGCTTGAGCCTACAGTGTCACTTTTTGAGAAATGCCTCACTGTTAACCCAAAACCCTGCATTAATTTCTCACCTCAGATCCATCACTTACTTCATTATTTTCTTAAGGCATGATGGTGCCCTTGCTCTCCCTCAAGCATAGCAGGCACAGCCCCACCTTCTGTCCATTGCACTCTCTTCTCTCTGTGCCATTTACTATCCCTTTGCCCTTGAGCATGTTTTCCCATGACATTCTTTCAGTGCTTTCATATGTAAAATGCTGATAATGATAGTACCTACCTCAGGATTTTTATGCAGATTAGATGAATTAGTATATTTAAACTATATGGTATACACTTTGTTGAATGGAAGAATGAACAAATGGAAGAATGAACAAATGAAAGAGAAAATTCTCCCCCACACTGTGGCAAGGACCTCCTTTTTGCTCTCCTTGCTTCCAGTATATTTCCTTCCAGAGGTTTCTCCACAACCAAGACAGGGGCATCTGAACACATCATAAGCCTGTGCTCCAGGGCCCTCAGGATAAATTCCAAGTTCTAGGCTAATGTTTTGCTCATTCCACTCTATGATAATTTTAATGAAAAGTGACTTTCAAACTCCTTGTTTCCATCAGAAAATCTGGCAGTGCCACAAGAAGTGTGTTAGAAAAGGAGACTTCTCTAAAAAGGTAACATTAAGGGTAACATCTGTACAATACTGCAACAATAGCTGAAGTCCAGGTACCTTACAGGACTCCTTGGTTAGAAATTACATTTTTAAGGGCAGTATGTATTTTGTCCAAACCATAGAGACGTTGTACAGTAAAGTGAGAATGGCTTTTTGCATTTTGTGGCACATAAACTTTCTCAAAGGAGTCTAAAATATGTCCAGTATTCAGCTGATATTTGGTAGGCACACACTGTTTAATAACAAGACTGACTTCAACGTGTTGTAAAGATTCAATAAAAACAGAGGCAAACTTGTCCACAGAGCATACAAATGGATTTTATGGGTAAATTATTTATTGAAGTATAACATGCAGGCAGAAACTGCAAACATCTAAATGTACAGGTCCGTGAATTTTCATAACGTGTAAGCTATTTTTTAAAAGATTGTGGAAAAAGGATTATTCTTCCATTCAGCAGATTCATTTGAAATGATTTTAAATAGATGACGTCATCTCTAAGCAGAGATGCGAGGCGACTTGAAGCAGGACGTGGGGCCTTGACGTTATCGCGCAGCAGCGTCCTTTCCCCGCCCACTTTTCTCGCCCCAATAGGTCGCCGCGTTAACACTCACCTAGACGAATCCGGAAGCAAAGTGAGCAAATCAAGGACGAGGGAGGCGGGGCCTCAGTAGGCGCCTGCATACTGGCTAAATTGAGGCAAACTGCCCGGCTTTTGGGGGCGGGGCTCTTGGCAACTGCACACTCTGCGCAAGCGCAGAGGTGACCTCCTCCCTGTGCCAAACGGGGGGTGGGTAGGGTCGCGTGGCGCCCTCTGCGCCTGCGCCAGGGCACAAGGTGGGGCCGCGGGCGCCCGCATTCTGGCGTGCGCACAAGGGTAGGGGGCAACGGTTAGCTGTCACCCTGAGGTGGGTGGCAGCAGGATGGCGACGGCCTCTGGGTCCTCGGACTTGGCTGGCTCCGGAGCGCCCTCGCCTGGTGGGGGAGCCCAGGCGGCGGCAGCTGAGGAGGAGGAGCGAGAGGTGGTGCGGGTCCGAGTCAAGGTGAGGCTGGTGGCCCGTCATTCAGCCCGCCCAGAGCTCCCGGGAGAGGGGAAGGTGGTGGCTGTCCTAGGATGGAGGGCGGGACTTGAGAATTGGGGTGTTACGTGAGGGGAGAGGCTAGAGGGCAGAATATTGGTGGCTTGGGTTGGGGGCTGGGGGAAGGCTGGACCTGGGAATGCGGGGGCAGAGGGTGGGGCGTGGGGATTACAAATAGAAGGGTAGGGCCCTCTGGAATGGATAGGAGGAGACTGTGGGTAGAGAGGAGGGGCTATAGGGTTAGAGGAGGGGCCTTAATGGAGTGGAGCCCTGAGAAATGAGGGAGGTTGTTGCTGTCTGAAAAGGAGGCGCTGACATCAGTTTAACATTGTGTTGAGAGTGCACTTTTGTGCAAATCCCCATCCTGGATGAGCAGACACACTCGTCGGGGAGACAAACAGCTAAATAAAGGATATGCTTCAGACAGTGGTGAATGTCATGGGGAGATAACGAAAAAGATTCCGAACTAGGGAGTTACTTTAGCCAAGGTCGTGCTGGGAAATACCCAGAAAGGTATTGAAGGAACAGAGACCCAAATAAAAAGGAGTAACCAATGTGCATATCAGGGGGGAAGAGTGTTTTAGACCGAGAGAACAACAAGGAGAGCGTTTTAGACTGAGAGAAAAGCTGGGAGGTGGGGATGAGTTTGACATGTTCCCTTAGGTTTCCATATTGCTGGAGCCCAGAGAGTGAGGGGAAGAGTGGTAGGGGGTGGATAGGACAGGTAAGAGAGGGGCAGATTGTGAAGGGCCTTTGGCATGTATTCTATTCTTGAGTAAGAAAGCTTTTGCAGTAGTTCCAGCAAGCAGTGATGGTGGCTCAGACTAGGGTGGTGGCACTGGTGGTGACGAGAAGAGGTTAGATTCCTGAGAGAAGTAAACATCACTGCAGTGTAATAGAGGAAGCTCAAAGGTAGAGGTTTGGGTGTTCAAAGAAGAGAAGATGCTTAAGCTGTGAGTGAGCCAGTTAAAGAGTGGAAGGACCTTCCAGACTGGGGGATCTCCACAAGCACAGGCCTGGAGCCAAAATGTGTTCGGAGTAACTTCTGGGAGTTTGGTAGTACCAGAGTGTAAAGTTCAAAAAAGCTCCTGTTGGGAATCCTGGGGTTCCTTTTGAAGAGATTTAAGCAAGAGAGTGTTGTAGATAGACATGCTAGATTGGTTGCAGCGTGGAGGACTGGTTTAATAAAGGCCAAGCTGGACATGTCTTTTCGCCTTTTCATACTGTTCATGGGGTTCTCAAGGCTCACTGGAAAAGACCCTGATGCTGGGGGAGATTGAGGGCAGGAGAAGAAGGGGGCGTCCGAGGATGAGGTGGTTGGATGGCATCACACACTCAATGGACGTGAGTTTGAGCAAACTCCAGGAGATAGTGAAGGACAGGAAAGCCTGGTGTGCTGCAGTCCATGGGGTCACAAAGAGTCGGACACAACTGAGCAACTGATTAACCAAAGATTGAACATGGTGATCTTGGCAACCAGCCTTGAGGGAATGTAGAAGAAGGATTGGGTGCCTGGACTATTGCAGTAGCCTCCTCCTCACTGGACCACTGCTTTCTCCTTTGTCCCCCACGGACTGTTCATAGAGCAGCCAGAAGGGTCCTGTTAAATCCTGAATCAGACCACATCCCTCCTCTACTCAGAACTCTCCCAAGCCTCCCCTCTCACTCAGAGCACAAACCCTGGTTCTCACCATGGCCCAGAACTCCCGCCTTGATCTGGCCCCTGCCACATCTCTACCCTTACCTTCTGCCATATCATCCATGTCATTGTGGTGATGTGACCCCTGATGGCCTACCCCATGTCTTCTCTCCACAGAAATGTGAGAGCTTCTTGCCACTTGAGTTTCGCTCTTTTGCTGTGGACCCCCAAATCACTTCGCTCGATGTGTTGCAACACATCCTCATCCGAGCCTTTGACTTGAATGGGTGAGTAATGGGGTGTGGGGCAAAACCAGTGGGCCACCCACCTTGACAGCAGTTGTTTGGCACTTTTATTGTTGTCGTTTGGTAGGGAGGGTTGTTTGTTTTGTTATTATTAATATAAATAGTCCCATAATAAACAAATAGCCACATACATATCTTGGAATTTTTTGGGAAAATCTAGTCATAGGATGAATTCCTAGCAGTGATATTGCTGAATTAAAGGGTGTATACTTTTTTAAGTTTCAACAGATGTTTCCAAAATGTTCTCTGGGCAGGTGTTACCAATTTACCGTCTCAGCAGCAGCCCATAAAGTTTCTGTTTTCCTCACAAACACTGGTTACTAAAAAACATTAGAAAATTTGCCAACCTGATAGATGAAAAATAGTGTCTCCTGGGGGCAAATGTGATGGTTATTTTGGTGTCATTGTTATTTTGGAGGAATATATGCACATGGTAATGGACTCAAAGGATACAGAAATGATGTGTATTTGGGGGGGTTTCCATGGTGACTGTCAGTTCTGGCAATGGCTCAGCGGGTAAAGAATCCACCTGCAATGCAGGGGACACAGGAGATGAGGGTTTGATTCCTGGGTTGGAAAGATTCCCCTGGAGAAGGAAATGGCAACCCACTCCAGTATTCTTGCCTGGAAAATTCTATGGACAGAGGAGCCTGGCAGGCTACAGTCCATGGAGTCACAAAGAGCTGAACACAACTGAGTGACTAAACACGTTCATGGTGACAGTAGTTATCACACAATATGCTTTGCATAGAGTTGCACTGGTGTATCTAAAGAACAAGTTCTTAATTGTAATTTGACTTTTTTACATAAACATTTTCTGTTGTGAAAAATAACAACCATACAGCTTGCTTTATTTTTTATGCACAAGGCTGCTTCTTCCCACTTCAATCCCTCAACTACTCAGTTACCCTCCCTAGAGGAGACCCCAGTACCAGTTTGCAGTGTGTTCTCCAGATACAAGCAGATGTGCATCTGTTTCTGTGTTTGTGAAACAAACTTCCCAGGCTTCTTTTGGAAATGGTCCCTGAGGCTTCCCAGGCACAGGGGCCCTGAAAGCTGCGGTGTTTCCTCTGTCCAGGAAGAAGAACTTTGGTATCAGCTACCTGGGCCGAGATCGGATGGGGCAGGAAGCTTACCTCTCACTCTTGTCTGACTGGGACCTCAGCACAGCCTTTGCCACTGCCTCCAAACCTTACCTGCACCTGCGTGTAGATATCCGGCCCACTGAGGACAGTGAGTACCCCGGTGCTCTGGGGGCACTGCCCTGTGATACCCCCTTTTCCCCATAGGATGACTCTACTCCTCACAACACACTCCTTCACAGTGGGCTAAGGAGCAAGGAATCCTAGGTCCAAATCCTGGCTTGGCCACTGGCCCTCCATTTCTTTAGCTATAAAGTAGAGATAATGGTATCTTAGGGCCATCATGAGGATTAAACAGGGAAATTCATGTAAAAGTGCCTGAAAAGGTGCATGGCTGCATTGTGAATGCTCAAAAAGTATTAGCTCTAATGACAATAATTGTCATATTTATTATAGCATATAATCTAGTGATAATTACAGAATGCAGTATAATAATAGAGCTATAGTATTATATGTTACAGTTATAATAATATTGTAAATATAATAATGCTGATTATAGTCATGGTAATTGTATTTATTCATTCATTCATCCTGTACTCACTTTCATTGATTTGTTCCTTTGATCTCTCAGCCACTTTCAGTCTTCTCCTAGTTCTTAGTTTTGCCTGTACTGTTCCCCTAGTTTTGCCTGTACTGTTCCCAGGGAGCCCACAGATAAATTAAGACATGGTCCTGAAAATTTGATTATGAAGCATACATTAGATAATAATAGTGTCAGTGTTAAATTTCCAGAGTATGGTTACGGTATCATGGTTATTGAAGGAAAATATCCTTGTTCTTGGGGAAAACACAAGTATTAAGGGGTAAGGTGTTATAATATCTGCAAATAACTTGGCAAAATAATAAATGTATGTATATATATGGAGAGAATGAGATGAAGCAAATGTGGCAAAAAATATGAACAGTTAGGGGAGTAGATGAAAGATGTATGGATGGTCAATGTATTCATCATTTTAACTTTGTCATAGATTTGAAATTTTTTTCAAGTAAAAAGTTGTGGAGTGGAAGACATGGTTTCCAGTCTCAGGAAATTCACAGTGCCTATTTGAGATGCCTGAATAGGCATTTTATTGATGTCATAATAACATAAATAGCTAACATGTGTTGAGCACTTGAGGCCATTCTACACACATAATATTTATTCACTGGATTGTCAAAACAATCCTACAGAGTAGGGATGACCGTTATCTCCATGTTACAGATGAGGAAACTGAGTCTCAGAGAGGGGACAGGACCTGTCTGTGTCACAGAGACAGTCAGTGGAGGAGTGTGATTTGAACACAGGTGGTGGCTGAACTGGCTTCAAGAGTCTTTGCTCTTAAACATTCGACTATAAAATGTGGTGCTTATTTAAAAAAAGACATTAGAGAAAAAGAATCAGAGAGAGAAACAAGAATCAGAGAGAAAGACAGTGACTGAGACAGGGAGAGAAACAAATGGGAAAAGGCTGGTAGCCAGAGACACAGGAACCTCTGCACAAGCAGCCCTGTGTGCTACTTACTCTGTCAGTCACTTAGCTAATTCCCCCAGCCTCCATTTCCTTACCTATAAAATAGACACAGTAGCACTATTTCAGTAAAGAAATAAAATCTGCTCTGCTAATAAACATGTGAAGAAAACCCCAGCTACACACAAACTGAGAGGAATGCAAAATACACAGACAGACACCCAGTAGTTTGGCAAAAGGACATTTAAAAGTTACCTTTATAAAGAGAATCAACTTTCCAGTATTTCCATTCTATTTCTACCATTGTCTTATTTCCAAAACTCCTGCAAATACACGAGTTTGTTTCCGAATTCCTGATTCTCTTACATTGATCTCTTTGTTAAATCCTAAGCCAGTTCCATGTTGTTTTAATCACATAGTTTTATGATATATGTTTTCCTTTTTAAAATTATTCCTGAATATTCTTGTGCACTTACTGTTCTTTTCATTTAATGGAATTAGCTTATCATTTCATTAAGATATTGATGGGAGTTTGATTGGAGTTGTTTTTTTTTTCCCCCATACCACACAAGTTTGCTGGATCTTAGTTCCCAGGGATTGAACCCAGGCCTCAGCAGTGAAATCTCGGAGTCCTAACCACTGAACTGCCAGGGAATTCCCTAATGAAACTAATCTTTAATTATCCAGTAAATACATTATCCATATTAGAAATAATGATGAAGTCTGTCTCTTGAATCACCGTGCCTAATCTTGATCCCCTACCTTAGGCTTCACAGGTGGCACTAGTGGAAAAGAACCCCTGCCAGTGCAGGAGACATAAGAGACATGAGTTCGATCCCTGGGTTGGGAAGATCCCCTGGAGGAGAGCATGGCAACCCAGTCCAGTATTCTTCCCTGGAGAATTCCATGGACAGAGGAGCCTGGCGGGCTCTGGTCCATCAGGTCACAAAGACATGACTGAAGCAACTTAGCATGCAATACAGACCTGTCTTTTTGCCCTGCAGGAACTACTTTGATCAGTTTGATGTGTAATCTTACAGGTCCTTTATTCACACACACATATACACACAAATTAGTCCACATATGGAGAGATGTAAGTATATTTGTATTTGTATATGTACACAAATGGTATGTGTTTAACATAAATCATACTACACATTAATAGGTGAGTGTGCGATTGATGGAACTGTTATAAATATTCGTAATGAATTCTTGGGATTGTGTTCATGAATGCAAAAGCAACAGGCATGTTGTGATCACTTAGATGGCCCAGTCCCTCTTTCTGGGAAGAACTCAGTTTCTGTCACCTCTTCAGTTGGAAGATTGCCAAGCCTAGACAGAATCAATCTGTGCATTCGTGATATGAATTCCCTTTCTGTCATATGTATTGCAGATATTTTTTTCCAAGCTTATCTTTTTGTTTTGTGGCCTTGTTTGTGGTGCTCTTTTGGTCCTATCAAAAACTAATGTTTGTATGCAGTCTTGTACATATATCTGTCTTTTTCTGTATGATTTCTGAATTTCTCCTCTTTAGAACATCTTCCCCGTCCACATACTTATACAAATATTCTTCTATTTTATACAAATATTCTCCTATATTTTCTTCTAACACACTTATTATTTTCTCTTTTACATATAAATCTCTACTCAGTCAACATTGTGATTAGTGGACCTAGCTTTTTTTTTAATTTATTTTTATTTATTTGGCTGCATCAGGTCTTGGTTGCATCATAGAGGATCTTCCGTTGTGGTGCCCAGACTCAGTAGTTGTGGCCACAGGCTTAGTTGCCCTGTGACATGTGAAATCTTCCCAGACCAGAATATATGTACTTGGATTTATTTCTGGGCTTTCTATATTGAATTCTACCAAGACAAACATTGCATTCCTCCCACAATTTTTTTCAGGGGGGGGGTTCTTTTTGTTAACTATTCTTAAATGTGAATTCTTTCATACAAATGTTAAAATAATTTTACCCAGTTTCAGAAAAAAACCTATTACATTTCTGGTTGGCAGAATATATAATTTAGCATTTGGGAGATTTGACAATTTTATCATAAGGAGGTGTAGTACATGTAGCACATATTGTGTAATAGTGCAAGCAGGGCCTGAGACAGCACCCTACATGAAACTTGAGTGTTTCTTCAGGGAAATGTGTGTATATTCATACTTAGTGGGTTACATAAAGACTAGATATAGTCTCGTATCAGTTCAGATCCAGTTTTGCCACTAGATGAGTTTGTGCTTGTGGAAATCCTTTGCCCATTTTGTTAATGGGTTCTTTCTTTTTAAAAAATCAACATAGAATGTCTCTCTTTCTTGTCATATTTCGGTCTTGAGCAGTGCTTTTTCTTACATTCACATAGCTGCTCTTGCTCTCTCTGTTTGCCAGGTATGCCTTCAGATTTCTTCAATTTTTAACCTTTCTTTGTCACCTAGTTTTACTGTGTCTCTCACAAAAACTCCATAGCTGGATTTATGCTTTTTTACACAACTGACAGTGAAATCTTCTGACCACTTTTCCCCTCCAGTCTCCCCCACCCCCACTCACCCTAGCCCCTGAAATGGAAGCTTTGGAACACTTTTCATTCTCATTCTTCTGGTCCCTAACCCTTAACTTTTGGGCTTTGCTTAGGCAGTATTGTGTTTTTCTTTTTCAATTCCAGGCTGTCATGATCTTTTCTTTAGAGTTAGTCACTTACGTTTCAGGAATTCTGATGTAACAATATTACACTCCCAATGACAGTCTCTTTGTCATTTTATGTCTAACTATATACTAATATTAAAAACTTGTGGCTTGTCACCATGTACCTTCCCTTTGGCCTTCCTCCACCCACCTTGAGCTCTCGTAGTCACTCAGTAGTCGTTTCTTAGAGAACTTCTTTGTTCCCCTCCAGTAAGGTGCATGGTTGTTGTTGTTCAGTTGCTCAGTTGTGTCCGACTCTTTGCGACCCCATGGACTGCAGCATGCCAGGCTTCCCTGACCTTCACTATCTCCCAGAGTTTGCTCAAACTCAGTCCATTGAGTCAATGATGCAATCCAGCCATCTCATCCTCTGTCGCCCCCTTCTCCTCCTGCTCTCAGTCAGGCTCTTAAGTGAGTCAGCTCTTTGCATCAGGTAGCCAAAGTATTAGAGCTTCAGCTTCAGTGTCAGTCCTTCCACTGAATATTCAGGGTTGATTTCCCTAGGATTGACTGGTTTGATCTCCTTGTTGTCCGAGGGACTCGCGAGTCTTCTCCAGCACCAGAGTTCAAAAGCAGCAATTCTTTGGCACTCAGACTTCTTTATGGTCCAACTCTCACATCTGTATATGACTACTGGGAAAACCATACCTTTGATTATACAGCAGACCTTTGTCAACAAAGTGATGTCTCTGCTTTTTAATATACTGTCTAGGTTTATCATGACTTTTCTTCCAAGGAGCAAGCATCTTTTAATTTTGTGGCTGCAGTCACCATCTGTAGTGATTTTGGACCCCAAGAAAATAAAGTCTGTCACTGTTTCCATTGTTTCCCCATCTATTTGTCATGAGGTGATGGGACCAGATGCCATGATCTTAGTTTTCTGAATGTTGAATTTTAAGCCAGCTTTTTCACTCTCCTCTTTTACCTTTATCTAGAGGCTCTTTAATTCCTCTTTAGTGCATGGGTTACATATATGCTAATAATCAGAAAGTTCTTTCTTTGGTTGTGGTGGATATGTACTGATGTGGCTGGATGGGGGCCCTTGGATCTCAGGCCTGGCATGTCAGTGCTCCGTGGATACTGAAAGTCACTATCTTGCTTTCGGAGTTGTGGAACAGAAGCCCTTTGGCAGTCTGACCTTCTTCCAGTTGTAAGCAGCCTGTTCTTTATCTTTGGAAGCTGGCAAGAATTTGTCTTCATTCTTAGAATGTGGGCATTTTGCTAGCTGATTAGTAAGAGTTGAGAGAGGCCCATGGTCTATGCTATTCATTGATTGATCCTATCTGAGACTTGCCAACCCACTTCTTCATCTCAGGGACACTTTCCTTCATATCTTGGTAATTCTGTCTCTGCTTGATCTCTTTTCTCCTCCTACATTTCCTACTTTTTGCCTCTCAGGTTTCCTGGACTCACCCTCCAGGTCTCTCTGCTTTCCTCTCATCATTAAGCTTTAGCTCTGTGCCTTGAAAAGGGTTTTTCTCTTGGTCTTTCAGACCATTGGTGTGACCTTCTTCATTTTACCTGGTGAGTAGTGTGATCTTCATTTTAAGTGTTTTCATGTTTTAGAAAGACCATTCTGGCATCTGTTGGGAGAGAGTATAGAAGGAGGGGCAAAGGGGAAGCAGGGACTAGTTGGATGAGAGGCATGGTATGAGCTGAGAGAAGAAGTGGAATTGAAGTATGTTCTGCATGCAGAAGCCATGGGAGTTGAGAGAGGTCTGTCAGGTTTGGGGCTTAAGCAATTGAAGAGATAGAGACACTGTTCAGACTTGGGGAGCAGGTCATGTCTCAAATGGATCTCGGGCTCCCCTTGTGGACCCATTAGGTTTGCAGTGCCCAGTGGGACATCCAGGGAGAGGCAGTGACTTGTGGCCCAGGGTTTGCTTCCCCCTCAGCTCTGTGTGAGAAAGTATAGTGGACTTCATGGGAATGTTGCTTAGGGATGGCATTTGCCTGCAAATGACAGTGGCTTGAACAAATCCCAGTTGATTTGTTTCATGTAATAGAGTTGGAAAGCCACTGGTCTTTGCTGTTGTCAGCTTAGCAGTTCTGTGGTGCCAGGGTGGACATCTCTTGAGTCTCTCAAACTTACTCAATTGGCCATTGCTGCTTCAAGCCACATGACATTTGAGGTGGGCAGAAAGGATGCAAGGGGGAGTAAAGAAGAGAGAGAAGGGAGAGACCAAGGACCAGAATTGGATAAAATTAAGCATATCATTATCTCTTCTGTGTAACGTGCATGACGTACCTGCTCCACAGATACTTTTGCTAAAATTTACCTGGGCCCTGGAGTAAGGTGAATAAGATAAAGATCCCAGCCCTACCATGTCCTTGTCCACTTACTAATTTTTCCAACCTTTCTGTCATGGTCTGTAAGATGAGAATAATGGTATTCTATACCAATTGTGGAAGGAGGACTAGTGGGAAGGTAAGATTCAGGGTTTGGATTCTTGAGCTTTGGGCCTGACTTTCAAATTTCAGTTCTTTGACCCACTCGCTATGGGACCTTAGGCAACTATTAATACTAATTCTGGCTGTGCCTGTTTCCTCTTAGAAAGATTGGTGATAATAATAGTGCTCAATTTAGAGAGTGCATGTGTGTATGTACTTCATACACAGTTGCTTCAGATGTGTCCATCTCTGCAATCCCATGGACTGTAGTCTACCCGGCTCCTCTGTCCATGGAATTCTCCAGGAAGAATACTGGAGTGGGTTGCCATTTCCTTCTGCAGGGAATCTTCCCCACCCAGGGGTCCAACCCGCTTTTCTTGCATCTCTTGCACTGGCATGCAGATTTTTTTACCTGTATGAATAGTAAATGAGTTAACATTTGCAAAGAGCTCACAACACTTCCTGTCACTCAGCCCTATGGAAGTGTTGTCTAGCATTCTGTTTTGTTTTTTTGTTTTTTTTGTATCCAAAACATGTTTATTGGGATGGTTTCCCATTCATCTTGATACAGGGTACTTTTAGTGCTGCTTCCGTCTGAAAGAGCATCCTTCTGTAAGCCTTTCTTTTCCTCCTGTAGGCTGGCAGAGGACAGTAGAGCAGCCAACACACAAGACTACTGTTTGTGCATGGCTAAAGACAGTGGTGATTTTATAGCATCCTGGGCATTTTACATCCATGAAATAGGAATTGGGGCTCTGCACCAGGCACTTCTTTTTGCATTTCCTCTTCTCCTCTTCTGGAGAGGAATGAAGAAGATCCTTTGCAAGAGGCATGTTCTCATGAGGAAGTCGTCACCGCTGGAAAGGGCTGTCTAGCGTTCTTATTGTTTATATTGATGTTAAGCCCTGGCACGGTGCCTGACACAAAGCTCTCAATAAACATTGCTTTATGTTATTAAAATGTTACTATTAGAGTCTACCAGCCATTCTGTGAGACTGTTTCCACCAGATTATTCATGGTTTTATTTTTTGTGTGATTAGGATGACAGAGGAAGGGAGAGTGGAGTGGCTTATTGCCTCTTGGGTGGCCTGGCTTCAGAGGGAGAGGAACCTGGTCCTGAGCTCTGGGGTTCTCATACCATGTCATTCTGTGTGCCCAGGCCCGCTGCTGGAAGACTGGGACATAATCAGCCCCAAGGATGTCATTGGCTCCGATGTGCTACTGGCTGAGAAGCGGTCATCACTGACAACAGCTGCCCTGCCCTTCACACAGTCCATCATCTCTCAGGTGCTTTCAGGGAGCCCCAGGGCCCAGCTGTTATTGGAGGGCAGTGCCTCCCTGGCACCCCCAATTCCGAGCCTGCCAGTTGGCACCTGCCCCTGGCCTACCCAGCTGAACAGTGGCCTCCCCCACCCCTCCTTCTTTCACAGGTGGGCCGCACCTTGTCTAAGGTCCAGCAGGTGCTGAGCTGGTCATATGGGGAAGATGTCAAGCCCTTCAAGCCGCCCCTGAGCGATGCGGAGTTTCATACCTACCTGAACCACGAGGGCCAGCTCTCCCGCCCCGAGGAATTGCGTCTGCGGATCTATCATGGTGGTGTCGAGCCCTCCCTGCGAAAAGTGAGCCTTCTCCATCACTCATTAGGTCCAGCACTCCCGCACACATGAATAGCTCAAGAGATGCATGCTCTGGGCCGCACTCTCAGGGGATGCTATGGAAGTGCTCCAGTGCATGCAGCAGTAGGAAGGCAGGCTTTTCCAAAGGAGAACAGGGGCCCAGGGTGGCTGGGTGGTGATAGGTACACACAAGGGCATGGCAGCTCATCTGTAGACCCGCTGCCTCATCCCTTTCATCCCTGGCCAGGTGGTGTGGCGGTACCTGCTGAACGTGTACCCAGACGGGCTGACAGGCCGAGAGCGGATGGACTACATGAAACGCAAGAGCCGGGAGTATGAGCAGCTCAAGAGTGAGTGGGCCCAGCGAGCAAGCCCCGAGGACCTGGAGTTCATCCGCAGCACAGTCCTCAAGGATGTGCTGCGCACTGACCGGGCCCACCCCTACTATGCAGGGCCCGAGGACGGCCCACACTTGCGGGCTCTGCACGACCTGCTCACCACCTATGCCGTTACCCACCCGCAGGTGTCCTACTGCCAGGGCATGAGTGACCTGGCCTCGCCCATCCTTGCTGTCATGGACCACGAGGGCCACGCCTTCGTCTGTTTTTGTGGCATCATGAAGCGCCTGGCTGCGAATTTCCACCCTGATGGTCGTGCCATGGCCACCAAGTTCGCTCACCTCAAGCTGCTGCTGCGACACGCGGACCCTGACTTCTACCAGTACCTGCAGGAAGCCGGTGCTGACGACCTCTTTTTCTGTTACCGCTGGCTGCTGCTTGAGCTCAAGCGCGAGTTTGCCTTTGACGACGCTCTGCGCATGCTGGAGGTCACCTGGAGCTCACTACCCCCTGACCCTCCTGAGCACGAGGTAGAGCTCGTGGGCCCCCCCAGCCTAGTGGTGGACATGGGCTTCGGGAGCCACCGGGGACGGCCCATGCGGCAGAGACACATGCTTAGGCCTGCCGGTGGAGGAGGTGGTGCCTTTGAAGATGCTGTTGACCACTTGACCACCAGCAGCCAGGGCCCTGGTGGCGGGGGGCGTCTTCTAAGGCAAGCCAGTCTGGATGACCTCCAGCAACTCAGGGATAGAACGGGCCCCAGGAGGGACTCCCTGATCCAGCTGCCCTACCCAGCCGCCCTCATCGGTTCCAAGTCTCTCTCTGAGCCCTTGCTGAACTCCTCAGACCCACTGCTTTCTCCCTCTTCCCACCCTGATTCACCATCCTCCTCATCTCCACCATCCACCCAGGATGCCTCTCCTGCTGGTGACGTGGCTGCTGGATCCCCCTTGATGCCAGAGGTGGGCTCCCCACAAGACTCTGGGAAGTCCTTGCCACCCCCACCCCCACTGGGCCTGCCCCCACCCCAGGAGTTTGGCCGAGGGAACCCATTCATGCTCTTCCTGTGCCTCGCCATCCTGCTGGAGCACCGTGACCACATCATGCGCAATGGGCTGGATTACAACGAGCTGGCCATGCACTTTGACCGCCTCGTGCGAAAACACCACCTGGGGCGCGTCCTACGCCGGGCCAAGGCTCTCTTCGCTGATTACCTGCAGTCAGAGATGTGGGACTCAGAGGAGGGAGCTGAGGCCACAGCCCCATCTTGATCAGACTCCCTTCAGCCCTCCATCAGCCCCATCAGATCTCCATTCTTTGCCAAGAGGGCCTACACGTGAGACCCCACATCCCTGCCTGCCAGCCCTAGACCTGTGGGAGCATAGTGCCCTGTCTCCCCAGGTCCGAGAGTATGGGGCTTTGCTTTGACAGTGCCCCATGGAGGCCCTGGCCTCCTTTCTCTGTTTTCTTGTTTTGTTTTTAACAACTGTACTTTGCACACGTGAAAGTCACTGTGGTCTGTGTATTTCTCTGCCTTCTCCCTGGTTTTTGTTATAAATGGAATCCCCAGGGCCTCTTTACCTGCTGGAGCTGAAACACTGCCCATTTCAAGTGAAGGGTGGCTCCCACTTCCCTGGTGACAGGAGAATGGATACTGATAAATCAATTCTAGAAGGTGAGCCCAGGTCAAACACCACTTGAGGAGGCCTGAAGCTATTTTGTGGTACATCTGTCTGCCTGTGAGCGTCTGGATGATGTCTGTAAATACATGTTTTTAGGACAGTCCCCTGAATGAGGGATGGGTGGGAGAGTTCCTGACTCAGAAAGGGCAAGATTCCTTACAAAGACTGGGAAGTATGGGCTACTTAGAATCATTGGATGAGCTACCTCTAGCATTGCACATGTCACCATTTCTAAGATCCAGACCCTTCCCTGTAAGTCTTATGCATGAATGCTAGTGGTCCTGGCAGGGGTCTAAGGTTCCTATTCTTGCCACATGCTTTGGGGACAGCCTTGCCATGCCTAGGGCTCTAAGCACTAAACTGGGTTTCCAGCTCATGGATACCTTAACCATTTCAGCAATGGAAACCATATATTTGTCTTCTCTATCCCATTACTGTGGACAAAAATATCAAGCTCTAATAAAGCTGAGGCCCTAAAAGAAGTCACCTACATATGTGGAGGATAATGATCCAAAAAAGGGCCTTTTTTTCCACCTACCTTCTCAGAGGCTGAGTGCCGTCCCTGCACTGAGGACATGGCAGGTGGTGAGTGAAATAACGGGTCCTTCAAGTTGTAGCCTCACTGTGCTGGATTCTGGCCAGAAGTTGCTGTGCTAGGCAATGCAGGCAGGTGGGCATCAGGGCAGCCATTCTCTTATCTGTCTCCCAACAATGACATATAAAGCTAGGGATAACTTAAAAGGCTCCTATCACCCCCCCACCCCCCCAGTATTGGAGAGTAAGCTAACCACCCTTCTCAGATGAGAGCTCAGTCACTGGAGGTGCAGGGTCAAGACCATTCTGTGCCTAGGATCTCCAAGACTGTAGGTCTAACAAGTGAAAATAAGGGGCTCAGGCACCCTGGCCCGAGGGGCCATCCAAGATATGGGGGAATCTGGCCGCCTTTGTCAGTAACTGGCTGACACCCTCTGGGTGTATTCCATGATCAGTGAGCTTAGCTATTTGAAAGGTCAACCAAGTCAATTCTGTATATGGCAGCTTGGGACCTCTGAAGACCAGAGAAGTCCTTTCTGTGAACATGAGGCTCAGATACCCTAAAGGACAGAAATCTCTTAATAGTTTCCAAAGTTATTTGGGACTCCTGATTTCCTGCCAAGGTGGCAGACAGCACAAGCCACTGATCCCCTTGCCCAGAAACTTCTCTGGAGAAACTACAGAGGGAAATATGAGTTCTAGAAACTGCATCACAGTGGTGAAGACCCATGGGGAGTTGGAAGGTGGTTGTTAACTGGCCTGAGTTTTGAGTGGTGGATGGCTGGAGGCAGCAAATACAGGAGAGGTTGGAGATTTAAGTTCTGGCTGTTACCTCTCCCCCACGTTGCCTTGTCTGCCCCCTCACTGCAGAAATCATCCAAACCACTGGTCCAGGTGTCTGGGGGGAGGGCTAGTATCAGGGTGTCAAGAACCCTGCTGAGAAGAGGAAATGAGCAGCCAGAGCAGTGATTACTCCTCCACTGTCCCCCTCCAGACACAAAGGCTGGTGGTACCACTTGGGAAATGACCCCCCCTCTTAGGGTTTAAAGATGAAACTCTACCAGCAGAATTGTCAGGTAATGTGATCATAGATGCAAGTGAGAGCTCTGCTTGCATGGTGCTGGGACTGTCCACCATCTGGCCCATCTCCCTGCACATCCTTTTATCCCTTGGACTCCAAGTGATTAACCAGAGTCAAGTCTGGCTTTCAGCATTCCCTCAGTACAGTTACCAGCCAGAACAGCTGCCACGTCAGGGTAATGTATACACCAGAGCAGTATAACTACATCCAGTGAAAAATAAACTGGACATATTAGTTATCTATGGGCTTCCCAGGTGGCACAGTGGTAAAGAACCTGCCTGCCAATGCAGGAGACGAGGGTTTGATTCCTGGGTCAGGAAGATCACCTGGAGAAGGAAATGGCAACCCAGTCCAGTATTCTTGCCTGGAAAATTCTATGGGAGAGCCTAGTAGACTACAGTCCATAGGGTCACAAAGAGTCGAATGTGACTGAGCATACATGCACCTTAGTTACCTATTGCTGTATAACAAATCACTGCCAAACTTAGCTTAAAACAACAAATATTTATTTTCTCAGTTTCCGAGGGTCAGGAATCTGGGAACAGCTTAGCCATGTAGTTTTGGCTCAGGGTCTCTTCTGAGGTTTCGGTCACGTTCAGCCAGGATTGCAGTTAGCTGAAGGGATGACTTGGCTGAAGGACCCACTTCTAATATGGCCTACACAGAGCTGTTAGTGGGAGGTTTCCCCACATGAGCCTCTCCAATCAGGCTTCTCAGGACATGTGGTCCCAGAAGACAGGCAAGAGATTGTGACCGTGACAGAACTGCAATGTCTATTATAACTTAAGCTCTGAAATGGCATACAACTTGTATTTTCTTGGTCACATAGGCCAACCCTAGTACAACATGGAGGAGAACCACACAGGATGTAAGTAACAGGAGGCAGAGATCATTGGGGGCTATGTCAGAAGACTGGCTACCACATGGGGTGATACACAATATCTGAAGCAGAAGTACTGGGACATACAGATGAAGACTTTTAAATAACTAAAGTAAGAAAAAAATAGAAAACAGGAACAAGAAATATAAAAAGGACTCAAAATATTAGGTATGGGTATGATAGAAAAAAAGAAATAGAAAAATAACTATAAATGGAGAAGATGAAATGAACTATCTTTTAACAATACAAAAAATATTTAGAACACAGGGACCCTCAATGGATTTTTTAAAAGTTTCAACAGTATACACACACAAAGTTTAGGGATGTTGATGAGAATGAAAGTATGAAGAAAAAGTAGAGTAATAAAAGCTCAAAGAAAGCTGGGATAGACATCCTAAAGCTAACAAAATTTCAGATCATGAAAGACAAAGAAGGATATATACTTATTGGCAAAGAATATATATGTCTACCATAAACACATTCTCGTAAGGAGACCTGAACAATACTTTTTTTTTTGCAGGACAAACAGGATAATTCTCATTTTTCCTTAAAGATACAGTAGAAGTTTTATAATTCAGTATGATTAGACATGATTTATAATTTTAACATTAAAAAAATGACAACAGAAACAAATAACTAGTACAAATTATAAAACAAATAGAGCAAAGAGAAACTACCTTTCTGATCGAAACGTACCACAGGTATACTTCCTTAGAAAACTTTCTAAGATTTCTAAGCTAAAACTTCTTAGAAAGGGATCGGAGGAAAGCCTTTAATCTCAAGTATTTAAACTATTCCTGTATCCACTAAATGCTTTCACCAACTTGTTAATCAAGTGCTTCCTAAATTTAGGAACCAGTGACCAAGTGGCCTGAAATAAGTCTTGATCTTATCTTTCCAGCTACAAATTATTACTACTTCAAGAAAACAAAATATTTTCTAAGCAACGTTAAGTTTTCTAAAAACTTCAATTACCTTTTCTGGCTCAGTACCTGACTGAAATGTTCAAATGTTCATATTGCACACAAAAAAATTTGAGCAGCATACTATATGAGTGTGAGAAGCTGATGACTATTAAGATTGAGGAAACTCCCTAATGAGTCACATTTACATGATTTAAATATATACTTTCTATATCTTTAATTAATATAAGTAAAAAGGTAATCTTTAGAACAGCACAGAAATACAAATGCATTAGTTTTATAAAATATATTCAACCCCTTATATGTGCAACAATCTTTTAATTTTGGAGCTGCCACACAAGGGAGCTAGTTTCTTCTTCATATGAAAGCAGGAAGTCATGTGTACAAAGTTATTTATGTGAGAAGAATAAAGAAACACATTCCTTTTCTTTGTCCTTGACAAATATTTATGGAATGTTGGGAATTATGAAAAAACAATTCCAATGTTATGAAGCCCAAAGGCTTGGAATGAAAAAACTCCTGGTGACACATTGCGCTACGTGGAACGACAATCTTCTTCTAGAAACCAGGGCTGCGTTCTCTCTCTTGTTTAGAGGATACCACAGAACTGGGTGCGCAGACTGAATGCTGTGCCATCTCTGGCCACACAGTCAGAGCACGCCAGTGTCGATACCATCTCCAGAGTCCCAACCAACTCCCCAATAGAATAACAGGCCACATTCATCGGCTACCATCCTAACAGGCTACTTTCCAAAACTGCTGAAGCAGATAATAGTTCAAGGGTTCAGGATTAGTCCACTGGCTCCTCCCAGAGCTGGGTATTCCTAAACTCATCACCCCGCCTTAGGGAAAATGGCCACTGGCTTGAACTTCCACTAAACCAAACCAAAATTTGCCTGCCAGGGAGACAAAGCTTCATTTTACAGCTTGTAACTAGCAGATGAAAAATCAAACTTCTTCATTAAAGAACTCATATCCTTTAGCATATTAAATACTGCTCCCAGAATACTTTCATGCAGACTTTAAGAACCTGTCTCTCGGCTTTGCAACAATAAATGTCTCATCTCTCCCTTCAAAGTTTGTTTCCTCCTTGCCTTTCTAAGTAAATTATCCTTAAAAAAAATTCAATGCTTAATATAGGACTCAGAAAGCAAGATGAAGTTGAGGAGATCAGGTTATACACTCTAGTCTGCTGCCCAAGGATATGCTGTGTTTCTTAATGCAAAAAGTGGAAGAGAATTGTTTTAGGGTTGGAGGGCTGGCAAATCACTAACGGATTTCGGGATAGACTATTCATCCTGGTTACAAGATCCAATGCAAATGCAAAATAACCACAAGCCACACTTCGACAGGCAACTTCTCCTATTCATTAGCCTGGAACACTTGGGCCAGCTTTAGCCCTCTTTCCCTTACCTATGTCATCGTCATTACAGTGCCTAGTAGCAATTAAAGCCAGCCAAGGACTTTTTCCAAACACTATCTTTAAGTCATCTGGACAGCAGAGAAGTGTCCACCAAGCTGTGGATGCAGTCTGTGTGCCTGGCGCACTCTGAAAAAGCCTGGCTGACCCTAGCTTCCTCAGGCCTACTTAAACACACTCAGTTCTCAGATGAAAGCACTGTGTGGCCAAGCAAAGAACATATCTTTACCAGTGAGATGTCCACAGACGGCCACATCCATGCCGGCTGCTATGGCTCACAGAGCCAGTGACTGGAGGAAGCTACTGTTTCCAGGCTGCCACTGGGTGGAGCCCAGACTCCAAACCTGAAGCACATAGGCCCCCAGGACCAGGGGCCAGGCTTCCTGCCTCTCTCTGTGCTGGCTGCCCCAGGCCCCCGCCAACAATGTGACAGCCTGCACTCCCTGAAGACCCCCATACCTCCTAGAACCTGAAAGAATAAATATAGTTATGGTCTTCTGACCATCTCTATGACAGAAGTTCTATCTTCTGAAATACTCATTTTATGTTGCTGCTGCTGCTAAGTCGCTTCAGTCGTGTCTGACTCTGTGCGACCCCACAGACAGCAGCCCACCAGGCTCCTCCATCCATGGGATTTTCCAGGCAAGAGTAGCTGGAGTGGGTTGCCGTTGCCTTCTCCAATGCATGAAAGTGAAAAGTGAAAGTGAAGTCACTCAGTCGTGTCCGACTCTTCGTGACCCTCATGGACTGCAGCCTACCAGGCTCCTCCATCCATGGGATTTTCCAGGCAAGAGTACTGGAGTCGGTTGCCATTGCCTTCTCCTTGAACAATACATTTTTAAGCTTGGCATATAATTTCAAGTATATGACACACATTCCTATATAATCCTTCACTTAACAAATGGAGAAGACTCCTTTTATGCTTACAATTAATTACAAAAATGGACCCTGTGAGGGCACAATGAAATCCTCAATGAATTCAAAAGTATCAATATTAAACACGTTCTCTGAACACAATGCAATAAAATTAGCAGTGTACTAAGGTGCTTCAGTCATGTCTGACTCTGTGCAATCCTATGGACCATAGCCTGCCAGGCTCCTCTTTCCATAGGATTCTCCAAGCAAGAATACTGGAATGGGTTGCCATGCCCTCCTCCAGAAGATCCTCCTGACCCAGGGATCCAACCTCAGTCTCCTGTGTCCCCTGCATTGGCAAGCGGCTTCTTTACCACTAGTGCTATCTAGGAAGCCCTAAAATTAGCAATAATGAAAAGCTATTTTTTGCACACACACAAAAAAGGCTCTAGGAGTTCTCTGGTAGTTGTTAAGATTCTGGGCTTTCACTACCATGGACCAGGTTCAGTCCCTGGTAGGGGAACTGAGATCCCACATGGCCTGGCCAAAAAAAAAAAAAAAGACTCCCATTTTTGGAAACTACTAAATAACCCCTGGGTGAAAGAAGAAATCATAAGGGAACTTTAGAAATATTTAGAACTTAATAATAAAAACACTACATGCAAAATTTCTGGGACACAGCAAAATCAGTTATTAAAAGAAAACATACAGCTTTAAGTACATTCATCAGGAGAGAATAAAGGTTGAAAAATAAATCATCTAAGCATTCAAATAAAAAAGATGGAGAAAGAGCAGAGGAACAAACCCATGACTCCATGACTCATGAAGGAAATATTGTAAGGAAGGAAATAAATGCCAAAGATAGTTTTTAAAGTAGTGATGCTGCTGCTGCTGCTAAGTCACTTCAGTCGTGTCCGACTCTGTGCGACCCCATAGATGGCAGCCCACCAGGCTCCCCTGTCCCTGGGATTCTCCAGGCAAGAACACTGGAGTGGGTTGCCATTTCCTTCTCCAATGCATGAAAGGGAAAAGTGAAAGTGAAGTCGCTCAATCGTGTCCAACCCTCAGCGACCCCATGGACTGCAGCCCACCAGGCTCCTCCGTCCATGGGATTTTCCAGGCAAGAGTACTGGAGTGGGCTGCCATTGCCTTCTCTGAAAGTAATGATAAAGAATAGCAGAATTAAAAACTGGTTCTTTGAAAATATTGATAGGCTTCTGCCAAGACTGCTTTAAAAGAATGCAAAATACAGAAAAAAGGGAAACTGGACACAAAAAGGCTAAGTATGGTATGTAAAACCTAGATGAAAGGCTTAAGTTTCTGGAAAAATTAAAATGTGCTCAAATTGATGCAAAAAGAAATTGAAAAGTTGTAACAAGTTTTAAGACAGATTGAAATGATACAGACACTCTATCTCACTGTAACAAATGCTTCAAGCACAGACCCAGATGGTTTTACAGATACAGTTTATCAAACTTTCAAGGAACTGTTAATTCCCAAATATACAAATTGTTCCAGAAAATAGGAAAAAAGCAAAAGCTGTTCAGCTCATTTTTTGAGGCTAGTATAGTCTTCATTCTAAAACCAGATAAAGAAGATACAACACAATAAAGTTACAGACCTATTTCATTTATGAATATAGATGTAAAAATTGTAGTAAAATATTAGCTACCTGAGTTCAACAGTGTATGTTTTTTTAAAAAGTCATAACTAGGGCTTATCCAGGCAGCTTCCCTGGTGGCTCAGATAGTAAAGAATCCGCCTGCAATGCAGGAGACCTGGGTTTGATTCCTGGGTCAGAAAGATCCCCTGGAGAAGGGAATGGCTACCCACTCCAGTATTCTTGCCTGGAGAATAGAATGGGAAAGACTAGAAATCTCTTCAAGAACAAGGGAACATTTCATGCAAAGCTGGGCACAATAAAGACATTTCATGCTCTTTGCTGGGAAGATTTTATGATGTGTCAACTATGTATTGATGTCAAATTACTCCCAAACTTAAAACAATAGACATTATCTAAGTTTCAGTGGGCAAGAATTCTGGGAGTGGCTTAGCCGTGTTATGGCCTTGAATTTCTCATGAGGCTGCAGTCAGGATGTGGAAGGCGGCTGCAGTTATCTGAAGGCTTGACTCCACTTCCAAGAAGGCCCGCTCACATAGCTGTTAGCAGGAGGCCTCAGTTCCTCCATAGGGCTGCTGCCTGATCTACCAGATACCATCCCACAGAGAAAGCAGTCTGTGTGAGAGCAGGAAGCCTAAGTGCCTTTTATGACCTAGTCTTGGAAGTGACATGCTCATTCTGTGCAGTACAAGTGACTCACTAAGTCCAGCCCACCCTCAAGGGCAAGGGAACTAGGCTCCAACTTCTGATGGGGGCACTATCATAGAGTTTATGACCATATCTTAAAACCTCCACAGCTAATATATTATTTTGCCCCAAATCTATTACTACAGTGTATTCCCAACAAAACTTCCATTCGTTTCTGTTTGTTTTTGACTGTGTGGTGCAACTTGTGTGATCTTAGTTCCCCGACCAGGGATCAAACCTGGGCCCCATGAATGAAAGCGTAGAGTCTTAACCAATGGACTGCCAGGGAATTATCACAGATGGATCTTAAAAACATAATGCTGGTTGAAAAAGAAAGTTTTAAAAAATAACACTACCATTTACTTTAATCAAAAATATACACAAAATACCAATTTTATATGAAATCATACCAAGAGATACACATAAAACTCAATAACATAGTTAACCATGGGAATGAAAGAATGATAGTCGGGTGCAGGAATAAAAGAATAAGTAAAACAAGAGACTGCATAGAACAACTATGATGATGTGTCACAAACTGTAGAATGTGATCAGAGCTCAGACACTTTGAGAGGTAAATAAGTACCTCTCTTTTGCATGGAGGCTCAGATTCTCAGAGGGCTAAAACTAGTACATATGTGGACAATGTGAAATCTCTTCATGTCTATCCTAGGCGTAGGAAGTCTGGATATGGCAAAAGTCAGACAAGTCCATTTTGTGGATGCAGGGGCTTCCCTAGTGGCTCAGACAGGAAAGAGTCTGCTTACAATGTGGGAGACCCGGGCTTGATCCCTGGATCAGGAAGATACCCTGGAAAATGGAATGGCAGGGCAGTGGGGCTGATCTCAAAAATATATCTATAATTTTGGGGGTCAGTTTCTGCCTTGGCAATAGGTCATCTTCATCAGCATTATCTACTATGAGACAGTAGAACCCGGATGCCAGTCATTGCCTCATCTGTGATTTCCTACGGAAGTTTGTCTTGGTGAAATCTCCCCAAGAAACAGGAATTATAGTAGGCAGGATCTACTGCAGAAAACCCCTGAGTCCTTTGGCTGTGGTTTCTTAATGGATCTGAGGTAGGCATGATAGACTTTAGATGGGCTGAGCCATAAGACATTTCAGCTCTTCCCATTCTTTTGCAACAAGCTTCACATCCCCTCCTGCTCCTTGCTCAACCAATCAGTGAAAGCTGTAACTATGTACCTGGTTTCTGCCCATACTGGTCATGAGTTTTTCTCCTCCTGCCCTGTGTATGGATGCTCATCTCTGAAACTATTGTCTGAGGAAGTGTTGTGAACCACCTCTGCTCTCCCCAACTCTTAATACAGGCACCTCTAATTTTAATTGTGCTTTGCTTTATTGTGCTTTACAGATATCATGAGTCTTTTTCTTTTTTCAATTCTTTTCCACTATAGTTTGTTGTGCCTAGTCATTCAGTCGTGTCTGACTCTTTGCAACCCCATGGACTGGGGCCCACCAGGTTCTTGGGTCCATCGGGACTCTCCAGGGAAGAATACTGGAGTGGGTTGACATGCCCTCCTCCAGGGTGTCTTCCCAACCCAGGGATGGAATCCAGGTCTCATGCATTGCAGGCAGATTCTTTACTGTCTGAACCACCAGGGAAGCCCCAAAATAGTGAAGTGGGTAGCTTATCCCTTCTCCAGGGGATCTTCTCAACCAAGGAATTGAACCAGCATCTCCTGCTTTGCAGGTGGATTCTTTACCAGCCAACTTACCAGGGAAGTGTTGCAAACCACTTCTGACTTCCCCTAACTCTTAGTACAGGCATCCCTCATTTTAATTGTGCTTTACAGATATTGTGAGTTTTTTCTTTATTCATTTCCATTATAGTTTATTACAAAATATTGAATATAGTTCCTTGTGCTATATAGTAGGTCGTTGTTGTTTATCTATTTTATGTGTGGTAATGTGCATCTGTTAATCCCATACTCCCAAATAACCCCTCCTACTTTGGTAGCTATTAAGTTTGTTTTCTCTGTCTATGAGTCTCCTTCTGTATCATGGGTTTTGTTTTTTCTTTTTAACAAATTGAAGGTTTGTGGGCAACTCAGCATTCAGCAAGTCTGTTGGCACCATTTTTGCAATAGCATTTGCTCACTGCCTATCTCTGTGTTACATTACAGTAATTTTTGCAATATTTCAAACTTTTTCATTATTATTGTATTTGTTATGATGATCTATGATCAGTGATCTTTGATGTTACCAATAATCCGTGACTCTAGGATGTCAAGCTTAAATGACAAATGTATGTTCAAACTGCCCTATTTTCTGTCCCTCTCCCTCTCCTCAGGCCTCTCTTTCCCTGAGACATAATAATATTGAAATTATGCCACTTGATAAACTTACAATTGCCTCAAAATGTTCAAGTGACAGGAAGAGTCTCTCACTTCAAATAAAAATCTAGAAATGATTACACTTAGTGAGGAAGGCACATCAGGAGTTGAGGCAGGCTGAAATCCAGATCTCTTGTAACCAGTTACTGAAGTTGTGAATGCAAAGGGACAGTTCTTGAAAGAAATTAAAAGTGATGCTCCAGTGAACACATAAATGATAAGAAAGAGAAACAGCCTGACTGCTGATATGGAGAAGGTTTTAGTGGTTTGGATAGAGGATCAAACCACCCACGACATTCCCTTAAGCCAAAGCTTAAACCAGAGCAAGGCCGTGACTCTCTTCAGTCCTGTTAAGCCTGAGAGAGGTGAAGGAAGCTGCAGAAGAAAAGTCTGAATCTAGCAGAGGTTGGATCATGAGTGTTAACAAACATAAAAGCGCAAGTTGAAGTAACAAGTGCTAATGTAGAAGTGGCAGCAACTTATCCAGATCTAGTTAAAATAATAAAGGTGGCTACACCAAACAACAGATTTCCACTGTAGATGCAACAGCTTTATATCGAAAGAAGATGCCACCTAGTACTTTCATAGCTAGAGAATTCAATGACTGACTTGAAAGTTTCTAAGGACAAGCTGGCTCTCTTTTAGGGGCTAATGCAACTGGTAACTTTAAGAAAGAAGACAATGCTCATTGAGCACTCTGAAAAATCCCAGGGCTCTTAGGAATTAGGGTAAATCTATTCTAACTGTCCTCTGTAAGGGGGCTTCCCTGGTGCCTCAGACAGTAAAGAATCTGCCTACAGTGCAAGAGACCTGGGTTCAACGCATAGGTTGAGAAGATCCCCTGGAGAAGGTAATGACAACCCACTCCAGTATTCTTGACTGGAGAATCCCATGGACAGAGGATCCTGGCAGGCTAGTCCATCAGATTGCAAAGAGTCAGACACAACTGAGAGACTAGTAACACTTTCACTTTTTCACCATACTGTATCCCAAAAGTTAACAGATCTAGTCTGTATTTGGGGTGCTGATCCTTAACAGGCTGGACGAGTCCATTCTATGGATGACATATTTCAAGTCTCTGAGGGCAACTAACCCATTCTTCCTTGATGGGGAGCTCAGAAACAAAAAGTCTGTCAAATCCATTCATTGTAAAGGTAGCTCAGGCACTCAGAAGGCGGACAAGAACAATTGTGGGCAGTGGACTCAGACAATCTGTCCTTTACTTATTGTGTCCTCTGCGTGGATCAAGGGTTCAGCAACTCTGAGTGACAGCAGAAATCATTCTGTTGGATTGGGATTTACTCCTTTTGAAGACTGAAGCATTCTCTTTTATAGAAGGCACCTCAGGTGGTTTGTTGGTGGGGAATTCGAGAAACTGGCTTCAGGTAGCTGTCAGGTAAGGATAAGGGCTGAGGTTACAAATGAGAAGAAACGATGCCAGGGAGAAGAGTTGCATAACAGGTGGCTAGATGTTGGGCACAGAGGAGGAAATGAAGGGATCCGGGTCAGGGGCTAAGAAACGAAGGAATGTCTGATGTTAAGGACTGTGAATGGTGATGACGTCAGGGTCAGTGGGGAGATAAAACATTGGGCCCTTGAGGGGGTATGAGCTCGGAGGACTAGAAGGTGAAAGGGTATCAGAGGACAGTAATTATGTCCTCAAGGAACCTAGAGAAAGACGTCCGAATCAATGAGGGAAATGAAATCAAGGGTGGTAAGGGTGATGTCAGAGACGGAAACGGGTGTGAGCGTGTAAGGGATGAAGATGGCTGGGCAGATGCTGATGTTGCTGCTGCTGCTAAGTCGCTTCAGTCTTGTCCGACTCTGTGCGACCCCATAGAAGGCAGCCCACCAGGCTTCCCCGTCCCTGGGATTCTCCAGGCAAGAACACTGGAGTGGGTTGCCATTTCCTTCTCCAATGCATGAAAGGGAAAAGTGAAAGTGAAGTCGTTCAGTCGTGTCCGACTCTGTGCGACCCCATAGACAGCAGCCCACCAGGCTTCTCCGTCCATGGGATTTTCCAGGCAAGAGTACAGGAATGGGGTGCCATTGCCTTCTCCGAGATGCTGATGTTAGGTTGCATCAACATCACAAACCTCCAGTCCTTTTCCGGAATCGTGCTCAGCTCCCCGCTCCCTTCAAGCAGTTATCCCTTCCTCCCGCTCCGCCTCACTGACCTTAGCCAATGAGCGCGCACGGCGGCACGCGTGGCGGAAGTTCCGTGACGTGTCCACTCCGTGCCCTTTATTAGCGTGTTGCCGCGCGGCAACCTCCCCAGTCTCGGCTCGTTCGTGGTGGCTCTCTTCTGAGTTATTGTTAGTTTGCAGGTAAGTAGCATATATTTTGCGGAGCGGCTGTTACTCGTCTCACTGACGTTTGATGCGCCGGTTGAGAGCGAGGTGCGCGAATGAGAAGTAACGGCCTCTGACACATAGGCTTGGGCTTCACTGGATCGGGTGGGTTCCGTGCTTGGAGGTGACACTTTTTGGTTGGTGTGAGGCTGGCGCGCTATATTTGAGTGCAGGAAACGCCGGGAAGGGCTGGCGGCGTGGGTGGCAGCCGTGATCGTGCGACGGCGGAGGCGGATGGGGGGAGGGGGCTCTTTTTGCATGTGACCGCCGCCATCTTGTTCAAGGTTGTTCTGGGCATGCGCAGGTGTACAAAATGACGGGCGTTGGGTAGTGGATATTGTGTGGGCACCGACTCCAGAGGTTTCTGTCTTTTTCGTCTTTGTCTGTGCTTGGTTACCCCGGTTTTTGTTGTTGTTGTTGTTGTTTTGCTTGTTTTGTCTCCTCTCTGTTCTCTCTTCCTTCATCCTTTCTCACTTCT
This sequence comes from Bos taurus, assembly GCF_002263795.3. Taxonomy (NCBI): domain Eukaryota; kingdom Metazoa; phylum Chordata; class Mammalia; order Artiodactyla; family Bovidae; genus Bos; species Bos taurus. The sequence goes on from NC_037357.1 coordinate 86,691,383, forward strand.
CCAGCCTCTTCTTTCTCCCATCTCCACAGTTTCTCCTATTCTCCATATCCTCAATACAGGACTTGAATTTACTGCCATGTCTTCTGAAGAAGGGAAGCTCTTCGTGGGAGGGCTCAACTTCAACACTGATGAGCGGGCTCTGGAAGACCACTTCAGCAGCTTTGGACCTATTTCTGAGGGTGAGAAATGGGCCAGGTGCGTGATGGGGGGATTGTGGAAGAAAGTCTGGGTCCCATGCATTTCAGGAAACAGGAGAGAAAGGTTAGAACCCCAGGCCTTACCCTTTTCCTGCCTTTGTTCCTAGGCCTAAGACTGAGAACCCAATAAGTTTCCATTGAGTTTTAGTGGAAGGAGGGTCCATTCTTAACACCGTTTACTACTTGTCCTCTTAGCTCTTTCCCCTGTCTTTCCCAGTGGTGGTCGTCAAGGACCGGGAGACTCAGCGATCCCGGGGTTTTGGCTTCATCACCTTCACCAATCCGGAGCATGCCTCAAATGCCATGAGAGCCATGAATGGAGAGGTGAGGTCTCCTACCTGCATAGGGGCCCTGCGTCCATCTGTCACTTGGACCATTCTGTTTTTCCCTCTGTGTCTGCTTGGGGCAGCGCGGCCACCAAGCCCCGCAGTGCCCACTCACAGGAGCGTGACTGCCTTCTGTTCTAGGGGGTGGAGGGCAGCGGCAGACAGAGCCGGGCTGCCTGGGAGGCGACGACTGGTCCTGCATGAGGCCGAGAAGCCACCTGTGGATGGTTGACCTGCTCTGGGCTTAGGTAGTAGAGTCTGCAGACCTGCGGGCCTGGCCCGGAGAGGACCTCGTGAGTCTTCTGGGATGGACTCTGAAGCCTCAGACCAAGAGAGGTGTCTGTCTAGCCCTAATAGTCGGGCAGCTTAGAGGAGTGGGGAGGAGAATTCAACCTGAGTTCGGTCAAGATGTAAGTAGTAGCAGGGGAAACATGGTGGATTCAGGTAATTTTGTGGGATTCTGTAGCTCCAGATAAAACCATTTGGGTCAAAGGAGCTTGTTCTGGAATATGGCACCCAGAACCTGGTGCCCAGCAGGAATTTCTGGGCTCTTTTGCCCACTTGCCCAGCCCACTCCTATTTCACCCCTGCCCTGTTTGACCACCAACCCATCCACCCTTGTGTCTCCCCACACCTAGTCTCTGGATGGTCGTCAGATCCGTGTAGACCACGCTGGCAAGTCAGCCCGGGGATCACGAGGGGGTGCCTTTGGGGGCTATGAACGTGGTCGTGGCTACCCTAGAGGTAAGTTTATTGGTAAGTTTGATCATGGGGTATGGAGGAGAGTTGCCTGTTAGCAGTCTAGGTCTAGACAATTGCCATTCAAAATATTTCTTCCCTATTGTAGGTGGTGGGGACCAGGGCTATGGAAGTGGCAGGTATGACAATCGACCTGGAGCATATGGATTTGGATACGGATATGGATATGGAAGGTCCAGAGACTATGGTGGCAGGTGGGTAACCAACAGGTTAGGGTACGCTGGTGCTTCTTCCCTCTCACTAAGAACTCATCTTAGGGATTTATCTGGTGGTCCAGTGGCTAAGACTCTGTACTCCCAATGCAGGGGGCCTGGGATCAATCCCTGGTCAGGGCAGTAGACCCTACATGCCACAACTAAAAAAGATGCCACGTGCCACCTCAAAGATTGAAAATGCCGTGTGTAGCAACTAAGACCCAGTGCAGGGAAATGAATGAATAAACTTTTAAAAAATTTTTTAAAAACTCAGTTTCTTTCTCAAAAATTTAAAAAGCTCAGTTGCCTGAGTATTCATACATACCTTGCTGTGGTGCTAATAGTGTTTGCAAATTGTAATGAAGTTATAAAGCAAGTATGAAGCAATATTTTGGGTTAAGTATAACGTTGGTAAATAATTTGTTAGGTCATGTAATTGCAATGTGCAATAGATGGCGATATTTGTTTATTGTACTGTCTTGATTATGTATGGTGGTAATATTTAATATGCTATATTATATACCATATGACTGAGTTTTACTTGATATTCATGTTTAACTTATCATGGTGTTTAGTAATACTGCAGAATATATAATACGTTGCTGTGATACTACTACATATGTTTTTTCCCCAGAAGCCAGGGTGGTTATGACCGCTACTCAGGGGGAAATTACAGGGACAATTATGACAACTGAGATGAGGTATGTGCACCTAATGTAAGTGAGACTTCTGTGTTGCCATTTAAGAGACCTCTGTTATCCTGTCGCTCTCACCTTTCCTCCTATATGTGCATACCTCAACAGGCCCACCTGACAACCATTCCTAGGCCTCTCTTGCTTTCAGGTGCCTGTTAAGGCTAGTCTGCTTTGATGGAAGTAGGGGTTGGGGGGCCACCTGTCTTGTCTATAATCATCTCCTGTTGAGCATGTAAGAGATGGAGGGGTTTCCAGCCTTTCAGCATCCTCGTCAACCCTGGGAATTAAGCATGTTAGCTTATTCCCCGGAGAAGGCAATGGCAACCCACTCCAGTACTCTTGCCTGGAAAATCCCATGGACGGAGGAGCCTGGTAGGCTGCAGTCCATGGGGTCGCACAGAGTCGGACACGACTGAAGTGACTTAGCAGTAGCAGTGTATTCCCAACATCACAATTCTCCCCCTTCTTACTGTTCTCAGAAACACAAGGAATAATCTGATCCAGGACCAGGACCACCTCTCCAAATGACTGTATTTATAAAGACTTTTGGAGCTGCACTGAAACATCTGTAATAGTTAAACCAACCTGGTTTTCTTTTCTTTTTTTTTTTTTGAGTTGAGTTCCCAAGGTACCTTATTAAAGATCTTTCAGAAAGCTCCATGTTTGTTTTGTTTGTTTTAAAATTCTTCTCCCATTTAAAGACAAAGTCTGAAGATATTTGTAGAGTCTGAGTATTTCTTCCTTTTTTACCAGGTTTTTTTTTTTTTTTTTTTTTTAGTTCCAGCTCTTAGGGTTTTCTGCCAAGAAATGTTTGGCCAGATTCTTTTACTAATATGTATCTAGAAACATTTTAAAAACCTGTACACAATGTTGAATCCTGATTAGGAAGCAGTTTCCAACTGTAAGAATAAAGAGCATGATAACTTATAGGTGTTTTTTACTCAAGATTTCTGCCTTGATTATATAGAACTTTCTAAGAAATACTTGTGTATGTCATTTTTTTTAAACTGGAAGAAAAAAATTCTGTTGTTTCATGTAGTGTTTAGGATGTCCTTCACTGAGTTGATTAAAAAGATGAAAACTGAAAACAAATTGATATTGAAGTGCTTTTTTCTTGCTCAAATTAAGGTATAGAGGCTTACTACAAGTTAAAAATAGGGGAAGGCCAAGAGGGAGATTTTGAGAAAAGGATACAGTTAGGTGGGCAGGGACTGCCAGAAGGGTAGAGACCTTGAGTTCAAAGTTTGGTTGGGTTTGGGATTGCTTTGGGTATACATACATCAGGCCTGTGGGAAGGGTGGGGAATCTCAGCGAAATTCCCTTGTGGCTGGAATTGGGTTTCCTGACGTGGTCTCTTGGTCCCATTGTGATGATCTCAGTGTCAGCTTTGGGAAGGCTGCTGGAGTTTTGATCTTCATGTCTCCTCCGAGCATCTTAGGTGCCTTCCTTAGGAGATTGTACTGAGAATGTAAGCATCTGGGGCGGGGGGGAATGGGAGACTAAATCCTGTCATAAATAGTGGTGCCAACTGCTCCTGAAATAATAGGGGTGGACACAGGTATAATAAACTCATCTTGGTGTGAGATAGGACAAGCCTGATTTGAAAACAGGATTCTAGGAGCACAGCCTCTGGATTCGGATTCCAGGGTTCAAACCCAGGCTGTGCTGCTTTCCACGTATTTCAGTGGTGTTGATAAACAGCAATCCAAGCTGATACCACATGGGTCACTGTACTGTGAAAGTTGCAGTACTGATGACCTGTCTCTTCTGCCTCCCAGCTAGCTGGGACAGTGCCTAGGACCATTTCTCTCAGCCATGGATTTGCTTTGTTGGGTGGATGGAGACTTGGGAACTTCTGAGACCTGTCTGGACCAGATAAAGGGGCCTTACAGCCACTCCTTACCAGTTGAGTACTAGGCATTCTGTGCTGGGCTCCAGGGAGTTAAGGCAGTGGAATCTGGCAGGAGGCCCACTGTTATTGCCTAGGGTGGGGAACACTTCTGCACCTTATGTCTCAGGAAGTACAGTGTCTTCCCAATGTGGCCTGAGATAGGGTCTGGTAACCACAAAGTTTCTACAACAAAATGATCCCCTAAGTGACATAAAAACTATAAATAACCTTTCCTGAGGTGCTGTGTAGGAGTGTTGGACTTCCCAGGTGGCCCTGGGTTGGGAAGATCCCCTTGAGGAAATGGCTACCCACTCCAGTATTGCCTGGAGAATCATGGACGGAGGAGTCTGGCGGGCTATAGTCCATAGGGTTGCAAAGAACCAGACACAACTGAGCACACACTTGAAGTAATCCAGTCTTGCCCAGCTCTGGTTTACTTGCTCTAAGGAAAGGGGCCTAGGAGACAGTTTTCTTTGACACTGCATCACTCATCAATACAGTTTATAGATGGGAGACTCAAAACCCTTATTAAATGCTTATTAGTCCTCTTCATTCTGACCAGAATCTCACTAGTGTGCATGTTTCCCAAGAACCCACTGAGACTTGAACTCATATTTAAAGGTGCTTTGAGAACCTGTGTCCCCAAACCTGTGAAGACCAGACCCTTGGTCTACAAGTATTTATTTTCAAGCCCTGGATCTTGCCTACCCTCCCCACAAATTTGACAGAAACATTTTCATAGACATCCCACCCCCTGCCCATTTTGAAGTCCAGAAGAAATCCCAAACCTTTTCCTCTCTAACCCCACATGGAAGTCACTGACCCTGTTTCCTAGCTTAGTTTTATGTGCCTCAGGTTCTATGTCTGCAAAGTGGGAATAATACTATCGACCTCACTGAGTGGTACTGGAGGTGACATACTTAGAGAAGGGTAGGTCTGTGCTAATAACCCTACACCTTCCCTACATTCTGGTTTTTGGGGTGTAAGAAACTCAAAACACCTTTTTCAGGGACTTCCCTGGTGGTCCAGAGGCTAAGACTCCTGGGGCCTGTGTTCCATCCCTAGTCAGTTCAGTTCATTCCTGTCCAACTCTTTGCAACCCCATGGACTTCAGAACACCAGGCTTCCCTGTCCATCACCAACTCCCAGAGTCTACTCAAACTCATGTCCATTGACTCGGTAATGCCATCCAACCATCTCATCCACTGTCGTCCCCTTCTGCCCTCAATCTTTCCAGCATGAGGATCTTTTCAAATGAGTCAGCTCTTTGCATCATGTAGCTAAAGTATTGGAGTCAGCTTCAGCATCAGTCCTTCCAATGAACACCCAGGACTGATCTCCTTTAGGATGGACTGGTTGGATCTCCTTGCAGTCCAAGGGACTCTCAAGAGTCTTCAACACCACAGTTCAAAAGCATCAATTCTTTGGTGCTCAGTTTCTTTATAGTCCAAGTCTCACATCCATGCATGACCACTGGAAAAACCATAGCTTTGACTAGATGGACCTTCGTTGGCAAAGTAATGTCTCTCCTTTTTAATATGCTGTCTAGGTTGGTCATAACTTTCCTTCCAAGGAGTAAGCGTCTTTTAATTTCATGGCTGCAGTCACTATCTGCAGTGATTTTGGAGCCCCCCAAAATAAAAGCCTGCCACTGTCTCCCCATCTATTAGCCATGAAGTAATGAGACCAGATGCCATGATTTTAGTTTTCTGAATGTTGTGCTTTACGCCAACTTTTTCCCTCTCCTCTTTCACTTTCATCAAGAGGCTCTTTAGTTCTTCGATTTCTGCCATAGGATGGTGTCATCTGCGTATCTGAGGTTATTGGTATTTTTCCTGGCAATCTTGTGCTTGCTTGTGCTTCATCCAGCCCAGAGTTTCTCATGATGTGCTCTGCATATAAGGTAAATAAGCAGGGTGACAATATACAGCCTTGACATAGTCCTTTCCTGATTTGGAACCAGTCTGTTGTTCCATGTCCAGTTCTAACTGTTGCTTCCTGATCTGCATACAGATTTCTCAAGAGGCAGGTCAGGTGGTCTGATATTCCCATCTCTTTCAGAATTTTCACAGTTTGTTGTGATCCACACAGTCAAAGGCTTTGGCATAGTCAATAAAGCAGAAATAGATATTTTTCTGGAACTCTCTTGCTTTTTCCATGATCCAGCAGATGTTGGCAATTTGATCTGTTTCCTCTGCCTTTTCTAAAACCAGCTTGAACATCTGGAAGTTCATGGTTCACATATTGTTGAAGCCTGGCTTGGAAAATTTTGAGCATTACTAGCGTGTGAGACGGAGAAGGCAATGGCACCCCACTCCAGCCTGGAAAAATCCCATGGATGGAGGAGCCTGGTGGGCTGCAGTCCATGGGATCGCTAAGAGTCGGACACGACTGAGCGACTTCACTTTCACTTTTTACTTTCATGCACTGGAGAAGGAAATGGCAACCCACTCCAGTATTCTTGCCTGGAGAATCCCAGGGATGGCGGAGCCTGGTGGGCTGCCGTCTATGGGGTCGCACAGAGTCGGACACGACTAAAGTGACTTAGCAGCAGCAGCAGCGTGTGAGATGAGGGCAAGTGTGCAGTAGTTTGAACATTCTTTGGCATTGCCTTTCTTTGGGATTGGAATGAAAACTGACATTTTCCAGTCCTGTGGCCACTGTTGAATTTTCCAAATTTGCTGGCATACTGAGTGCAGCACTTTCACAGCATCATCTTTTAGGATTTGAAATAGCTCAACTGGAATTCCATCACCTCCACTAGCTTTGTTCATAGTGATGCATCCTAAGGCCCACTTGACTTCACATTCCAGGATGTCTGGCTCTAGATGAGTTACACCAATGTAACTAGATTGTATTCTAGATTACACCAATGAAGATCTTTTTTGTAGTTCTGTGTATTCTTGCCACCTGTTCTTAATATCTTCTGCTTCTGTTAGGTCCATACCATTTCTGCCCTTTATTGAGCCCATCTTTGCATGAAATGTTCCCTTGGTATCTCTAATTTTCTTGAAGAGATCTCTAGTCTTTCCCATTCTATTGTTTTCCTCTATTTCTTTGCACTGATCACTGAAGAAGTCTTTCTTATCTCTCCTTGCTATTCTTTAGAACTCTGCATTCAAATGGGTATATCTCACATGCTGCAACTAAAGATTCCACATGCTGCAAGTAAGACCTGGCGCAGTCAAATAATTTTTAAAAGGTTTTTAAAATAAGTTGCTGTAAATACTTAAGGTATGTTAGAAAGCATATTGAGTAGATAACTGGGCAGTGTTCCTCCCTCCTGCTTTTAGAGACAAAACATGCACAGTTCCTGCATATCTGCATTCCTCTTCTACCTCCTGCACTTCTCCAGGCTAATGAGCCATGATCCCTTATAATCAAAATGCACAGAGATCTGAAAAACCAGAAGCTTTTTTTCTCAAGATTTGTGACAAGACCTGAAGGTTTTCATAATCTTTGTTTTTCCCATTCAGTGTGAATATGCATACAATATACTGCAGAAATACTAGCTTTTGGTTATGGAGAACTACACTAGAGTCTATGGGATGTGGATTTTAATAATATATAATGAAAGCACAAAGTTAAGGCTTATAAATTGAAAACAGTCTGTAGCATGTTCTGCATAAAGATTTCTAATATGCTGTTCTAAATTCAATTTTAAGCTTCCTTAAAGTAAAACTCAGGAAGTTTTCTTTATTCTTTCTACTTAATAGTTGTTCAAGCACAGAACTTGCAGTCTCTATTTTAAACTTTGCATTTAAAAAGTACACTTTGCATTTAAAAAGTACATTTTGGAGAGGAGGGAATACAGTCCAGCCATTTGTCTTATTTAAGTGGAAGAAAGTTTTAATGAATTAAATGTGCAAAATACCCTGATGTTTCCTAGTTGTATTTTAACAAAGACTGTTGGCTTCAAACCACTCAAATGCTTATGGAACCTTCAGTTTAGAAAATGCAGTGTGTTTAAAATTGTGGAAACTGGGTGATAGGTACGTGGAAGTACATTAAATCAATGCACTGTGAGTTTGAGATTTTCCATAATAAAAAGTTCAAAAGAAAACTGGTGTGGTTTGTAAGACCTTCACATTGATGTGGGAAGTGGATGACTTTTAGTCAGCTATTTTCTGTTGGCCTGCTCTGTTCCCCAAACCCTTCTGAATAGTTACAGTCATCTCTATTCCAAGGGCCTCAAGAAACCCTGAAATGCTAGCTTCTATTTCTTTACATCTGACATTAATATTTTCCAGATACTGGTCCTAGGGATTTCCCTGGCATTCCAGTGGTTAGGACTCTGCACTTCCACTGCAGGGGGCACGAATTTGATCCCTCATTGGAGAACTAAGATCCTGCATGCCATGCAGCACAGCCAAAAAACAAAAGCAAAAAACACAAGATACTGGTCCTAGAACCCCTTCCTGCTCCCCTTCCCCAATCCCAGCTCTCAGGACCCCTCTGGCTTCTCCAGGTAGGTGGACCATTCCTTTGCCTAGCACCACAGGTTCTTCCTGCCTTCTTTCAAAACCCAGGACCTCTTAGAAACCTGTCTTCTCAGTGGTAAGATGGGGATTATCCCCAATGAATGAGTCCAGACATGGGAAACACCTACCAGTGTCTGGTAGTTAGGTATAGTCAGTAAATTTTGGCAAGTGTTTATTATGTGTGCCAGATACTAATTGTAGGAACACAGCAAGAGCTGTGACAAATTTCTTTGCTTAGGAATCATATTAGGGCCTATGGATAATAAAGTAATAAATTGGTATGTGATATAGTGTTAGAAAGTGGCTAGTGTTGAGAATAAAGCAGAGGGAATGAAGAGTGATGGGGTCTTACACAAGATGTTTTAGGGAAGGTGACTCAGAGGAAGTGACCTTACACTAGAGACAAAATTGGAGAATGGTAGAGGAATGGTTCTGCATGGCACTCTGACTGCATAGCACGTCTCCACATAGGCCACGTAGGCAAGCTCATCTAAGTATTGGCAGAATGCCCTGTGATCCTCGGAACACAGAGCACAAGAGGCTACAAGGCCATTTCTCACTAACCTCCCTGTCTACCAAGGAGGCTGCCATGAGACGGTTTCTCCTCTTCCAAGGTTCTGAAGAGGTATGAGGCTTTCTGTTCTTTCTCTCCCCTGATTTAAGGTTATAGAACTGCTTAGCATGCACCAACTGCTTGGCGCCACAGTGTCCTACCACTCATGTTGCAGTCATGCCCCTTTTTTGTTTCTGTGTTACCCTGTACAAGGGACATGAGCTGGCCATCTGTGGCTCTTCTCGCTTCTGTTATCTATGTAAGTAGCAAACATCTGAATTGAATGAGGACACATTTCCTTACCAGCCAAATATCTCAGCCTTGCCTTTTCTTGGCATTTGGAAGAGAGGAATTAGAGGCAGAAGAAAAAGCAAGCACACACAAAGGCCCTGAGGTGCGAGCTTGCTTGGTGGGTGTGAGGAACAGCAAGAATGTCAATGCAGCTGTAACAGAGTGAGCAAGGGGGCAAGTGGCAGGAGGTGAATTCTGAGAGGTGATGGAGCCTGGCCCTATAGGGCCGCCTTGGCCACAGGGATGCCTGACTTTTTCTCTGAGAGAGATGGAGCATGGGTCTGAGCAGAGCAGGGCCGTGGGCTGCCTTGGATTGTAACAGGATCCTCTGACTACTGGGAGGACAGGCTTGGGGAAGAGAGCAAGGGCAGAAGCAGTGAGGAGGCCACCACAGTAGTCCAAGCCAGCAATGGTGGTGGCAGCAGTGGACGTGGAGAGGAGAGGTTAGAGTCTGGATATGTTTTGAAGGTAGAACTGACAGAACTTGCTGAGAGATCAAACAAAGGGGATGGGATGAGAGAAAGCAGTTGTTATGAATCCACACTGGAGGGCGTCACACAAAGTAACTTGGGAATTGGTGTTAGTGTAGTGGTTAAGAGCAAGGATTGTGAAGCCAGGTGGCCAGGGTGTAAATCAAACTCCATCGCCTACTGGCTATGCTGTCTTGGGCAGGTTCCTGATCCGTGACATGTGATAATAATAGTACCAACTTCAGAGGGTTGTTGTATAAAATATTTGAAACAGTGTCTGGCATAAAGTGCTTGCTATCATTAATATTCACGTAGGATGAGTAGAAATGTTTGCATGCACAGAAGAGAGTGTTCTAGATCTCAGGAACAATTTGTACAATTTTAAATTGAGAAAGCAAGTGTAACTGGAGCATAACCAGATAAGAGTGAGAGAAACACAGGATGAAGTTGGGGAGGAGGCCTAAGAGGTCAGCTTCTCACAGCAGTTGGAAGCTGTTGTAGATTTCATGGCTGACCTACCAGTGCAGAAGATCAGAAGAGAGACAGGAGTAGAAACTGATTTGGGACTCGATATGGGGGTGGGGGTAGGGGGACATACAGAGAAGTAGAGAGGGATGGGATGCTGTTGTCAACTCTGCTGGCTGGTTACCAGGGGGGTAGTGCTTTCTGGTATCCTGGATAAGAAACTTAGTCCAGTTCTACTTCCTGCCTGCTTCCAAATGCTAGCTCTAATGTTTTCTACATCTGTGGCCATGGGCAGTAAACCCATCCAAGGGTTCACTTTCCTCATCTTCAAAGGGGGGCCAAATGTTGCACCTCATTAGGGCTGTTGTGACGGTTCTGTAAGATGGATGTTGTAAGAGCTTGGTAAATGCAGGCTATCACCAAAACCAAGCAAGAATAGCTTAATATTTGAAAAGCAACCAGATGTAGGTCAGTGTATTAACAGAAAAAAAGTGGGACAAATCAATGGCTGTGCCCATGTAGCTCTATCACCTGAGATTGAGGTACCAAATCCAGGGTCCAGGCTTGCTCAGGCTCCAGTCTGGCCCTGAATCACCACTGGGTAAAGGGAATTGAGATCTTAAGAGCAGAGTGACTCCAGTTCTAGCCCCGTAAAGTGATTTCTCCTCTAAATCAGTCACTGTCTGGCCTCACTGGCTTTATCCACACATTTGTTGTCTAGAGCTTCATGTATCTGGCTGCTTTTTCATTCAGGTTTCAGCTTAACTTTTTTGGTCATTTTATTTTTAAAATTTTATTGAAGTGTAGTTGATTTACAGTGTTGTGACCAGCTTAAATTTATTTCTCACTCCTTCCTCCTTCCCCCACCGCTCAGCAATGCTAACCAAAAGTGAAAAGTGAAGTTGCTCAGTTGTGTCTGACTCTTTGCGACCCCATGGACTGTAGCCTACCAGGCTCCTCTGTCCATGGGATTCTCCAGGCAAGTATACTGGAGTGGGTTGCCATTTCCTTCTCCAGGAGATCTTCCTGACCCAGGGATTGAACCCAGGTCTCCAGCATTTTAGACAGACACTTTACTGTCTGAGCCACCAGGGAAGCACTAACCAAACTACTATTTTAATGATAGTAAAAAACAGTTTGAAAAATGATCTTATTTGTCACTTATCTTTCTAGCTAGAATGGCAGCTCCACGAGAGTAGAGCCCAGTTATCTGAGTTACTGCTATTTTTCCAGTGGCTGGCACCTAGTAGGGGCTTGATAATTATTTGTTGGAAAGCTGGCTATTGCAACTTGCTGGAGGCTGCTCAAGTGGTCTGTGAGACTTTTCCCAAGTATAGGAATCTGGTTTCTGACTCAGGCATTGGGGAGTTATCACCATTAAGACTTTGGCGATTGTGAGAACTTTGGCTTCAGAGGCAAATATTTTCCCATCAGGAAATGGTCAAATTTAAATTATGATCTTGTGTCCCAACCCCTACTTGTCCAATTTAGGAAGAAACCTCAGGGATGAGATAAGAGAATAAGAACTTGGGGTCTACATGTTACACGTCATCTCCATGGTCTTCCTATTTCATTCTCTGGCTTTGATTCTCAGCACACTCTTGTCACCCCCCAGCCATCTAGGCTTTCCCTCAAATCATGCTTCTGTTAGTTCCTGAGGATGAGGCCCAACTTCAGGTTTCATCTCAGCCTGTGTAATGAGAAGCCGGCACAACCAGTGTGGTCCAGTGCTCGTCTTTGCAGTTATAAACTCTGGGGGCCAAATAGGCAGGAGGCACATGAAGAAAGGAGTCCAAAAAAGACATGGCCCCTGCTTGTTTCTGCCATTACTTAAGTTACTATTGTGATGTGGTATTACCTTCAAATGGTCTGGCTTACCTGTCTTTTCTGTCCAACTGTTTTTGTTTATTCTTTCAGCTAGGACCCTCAACTGTCACTCTGACACTGAAATAGCCCCAGATTCTGTTAGAGTGGGTGGGACTTGTGGTCCACCCTGGACTTGAGCTTTTTTAAATGCCATGATTGTAACCAAGGTCACTCACAACCTCCAGGAGCTGCTCCTGGTGACTTGATACCCCCAGCCCTAGATCATTCTTTCCTTACCCACTGACCTGCCTGCCATTCATGTACATAAATTCTGCCCCTTTCTCTCCAAGCTCCCAACAAACTGAAAGTGCCTTCTATCACCAGCTTGTTGTTCAAAACCCATTTTAAAAATTTATTTATTTATGGCTGTGTTGGGTCTTCGTTGCTGAACAGGCTTTCTCTAGTTGCGGCAAGTGGGGGCTACTATTTGCAGTGTGTGGGCTTCTGACTGTGGTGGCTTCTCTTGTGGAGCTCAGGCTCTAGGGCATGTGGGCTCAGCAATTGTGGCACATGGGCTTATTTGCTCCGCAGCACATGGAATCTTCCCAGACCAGGGATCAAATCCATGTCCCCTGCATTGACAGGTAGATTCTTATCCACTATACCACCAGGGAAGCCTCTCAAAACCAATTTTTAATCTAGTGCATGCATGCCCAGTCACTTCAGTCGTGTCTGACTCTGCAACCCTATGGATTGTAGCCCACCAGGCTCCTCTGTCCATGCAATTTTCCAGGCAAGAATACTGGAGTGGGTTGCCATGCCCTCCTCCAGGGGATCGTCCCCACTCAGGGATTGAACTCACTCCTCCTGTGTCGCAGCCAGATTCTTTACTGCTGAGCCACCAGTGAAGCCCCTTTTTATCTAGTATTAGTGTGTAAATGTTTAAAAACAAAAATTGAAAAAATGAAGAGCAGATAAATGCAAGAGGTAATCATGGTCATTCTAATTCTTATTATTTTTGCATCAGATTTACCTCTGGCAGATGGATCTGTTTATTGGGAAAAGTTAAACAACTAACAGTAGTCAACATTTAGTGGATATATTCTCTATTCCAGATGCTTATCTAAGCTTTACAAATATTAACTCATTTAGTCCTCTCACTAACTCTATGAGGCAGTTTTTATTTTCAGATAAGGAGACTGAGTCACAAAGAGGTTAAGCCCAAGACCACATAGTTGTCAGAGACTGTGGCAGTGGCCAGGTTGTAGTGCCTTCTGAAAAGTACTGTACTACTTCCTGGAATGACAGCAAATGTTCTCACAACAGGTGTCCTTATAAACATGTTTTACACATAAATAGCTAATTTATAACAACCCTGTCATTAGGTGGTTTTATCTAGTATCACGAATGAAGTTCTAAAATAATTTTTGAAATTTTAACATGAATTGTAAAAACAACAAGAACAAAACAATTCTGGCAGGAAGACAGTAGATCTCCTTGCTATCCCTGACTCTCCTGTGATTTCTTCCCACAGTGTTTCTATGGAAGCTGAATGGTGGGATGAAGGTGTGGAGTGCTGTCTAGGGAGGGTCAAGGAGAACAGGAAAGGTATTGGTTGTATCATTCATTATGGCAAAAAAAAAAAAAAAAAAAGAACTGGCAATTACAGTTGTTCATCAGGGGTGTCTGTGGGGGATGGGTTCCAGGACCTGCCATGGATAATAAAATCCACAGATGCTCAAGTCCCATAATTGGTCCTCTGTATCCACAGTTATGCATCTATTGATTCAACCAAGCACAAATGACGTAATACTGTAATATTTCTTGAAAAAAAAATCTACATATAAGGGGGCCCACACAGTTCAAACCTGTTTTGTTCAAGGGCCAACTGTAAACCCAATGCTGGCCACAAATAGTGGTCTGGTGCAACAAAATGTCACCCTTGGGCTTTGGGTTTCCTTGGCTGTAAAATAGGGATAGTAAAGGGACCCAAAACATTCAGTTATTAGGATTAAGTGGATTAATACATATAAATCATCTTAAACAGTATCTAGCATGTTGTCCAATAAATGTTAGTGGTTACACGTTTGTGCAGCAAAATAGTTTATTCTTTAGCAATCATGAAACAAAATGGTGTTCAACATCCTGAAAAGACCACACATAGCTTAGTTACATGGACAAGGGAGGTTGTTAGAACACAAAGGGCAATACGTTTTTGGCTCTGTCTCATTTAACGTTTGGAGAAGGCACTGGCAACCCACTCCAGTACTCTTGCCTGGAAAATCCCATGGACGGAGGAGCCTGGTAGGCTGCCAGTGACTTAGCAGCAGCAGCAGCCGCATTTAAGGTTGCTTTAAAAAATACTGTTCAGATTATTGTATTATATAAATAGTGTGAAAATAACACTACTTTAATAACAAACAATAATCTGAACAACATTTTTGAGAACTGTATCAGTTAAGATCTGTTAAGCCCTTACATAGGCTTGCTCCTTGGAAGAAAAGCTATGACAAACCTAGACAGCATATTAAATAGCAGAAACATTACTTTGCATACAAAAAGTATGCAAAGGTCCATCTAGTCAAAGCTATGGTTTTTCCAGTAGTCATGTGTGGATGTGAGAGTTGGACCATAAAGAAGCGCCAAAGAATTGATGCTTTTGAACTGTGGTGTTGCAGAAGACTCTTGAGAGTCCCTTGGACTGCAAGGAGATCAAACCAGTCAACCCTAAAGGAAATCAACCCTGAATATTCATTGGAAGGACTGATGCTGAAGCTGAAGCTCCAATACTTTGGCCACCTGGTGTGATGAGCCAACTCATTAGAAAAGAGGCTGATGCTGGGAAAGATTGGAGGCAGGAGGAGAAGCAGACGACAGAGGACAAGATGGTTGGATGGCATCACTGACTCGATGGACATGAGCCTGAGCAAGCTTTAGGAGATAGCAAAGGACAGGGAAGCCTGAAGTGCTGCAGTCCATAGAGTCTCAAAGAGTTGGACACGACTGAGCAACTGAACAACAACAGGAAGCTACTAAACATTGTAGTCCAACTCCATACACTGTACAACCTGATCACGTTAAGATGAATACAGATGCAACTTCCTGTTGCAGTTGAAATAAGGATGATTCAGGTGGCCTCCTGGGATCCAAACCCCAAAGCCTGTAGTACATAATTATGTCTCCTATCTCTAGAGACACCCAGACCAAGCTTCCTGGGAGTATCTAAGCCCACCCCGCCACTCCATCACAGACACACAGAAAGTACTCTTCTTACTCTGGGCATGTCTGAAGGCCCATCAGTCACCTAAGAATTGGAGAACTTTCTAGGGGCCTCTGCATGTGTGACTATTTTATATTCTGCACTTCTAATCTTGCTTGGTGAAGCTTGTACTGCTGAAAAGCAGCTTATGTCGCTCTTTTCAAAATAAAGTCTTTTTTAAAAGTAATATTTCTGATTTTTAGTGGGTAATTCGCATACTTGCCCCGTCCCGGTCCTCCCTGGACGTTGTTCTTGTGTACCTAAATGCCATTAGGGACTGGGGGTGAATAGACCTTAAAAGGGCGGAGCCTCCATCCTTGTGCCAAAAGTGCCTCTTCCTTAATGCGCCTGCGTGGTTTCTCCCACGCCCTGGGGAGGATTCCTATCGACTTGCTCCGCGCTCGGCGGCTCTTCCTGGCAGCAGGCAGCCATCTTACTGGAGCCTGTGAGAGAGAGAGAGAGAGGAGAGAAGGGTGACACTGGTTTCAGGGCCGCCCCGGGAGCCTCAAGAGCGGGAGGCAGCCCCGGAGGTGGTCCCTGATCCCGGGTCCTGCTCTTGGACCCGGGAAGGGAATGCGTGGGGTGGGAGGGGGCAAGATGGTTGGGGAGTGCCGACAAGGATTACTAGGTGGGGGAGGGGCGTTGCTATGGTGATCGGGAAGGGCGGGGTCAGATCTGAATCGCCGCTATGAGTCACCCGGGCGCTGCCTGGGAAGGGCAGGACTGGGGTGGTGACCATGCTAACAGCCGGGTGGGATTTCGCGACATCGTGGACTGGAGGGACTTTGTGTCTATGGCAACGATCGCCTGGCAGAAGGGGCAGAACTAGATCTCTTCACTTGAGACGCTGACATTCCAGGCCCTTGTCCTGCAGGCTCCCGCGGGCGGACACGCCGGAAGAGGAGGCCAGGGAATGGCCGCGGTGTGGCAGCAGGTCTTAGCAGTAGACGCGAGGTGAGGGGTGGGGTCGGAGTTCGTGGGAGCGGAAGTTATTGTGGTGCATGCGCAGTGGCAATAAATGAGGCTGGGCAGAGGACTTGCCTTTTGCGGCTGAGTGGGCTTGCCGGAGGTGAGCATGTGCAGTAGTAGCGTGCGGGGCTTGAGAGAATGACTGGCCAGAGAGGGTCGTTAAAGAGCATGCTAGGAGAATGCAGTCACATGTGGGCATGCGCAAAGCGTCTGGTATTAGAACCTTGGGAGGGGGTGCTAGAGCCCAGGCTAGTGACATCCTGTTCCCACTTTTGCCTCCAGACTTCTTTTACCACCATCATTTCCCCAGCCTCACCCAGTCGCCATCCCATACTGACCCCCACCATTCCCCACACTAACTCCCACACCATGTCAGATTGGCCCCTACCATTGTCTACATTGACTCAGTCACCCCATACCACTTCCAGCAAAATTGCAGACTGCCTCCATTGTACCCACACGGACCTTCTTGCCATGCCCATTACTTTTGTGGACTCACCCTCATTACAGCACGAGAGAGACCCCCATCACCACTTCTGACCACTTGCCATCCTTACACACACCTCATTCTCCTTCCCTATCCCTTGAGTTGATTGACTCCCTCTGTCCTGTGCCTGCTGCCCGCCTTGCCTCCTGCCATCGCAGGTACAACGCGTACCGCACACCAACGTTTCCACAGTTTCGGACGCAATATATCCGACGGCGCAGCCAGCTACTGCGAGAGAATGCCAAAGCTGGGCACCCTCCAGCGTTGCGTCGGCAGTACCTGAGGCTGCGTGGGCAGCTGCTGGGCCAGCGTTACGGGCCCCTCTCTGAGCCAGGCAGTGCTCGTGCCTATAGCAACAGCATCGTCCGCAGCAGCCGCACTACCCTTGACCGCATGGAGGTGAGCTCCTCCCCATGCACCTGCTGTGTTTACTACCTGCCTCCATATTTATTCATTCAACAGACTTGTCAAGCACCTGCTATGTGCCAGGCACTGTTTTAGGCTCTTAGGATGAGCAGAAGGCAAAAAGAGATAATGTATGATATAAATCAACAAATACAAATAAGGTAAATAGGTTGATTAACAGGCAATAAATGAAATAAATAGGTCAATAAACGTAGCAAACCAGATAAATGAATAACTACCATGGCTTGTAGTGAGGAGTGCTAACATGGGAAAATAAAGCGGACTTGGGGAATGAAACGGGACTGGTGTGGGGGACAGAAAAAAGCTGTTTCTAATGGAGATGATCAGGGAAGGCCTTTCTGAGGTGACAATTGAGCTGAGACTTGAATGAGGCAAGAGACTAAATCAAGTGGTTTTCTGGTGGAAAAGTGTTCATTCTTTGTTCAAAGAACATTTGTTGAATATCTTCTGAGCCGGGCAAGAGCAAGGGAACTAATACAGAGGCCACCACAGTAGTGCCAGCAGTGGTGGCTGTGGAAGGGGTGAGAAGGAATCTGGTTCTGGCATATGGGGTCTTAGTTCTCCAACCAGGTATTGAACCCATGCCCTCACAGTGGAAGTGTGGTCTTAACCACTGAACCCCCAGGAAGTTCCCATGGTTCTGGATATATTTTGAAGACTCTAGACCTTATAGGTTCTTGAGGGCTGTTTGCAAGGTCTGTCCACTCTGACCCTCTGTTGCCAGGACTTTGAAGATGATCCTCGGGCCTTGGGGGCCCGTGGGCACCGCCGCTCCGTCAGCCGAGGCTCCTACCAACTGCAAGCACAGATGAACCGTGCTGTCTACGAGGACAGGTATGCACCAGGGGCACCTGAAAGAAGAGGTTTGTGAGGAGGGGAGGGGCCCCGGGACAACGAAAGGCCACCCGCTAGTACCTCCCTTCTCTTACCCCTCACTCCTATTGGGGCCTAGGCCCCCAGGCAGCGTGGTGCCCACCTCAGCGGCAGAAGCAAGTCGAGCCATGGCTGGGGACACATCGCTGAGCGAGAACTATGCCTTTGCGGGCATGTACCATGTTTTCGACCAGCACGTGGATGAGGCAGGTGAGCCAGTGGATGGCGGGTCCCATCACCATGCATTTGCCCAAACTGACAGCAACCCAGTGCCTCCTTTTCTGGAATGCAGAGTCTTGGGCCCATCTCTGGTGGGGCAGTTCCCATACATCAAATTTTTCGCAAACCTAAAAGCAAAGTGATCTGCAAAGCCTTGGTTACTTTATCTACCATAAAAGGACTGAACAGCTTAAAAGAGCACTTGGCTTCTGGGGTTGTGAGTCACTTGAAGGAGCTTAAAGTCTCTGCTGCAGAGAAATCCTCTTGCAAAGGGCAGAGTGGGTTTTGCAAACTGCCAAGACCTTGGTAATTAGAAAGTGCTAACTGAGATGTGGAAGCCATTTCACACTACAGAAGTCATTTACAGTCCATAAGGTACCTGCCAAGATTTAGGGAGTTTTTGGCAGAGGGCCTTCCAGGTTCCAACTCTCTTTCTCAGCCAAGGAAAGCCCTTTTCTGAGGCCACTGTGCCTGGTGCAGTGGTTCCTGGCCCCCAGCTCAGAGGTCAGAAGCTTCCATAAATGAAAG
The DNA here is from genome assembly GCF_002263795.3 of Bos taurus. Lineage (NCBI taxonomy): Eukaryota > Metazoa > Chordata > Mammalia > Artiodactyla > Bovidae > Bos > Bos taurus. Next base: position 86,710,272 of record NC_037357.1, read on the forward strand.
CACTCGGTGAGCATGCTGACTCTCCCAAATGGTTCCTTGGCCTTGCAGTCCCCAGGGTGCGCTTCGCCAATGATGACCGGCATCGCCTGGCCTGTTGCTCACTTGATGGCAGCATCTCACTGTGCCAGCTGGTACCTGCCCCGCCCACTGTGCTCCGAGTGCTGCGGGGCCACACGCGCGGGGTCTCCGACTTTGCCTGGTCTCTCTCCAATGACATCCTTGTGTCCACCTCCCTTGATGCCACCATGCGCATCTGGGCCTCTGAGGATGGCCGCTGCATCCGGGAGATCCCTGACCCTGACGGCGCCGAACTGCTCTGCTGCACCTTCCAGCCGGTCAACAACAACCTTACTGTGGTCAGGCTCCAGGGCGCCCCCTCACCAAGGGAGGGATGCCAAGCCGGGAGGGCGTATCTCAGGGAATGGGGATAAGGAGTCCCCTCTAGTCCATCACCTCCACCCTCCTTTGGCCAGATTCAGAGGGAAACAAGGCAGGACTGTGGTCTCAGTTCTTGGACTGGGGTGGGCTCACTGTGGGGATGGGGCAGTCTGTGGCTAGGGTCATGGCCCCATCAGCAGTAGTCCTGCCATTTGCCAACTGCGGGGGTTGCTGGCTGGGGAGCAGGGTTACTGGTTGGAAACCTTGTCTCAGTGGCAGCTTTTTGGTGGTCTGACCTGGATGGAGAGTCAGAGGGCAGGGGAAGGAAATGAAAAGTCTGGCCCAGCCCTGAGCAGGGAGTAGGGGGAGTTGGCCCCATGAGCCTGTGCTCTGGGATCCTTTCAGCTGCAGCAGCAGCTGCCATCCTAGAATAGTCGAAGACTCCAAGAAGGACCAGGCAGTTCCCTTTAGTTCTGGGAGCAGCTGTCTGTTCTGGTCAAATTGCAAGAGGGACCAGCTGGGGAGGATTACCAGCCTGGGTCACCTTGCAGCCTACCGACCCACCCTCCTATAATAAGAGGGCACAGGGATCAGCCAATCCCATCAACTGCAGCCTCAAGGAAGGACTAGCTGGGAGCAGGGTGATGGTGCATGGGTCTTACCCACAGGTGGGGAATGCCAAGCACAATGTGCACGTCATGAACATCTCCACGGGCAAGAAAGTGAAGGGTGGTTCCAGCAAGCTGACGGGCCGCGTCCTTGCTCTGTCCTTTGATGCCCCTGGCCGGCTGCTCTGGGCGGGTGATGACCGCGGCAGTGTTTTCTCCTTCCTCTTTGACATGGCCACAGGTAGGCAGGCACCCGGGCTTTTCCTGGTGGCTCAGTGGAAAAGAATCCGCCTGCAGTGCAGGAGCTGCAGGAGACGCAGGTTCCATACTTGGGTTGGGAAAATCCCCTGGAGGAGGGCATGGCAACCCACTCTAGTATTCTTGCTTGGAGAATCCCATGGACAGAGGAGCCTGGCAGGATCAGCCCATAGGGTCGCAAAGAGTTGGACACAGCTGAAGCAACTTAGCACGCACAGGCAGGCCCCTGGCCTGCATCCAGGTGCTTGTACTCCCACCCTCCCCGTGCACAGCCCTAGCCCTCACCTCTGCCTCCTCTCTCTCTGCTGCCACAGGGAAGCTGACCAAAGCCAAGCGACTGGTGGTACATGAGGGCAGCCCTGTGACCAGCATCTCTGCCCGCTCCTGGGTCAGCCGTGAGGCCCGGGACCCCTCACTACTCATCAACGCTTGCCTCAACAAGCTGCTCCTCTACAGGTGAGTCTCCTTTCTGTGCCACCTAGAGGTGGGGAGCCTGTTCCCTCTATTAGACTGGCATGAGAGCCTTCTGTTCCCAGCAGACTGAGCCGTGGAGGGTGGAGATTAACTTCCTAGAGGGTGGAGGTCTGGTCTCCTAATATGATAACAGCAACGTCAATAGGAGCAGTAATGCAAAAGGAGAAGTAATAGTAATAGCAGTAGTTACCATGTTCATAGCAATTAGTGGGGCTAGGCTGTGTTCAAAGCACCTTATACATATCACCTCATTTAATCCTCGCAAAAATCCTATGTGGTGGGTGCTATTTTCACGTCTATTTTATAGATGAGCAAACTGAGCTGTAAAATGTTTTAGAGCCCCCTTAGAGCTTCCCAGGTGACGCTAGTGGTAAAGAACCCACCTGCTAGTACAGGAGATGTAAGAAACATTGGTTCGATCCCTGGGTTGAGAAGACCCCCTCTGGAGGAGGGCCTGGCAACCCACTCCAGTATTCTTGCCTGGAGAATCCGAGGGACGGCAGAGCCTAGTGGGCTGCCGTCTATGGGGTCGCACAGAGTCGGACACGACTGAAGTGACTTAGCAGCAGCAGCAGCAGCAGCAGCAGAGCTTCCCAGGTGACGCTAGTGGTAAAGAACCCACCTGCTAGTACAGGAGATGTAAGAAACATTGGTTCGATCCCTGAGTTGGGAAGACCCCCCTGGAGGAGGGCCTGGCAACCCACTCCAGTATTCCTTCCTGGAGAATCCTACAGACAGAGGAGCCTGGCAGGCTACCGTTCATGGGGTCGCAAAGAGTTGGACACGACTGAAGTGACTTAGCATGCCTTTAGAGCTGTGGCCTGCTTTCTTTCCTTCCTTTTTTTTTTTTTTTTTTTCTTTTTGAAGCAGGGAGTTTTACTATCTCCACACAATTATGTCACCTAAATGCAATTCTCAGCCTGGGCTGCATCCAGAAAGCTTTCCTTACCAAACTGCCATGGAAATGCCCCAGACTTCCTGGAGTAGCTCGGGTTCATTCCTTTGAATGGCCATGCAGTGTTCCACAGTGCAGGGGTCCTATAGTTTGGTCAGCCATTTCCTCTCTTTGTGCATGTCCTAATTCCAGGATATCTTAGGGATCCTTAGAGAAAGGAACTAGTGAATTAAACAGCAGAGGTTCCCCACATATATCAACAGATACAGCTTCCAAACAGCCACTATTGCACTCTAGCCTATGCTTTATATGTTTATGCAGTGGTCTCAAAACTGGATTTCATGAACCTTGAAAGGAGCTTGGGTGTGGGGATGGGGACACAGGCTAGCCCATCATTTGTCTCCCCCGGGGCTGATGCTGCCCCCCAACCCACTCTTCTCCTCCTCTCAGGGTGGTGGACAATGAGGGGACCCTGCAGCTGAAGAGAAGCTTCCCCATTGAGCAGAGCTCACACCCTGTGCGCAGCATCTTCTGCCCTCTCATGTCCTTCCGCCAGGGGGCCTGTGTGGGTGAGTCCCATGGGGTTGGGGTGTTGGGGTGGCCAGGGAGGAGCGGGGACCAGGGGTGGTGCTGTTCTGGCTCAAATATCAGGATACCCTAATTCCCTGACTTCCTGGGCTTCAAAAACTCCCGGCAACCTCACACTTTGAACACAGACCCCCAAACAGCCCAGAAACCTCATAGCCTGAGACACAGACCCCTCCTCATCCCCACCAACAAAGAACGCAGAGACCTCACACTCTGGACACAGAACCAACACAGTTAGGTGACCTCCCATCTAGGGCTGGTACACCCCAGGGCCCCCAGCCTGCGGACCTCACACCTTGGACATAAATCCGTCAACACCTCAGACGCCTCAGAGACTCCACACACAGGGCATCCCACTGCCTCCTGCGACACCTTCTGATGGTCTCTCCTCTCATCTGGGCAGTGACTGGCAGTGAGGACATGTGCGTGCATTTCTTTGACGTGGAGCGGGCAGCCAAGGCCGCCGTCAACAAGCTACAGGGCCACAGTGCACCCGTGCTGGATGTCAGCTTTAACTGTGATGAGAGCCTGCTGGCTTCGAGCGATGCTAGTGGCATGGTTATCGTCTGGAGGCGGGAGCAGAAGTAGACTTCCAGCCTTGCTACTGTTCACCTTCCCACCCACCTCCTGCCCCAGTCTTGTATTTGTAAATAAAGTTCCTATGGTTGTGCCGATGGTTGGCTTCCAGTTCTGCAGGGGGCGAGATGGGGGATAGGGCAGCTTTAGGACCCAAGATAGGATGAGGTTCACCTCCTCGTTCATGCCTTCGTACATTGATTCATTCATTCGTTCGACAACCATTTATGAACATCTCCCATGTCAAAGGCACTACTTCACGTGTTTTACACAGTGATGCATTGGACAGACATTATCAAGCACCTACTGTATGCCAGTAACTGTTCTAGGCACTGAGGGTACAGCTGTGACCTAAACTGACAAAAATCGCTGCCCTTGTGAGGCTTACGTTCTAGTGGAGTCAGGTAGATAATAGACAAAAATATATAATGGGTCAGCTAAAGTTGAGTGTTGTGAGGAGAAAGGATAGGGGATAGAGTTGCAAGAGGGTGGGGAGGATTAGGCTCTTTTGGGTATCATGATCACAGATGTTCCTGACCATGTAAAACTTATTTTTTATGTATTTTGTAAAATAATTTTATTTATTTTTGGCTGTGCTGGGTCTTCGTTGCTGTGTGGGCTTTTCTCTAGTTGCAGTGAGCAGACTTCTCATTGAGGTGGTTTCTCTTGTGGCACAGGCTTCAGTATTTGTAGTACGTGGGCTCAGTAGTTGTGGCTCCTGGGCTGTAGAGCACTGGATCAATAGTTGTGGCCCATGGGCTTAGTTGCTCTCTGGCATGTGGGATCTTCCTGGACCAGGGATCGAACCAGTGTCTCCTGCATTGGCAGGCAGATTCTTGACCCCTGAGCCACCAGGGAAACCTTTATTTTTTTAGATTTTATATTATATTGGAGTACAGTTGATGTACAATGTTGTGTTAGTTTCAGGTGTACAGCAGAGTGATTCAATTATATATATATACATGTATCTATTCTTTTTCAGATTCTTTTTCCATAAGGTTGTGACAGAATGTTGAGCAAAGTTCCCTGTGCTGTACAGGAGGTCTTTGTTGGTTATCTGTTTTGTGTATAGTAGTATATGTATGTTAATTCCAAACTCCTAATTTATTAATATTCCTTCTTCCCACCTTTTCTTTTGGTAACCATAAGTTTGTTTTCCAAGCCTGAGTCTGTTTCTATTTTGTAAATAAATTCATTTTTTTTTAGATCCTGCAAATAAGAGATATCGTATGATATTTATCTTTCTCTGACTTCACTTAGCGTGATAATCTCTAGCTCCATCCGTGTTGCTATAGATGGCATTATTTCATTCTTTTTTATGGTTGAGTAGTATTCCATTGTATATGTGTATCACATCTTTTTTGAAAAGATTTCTTTTCTTTTTTGGCTATGGGGGTCTTCATTGCTGCAGGCTGGCTTTCTTTAGTTGGAGCGAGTGGGGGTTACTCTTTGTTGTGGTGTGCAGGCTTCTCATTGTGGTGGCTTCTGTCTTGTTGCAGAGCATGGGCTCTAGGTACCTGGGCTTCTGTAATTGCAGCATGTGAGCTCAGTAATTGCAGCTCATGGGCCCTAGAGTGTAGACTTGGTAGTTGTGGCATAAGGGCTCAGTTGCTCTGTGGCATGTAGGATCTTCCCCGAGCAGGGACTGAACTGGTGTCTCTGCATTACAGGGTGAACTGTTAACCACTGGACCACCAGGGAAACTCTGTGTATCACATCTTTATCCATTCCTCTGTTGATGGACATTTATATTGCTTCTATGTCTTGGCTATTGTAAATAGTGCTACAATGAACACTGCTGTGCATGTATCTCTTCAAATTATGTTTTTCTCGGGACATGTGCCCAGGAGTGGGATTGCTGGACCATATGGTAGCTCTATTTTTAGTTTTTTAAGGAACCTCCTTACTGTTCTCCATAGTGGTTGTACCAAATTACATTCCCACCAACAGTGTAGGGGGCTTTCCCTTTTTTGCCACATCCTCTCCACCATTTATTGTTTGTAGAATTTTGATAATAGCCATTCTGACCAGTGAGGTGATATCTCATTGTAGTTTTGATTTGCATTTCACTAATAATTAGTGATAATCAGCATCTTTTCTTGTGCTTTTTTGGCCATCTATATATTTTTTGGGGAAATGTCTATTTAGATATTTGTTGGGGTCCTTTAATGGACCAGAACCTGGTGGTCTGGAGTCGACGATAAGAAAGTGAAAGAGAGAGCCGGAGGGAGGGGGAGAGAGAGAGAGAGAGAGAGAGAGAGAGAGAAAGACACGGGAAACCAAGCTCTGATGGAGCAAAGGTATTTTATTAGCAGAAATGCAGGCTTATATATCTTTAGTAAGATGATTACTCAGCTATTACACAGGATGAAATTTTATGAATAGCCACAATATGGATAGTCTAATACATACAAGGTCACTGACGCTGAAGAGTCACTGAAGGGAGTTACTGAAAGGAATCCAAGCAGATAGCGTTTCCCATGATCTCAGTCCTGAGAGCTGCATGCAGCTCTGCTCGTTCCCTGAATAGGAACTGATAAGGAACAGAGGATTTATGAGAAACAGCACGTAGGAATCCTCCTGTTAAACATTCCCTGACAGAGCTGCTCATTTTCGCCTGTTTGTTTCTTGTTTGGCTGCACCACACAGTAGGCTAGATCTTAGTTCTCTAACCAGGGATTGAACCCATGCTCCCTGCAAGGTAAGTGTGGAACCACTGGACCCCCAGGGAAATCCCAAGGGTTGTTTGTTTTTTTTATATTGAGCCACATGAACTGTTTGTATATTTTGGAGATGAATCCCTGTTGATTGCATCATTTGCAAATATTTTCTCCCATTCTGTGGGAGAAAATTGTCTTTTTTGTTTTGTTTATGATTTCCTTTGCTATGCAAAAAGCCTTTAAGTTTAATTAGGTCCCATTTGTTTATTTTCATTACTCTAGGAGGTGAATCCAAAAAGATATTGCTGCAATTCATGTCAAAGAGTGTTTTGCCAATGTTTTCCTTTAAGAGTTTTATAGTATCTGGTCTTCCATTTAGGTTTATAATCCATTTTTAATTTATTTTTGTATATGGTTTCAGAGGATGTTCTAATTTCATTCTTTTACATGTAGCTGGCCAGTTTTCCCAGCAGCACTTATTGAAGAGACTGTCTTTCCTCCATTGTATATTCTTGCCTCCTTTGACATGGATTAATTGACCATAGGCATGTAAGTTTATTTCTGGACTTTCTATCCGTTTCCTTTTATCTATATTTCTGGTTTTTTGCGCCAGTACCATAATGTTTTGATTACTGTAGCTTTGTAGTATAGTTTGAAGTCAGGAGCCTAATTCAACTCCATTTTTCTTTCTTAAGATTGCTTTGGCTATCTGGAGGTCTCTGTGTGTGCTCAGTTGCTTCAGTTGTGTCCAACTCTTTGCAGCCCTATGGACTGTAGCCCTCCAGGCTTTTCTGTCCATGGGATTCTCCAGGCAAGAATACTGCCTTCCTCCAGGAGATCTTACCGACCAAGGGATTGAACCCTCATCTCCTGCGTCTCCTGCATTGCAGGTGGATTCTTTACCCACTGAGTCACCTGGAAAGCCTGGAGTCTCTGACAGTGTGAAATTTATACAAATACCTGAATGAAGTGAGAGAGCCACTGTGTGTGAGGGAGAAGAATATTATAGGTTTAGAAAAGGCAGTGCAAATGCACCAAGGCTGGAGTGTGCCAGAAGGACCATCATAGAGGCCAGTATAGCTGGATCAAGGTTTGGTAGGAGATTAGGTTGGACAGGTCCAATGCTGGAGGGCTTTAGGAGCCACTGTGAGGACTTGAACTTTTTTTTTCTGAGTGAGGGGTGAGTTCCCAGAAGATTTTGAGCACAGTAGAGGAATGATCTGACTTCATTATGAGAGGATCCCTCTAGGCACTGTGAAGAAAACAGACTGAGGCAGGGGAGCAGGAGCAGGGGGCCAATCAGGAGACCCTGCATTAGTTGAGGGAAGCAGTGATGGGGTGGTGGCAGCAGAGGGCCTAAGGGAGGGAATATTGGCTTCTACCACGGAGCTTTCATCCTATTAGTCTGCAGGACTCCGCCTGCTCCTCAGAGGGGCTGAGGTTCCTAGGCTCCCCCCACCTTTGGGGCAGCCACTCTGTGAGCCCCACACCTGTTGGTGCATTGGTTGTTTTCTGCAAGTAGGGAGCAGAGGTGTTGAGAACGCCAAGGCAGTGCACAGCAACCATGGACCCCAAGGCTGAGGTGATGGTTCCTGTTGTGGGAGAAGGGGGATGAGGAATCTCTCTCCACCTCAGAGAAACCCCAGGCCACCCCCACCTCCTCCAAAGCCCACCCAGGGCCCAAATTCAGGGCCTGGAATAGCTCAGAGACCACAGAGTAATGTTCAGTATTTGAGAGGAGCCCTGAGTGTATTCTTGGCCTGGAAAATTCCATGGAGTTTGGCAGGCAGGCTACAGTCACAAAGAGTTGGACATGACTGAGCTACTGAGCACTGAATGAGGAGAGAAACTTTGGGGTATAGGCAGGGAGACAGATAACCCAAATCCCTTATCAATGACCTGAGTCACCCAGAAAATGTCAAAGTTCCATAATATCAAGGAGGCTCTTGCTCCAGTTGCTCTCTTCCCTCTAGCTTCATAGGCTGCTGGCTCCAGATGCATCAACGGGAAGTGTAGCTACCACCTCAGACGCAGTCCACAGAGTCACAGAGACCCCAGCCTGGCCCAACATAGTTGAGCTGCTGAACTAATACCAGCAGTCCTGTTGATGGAGGAAAGTAACCTCTTGTTCATCCAAGCCACTGTTACCGGACAGTGTGGTTACTTGCAGCCAGAAGCATTTGTACCTGGTAGTTCCATCTGACAGACCTTAAGGTAAATGGTGATGAGATAGTGGTGATAGTCCAGAGAGCTGGACTGTTCACAGAATCAGTCATTTGCTAGAAGGATTCTCAGTCTCACATATGGTTGTATGCATGGCTTTGATTTTTACAGCAAAAAGATACAGCGTACAATCAGCAAAGGGAAATGGCACACAGGGGTCAAGTCCAGAGGAGACGAGGCACAAGCCCCAAGGTATCTTTCAGCAAAGCCTCACAGGACACCCTTAATTCCCTCAGGTATGACAGCACATGTGAAACATTATCAACCAGGGAAGCATCCATGGTTTCTACTGGGGGCTGGTCACATAGGTACCCTCTTGCCTAGCACATACCCAACTTCCAGACTCCCTGAAAGAATGCAGCTATTTAGCATAAACCACAGTGCTTGGGTGAACAGTTCAGGCACATCACGTCACTCTTATCAGTTAAAAGAGTGGTGGAAATTTCCCAGAAGTTTCCAGATTCCAGCCAAGCACCCTCATTGAAGCAGGCTTTTCCAGGCCTGCTGCTAGCTCTTTCCTGCATAGTATGGAGCACCAAAAAGATGCTCAGATTTAACTAAGATTAGTCAACCTCAACATCATTTGGGGGAACCTCATTTTCCACTAACACCTTTCTTTCTTCACATTTTTCATGTTCTTTATTGCATCTGGATTCAAGATGACTGATCATGGATGTTGTTATACATGACTTGGGGGATTTTCTCCTTGCGAAATTCTGAAGTAACAGAGTTGACATTCTGTTTTAAATTGATCTTCATGATTTTCTTGACTTACAATCTAAGGAGAAATTAAAGAACAAATAATAAAAAATAAACTTAGTCAAACCTGGGCCTCTGTTAATTTGTCCATCATCACTGTGCCTCTGATTTGACATCAGATCTGGAACTCAACCATGCCACCATCAGTTCCCCTCTGGTCTTATTTGGAAATGAAATTCTGCCGACTGTTCTTTGGTCCAAACTTGAATGTAGCCCTCTAGTTAATATCCCACCATCCCTTGCTTTCTGCTCTGACTGGGCCTTTTTGAACTCTAGAATCATCAAGGCATTTCTGGTATGACCTCAAATTCAGACTCTGCTGGCTCTCATGGCATCAAGACCATCTTTGATACCACATGAGAATTTCTTAACTAATCCAACATGATAGGCTTCACATTCAACCAAAACCCAGAGCTTTTGTTAGTTATTCTACTGCTGCCCTGGCCTCTATAAACTATTCGACCATCATCAGCCTTCCGGTCTGACTGTGAGTAGAGAATTCTGTTAGCTATTCGAACATGAATTCCTCTGATCTAATTTTGTACTGTTTTAAGATGCCAGCCTCTCTGGTTTGACCTCCTCTATTAACAGTTCCACCATCAGTGCCCTTCTGGTCTACCTTAACAAAGTCTCTGTTAAGTATTCTACCATCACCACTCCTCTGACATGACATGAACCTACACCTTCATATTCTAACTGAAAGGCCCTTCTGGTATCAAATCAAATCCAGATGTCTTATTAATTCTTCATCTAAGACTCCTACCTTGGTTGTACCTGGGCTTCTTTTGAACTATTCAACCTTCAACCTCTCTGATCTGACTTTGGACCCAGGCCACTTTAACACAAGTCACAATGCTCTGTTAGTCTGACCTCAGACACGGTCCACTGTTAACTTCTGTAACAGTCTTGGTCTGTTCTCAAAACAGGGCCTGTTTTCTTGTCATCCCATCTTCAATGTCATCCTGCTTCCTAATCAAAGCTTTTCTACTATCCTTGCTCTCCCATCTGTCTAATGTTTACTCTTCCAGATTCAATGATCTACTGTCTTAACTATCCAACACAGCCATTTAAATCCCTCCACACCAGGCCTATCCTCAAACTTCTGTTACATGTGCCACCATTAACTCCCCTCTGACTTGACCTCAAACCTGATCTTCTGATGACTGCCCTGTGAGTCTATCATTGAACTGGTACAGTTATTTCTTCCAACATCAGTGTTCCTGGAATCTGAATTCAAACCCCAGGCTCTATGAACTATTTTAGAATTCCCCTCTTGACTGACCTCAAACCCAGATATTTATTCAGTTGTCTCCATCTCTGTTTCTCTGGACTGACCCTAAACCAAGGCCTCTGTTAACTGTTATGGCCTATCTAGTCTGAATTCAAGCATTTGCTAACTAGTCTAACATCAACACCACTCTGTCTATATAATCAAAACAGAATGATTGTTAGCTAATTAAAAAAAATCCTAGCTTCTCTTATCTGACCCTAAATCTGGGTCTCTTTATTCCCCCATCAGTGGTTTTTCTGGTCTATTATTACTGAACCCTGTGTGTTAACTCTTCTACCATCAACACTCCTCTTATCTGACTTTGAACCGCAGTCCCTGTTACTTCTTCCACTGTCAATTCCCCTCTGGTGGTGCTGCCTTCCACTGGGGCCTCTGATAAGGAAACTACTGTTACTGACCCTCTGGCCTGACCTTAAACACGGTTAGTCATTTTACCATCAACACTCTTGTTTTAGAGCACAGACCCTGGCATGCAACTAGTCTATCACCCATGCCCTGTTTTCTGACCTTGAACCTGGATCACTGTTATGTCTTTCACCATCTGTGCCCCTTTAGTAAAACTTCAAACCAGGACTTATGGTAGATACTCTAGCATTAGTGGCCTTCTTGTCTGAATTCAAATATTGGGGATAAAAACTACTGAACTTATAAGGACTTCAAAGTGGTTACTACTGGTGAAATACAGGCTACAATCAGATATAATGGGGTGGGAGATTGCAATGTGCACCAAACTGTTCACAGAGCTAAATGTAGGTTCTAGTGAAGTCACAGGCTGGAATATGGACACTCCCATCATGCATACCTGACTGTGTGTGAGCCAAGGAGTCTCCATATCATAGTCTTTATGAACACAAGTGTCCAAACTCCAGTCTGTAGACCCCCAAAGTGTCGACACTCCAGTCTGTGTGACTGCAGGAGGTCCCTACCTCAGGATATATGTACCCAGGAGTGTCCACATCTAGCCTTTGTGACCTGAGCATGTCAATACCCTAGTCTTTATGACTCCAGAAGTGTTCATACCACAGTCTGTGTTATACAGGAGTGTCTGTGCCTGGTCTGTCTAACCTGTTTCTAAATTACTCTGTGTGTGACTCATGGGACTCCGCATCCCAGCTGTTACCCCAGATGTGTCTGTACTCAGTCTGTGTGACTCGGAACATTCAAACTCATGGCTGTATGACCATAGGAGTGTTCACACTCCATTCACAAAGGAGAGAAATGAATAGATATCCTTCATTTCTGTTGTGGATAATTAGATAAAGGTAGATTCAACAAAGTCTTTTTTTAAAAAGACTTAGAGATAATCATAAGTTGAATTAAAAACAGGAGAGAGAAATTCCCATCACTTGAAAAACAGAAATTATTCTGTAACAAAAGATAGACCAAGAAGGAAATACCAAGAAGGCATAAAAAATACTGAAAACATAAAACAACACAGAATTAAAATTCTGAGGATAAATATTAATGGATTAAATTCCATACATTAAGTGACAAGGACATGCAGATTGGGCACACAGATTGAGTAAAAATTCAAAAATCAAATAATGTCTAAATCAAAATAATTCAGAAAGATTTTTTTAAACAGCAAGTAAAAATGTATGAGAAAAGTAAAGACAGAGAAAATAGTAGTTGCAATATAAATTCAAGATAAAATTAAGGAAAACAGCATGAAGCAGTCAAAAAGGACCCTTTTTATTGATCTAGAGCATGATCAAGATTGAAAATATAGTAGTCACGAATTTTTATAGTCCATATAACAGACCAGACCATCAGCTAAAGAACTAGAGGACAGCCAATTGAATCCTTGCCAACTTATCCATATGGCTGGATCAACAGTCTTCATACTAGACATTTAAAAATGAAATAGGCCTGCAGTTAGGTTTAGTGGAAAATGCAGCAAAATAGAGGAAGCGGTCTACCTGTTTTCCTCACCTCTGGACTCAAAGAAGGGTACTCTCATGGCCTTGGGTGTTCTCTCTTGCAGTGAATATGAGTGGCCACAGGTATAATGTCTAACGTTCATATTAGTTCTTGACTACCCTAGGCCCATTAAAAAAAAAAAGAATACATATTTATGATTCATTTGGTTGTGTCAGTCTTAGTTGTGGCATGGGGGAATTTTTGTTATGTCATGTGGGATCTTTTATTGCAGCTTAGTTGCCCTGTGGCATATGGATGGGATCTTAGTTTTCCAACCAGGGGTTGAACCCAAGTCCCGGGTACTGTAAGGCAGATTCTCAACCACTGGACCACCAGGGAAGTCCTATTTTTTTTTTATTTTAATTGAGGTATACTTGAAATACTATATTAGTTTCAGATGTAAATATAATAAAACATTAATATTTGATACTTTATATATTGTGAAGTGATCACCATAATAAGTCTAGTAAACATCCATCACCATATATAGTTACAAGTTTTCTTTTGTGATGAGAACTTTTAAGAGTACTTTCAAATATGCAACACAGTATTAACAGTATTATTATATTACAGTATTATAGTCACCATGTGATACATTATCTCCCCTTATTTGTTTTATAACTGGAAGTTTGTACCTTTTGACTCCCTTCACCCATTTCACATTGCCCCCACCCCACCTCTGGCAACCACCAATCTGCTCTCTGTATCTATGAACATCCCCTACTCCAGGTCCATTTTCAGGTTTTATTCGAAATGAGAAGTTACTCGTGGTCAAATTCTACCTCACAACCTCGTCTGAATAAAAAAGATGTGCACTACTCTATTACTGAACCACAAGAAACCCTCAAGTTATTTAAAAACATAACTTTCAATGACCATACTCTCAGACCATGATGCAATAGTGATTAGAAATTAGCACTCAGTTCTAAAAACGAAGACATCAGGGTCCTCCCACCACCCTAAATGAGGTTTGGGCTACATTCTCTGAGGCTGTTTCCTCTACCTGTCCCGGGTGATGCTCTAGTTTCCTGACAGGATTGATCTGGTCTTACTCATTCTTGCATCAGAAAGATTATTCAAGCATCAAGTATCATTGCTTTCTACTCCTCATTGTTGAGTGTGTCTTAAGCTAGAATAACCTGTTTGACATGATTCTTGAGCTACACAGCATGTTACATGTTTCAGGAGCTCTCGGAAGACTGATTTCCCAGATCCAGAAAAATGCAGTCCATCTGCTGTTCCCTTGGGCTTTTAGATTTTTTTCAGTTCCCTCAGAACTGCATGGAGATATGTTCTGAATAAAAGCCATCCCTGTGTTTTCATGCTCCATCCCACCTGCCTGCTTGTGTTGGACTGAGTTTAATACAACTCAGCACCAGTGAAATAAACACCGTCATTTCCTGCACCTTTTGGTTTGCATCATGTGCCTCCAGTATTCTCAGGTGAGCTTTAAATAAATTGACTTTTTCAACTAGTTAGACATCTATATTTAGCTGATAAATGAGGTAGCTATTCTATTCACCTGCTTCCCCCAAACTGGTGTAGAACTGGAGGCAGTGTTAAGGCCCCTGGGATCACTGGGGCATTTTATTGGGCCCTTGGAGAATAGTCAGTGTCAGAAGGTGGGTTCTCTCAAAGCAGAATTTCAGATGGAGTTTGGGGTATAACATGTTTATTAAGGATTGGTTCCTGCACAGGGAAGCAGGAGGAAGTGGGATTGGGGGAAGGGCCAGTTGATCTGTGATGAGGGCCCCACACAGTCTGGGTGGTCCCAAAAAGGAGCTCTGGAGCCAGAGCTGCCCATCAGAATGACCCTGTTGGGAGGAAACCATGGGGATTTATGTCTGGGCCTTGATGGGCCATCAGATGTGGGCTGGCCAAGGCAGGGCTTGACCTCGGGGAGGTGGCTCTCATCACCTGAGGCCCACCCTGCAGAGCTGACAACTGCAGCCAGGGCTTCCTTGAAACGGGGTCTAGGTGGTGCAGGGAGAGGGCTGGGAAAGAAACAGGTAGCCACTGGGTGAGTGAGTGAGGACCCAAGTTTTTAACCCATAGTCCTGAGCCAGTCACCTCTCTACTCTGTGGGTCAGTTTCCTCTGGACCCAGCTGAGGGTTAGGGAGTCAGTTCATTCATTCTTTTGACATGTAGTACCTGAGCCTTCACACTGTGCAAGGCACTGCAGCAGGATTTAACAAGAAATAAAACAGATAAAACCTCTGCCCTCAGGAAAACAGCCTTCCTGGTGACCCCTAAAACCCATGCAGTGATGCAGACTCAGAGCAGAGGTCACCCTTGGCCTTGCTTTTGATGATTGTGATGCCCGGTGAGCGCCGTGGCCTCGATGCATATTCAGACAGATGGCTGGCCAGCACAGAAGAGGAGGAAATGATCGGCTGAATCCATGTGATGACAGGAAGGAGGGAGCCACTGTGCGTTCTTGAAGAGGAGAACACAGAGATAAGTGTGGCATTATAGAAAGGCTATTCCAGCGGCAGCAGTAACAAAAGTGCAGAAAAAAGAAAGTTTTACCGCATATCACCCTACTTCTTGCAGGGATGAAAAGAAAAATAGACAGTCAAGGCCAGGCCATACCGCCTGCCCCGCTGGCTGTTAAATGTTTGTTTTGGGCTTATTGTAATCAAGTTATTGCCCATTGGTGGCAGCAATGATTGGGAATTTGCCTTTATGATCTGACAATTTGGGGGCCTCTGTGAATGAATGAATGGAGGTTGGGCAAGAGACCATACAGAGTATCTGGTGTGGTAGTTTGTACCTCTTGCAGCTAGCCCCTCCAAGGCCTCTCTCCTCCACATTGCCTTCATGGGATAGCCTGTACTTCTTTATATAATTGGCTGGGCTCCAGCTGAGGGAGGGAAAAGGCAATGGGTGGCAGCAGGGAGAGTGGAAGCCAGCAGCAGAGAATGTACCTAAGACAGAAGCTGCAGTCTTTTTATAAACTAACCTCAGAGATGCTACCTCATCACTTCGCCTAATTCTACCTGTTAGAAGTGACTCTGTAAATCTAGGCCACACTCAAGTGGAAGAGATGATATAAGTGCATGAGCCCCAGGAGGCAGGGGTCATGGGGGACCATCTCAGAGGCTGCCTACCACATTGCCTCTAAGGTGTTCGGGGCCACAGACAAATATTTTTGCGAGGTCTCCATCTATATGAATAGTTTGAATTAAAAATGTATTAAAATCATGGGTCCATATGTGGTATTATGATTTATTAATGAGGATTTAGAAAAAAGTGTAGAGAAGAGGTATTTTTATTAGAATATAGTTGCTTTACACTACTGTGTCAGTTTCTGCTGCACAGGAAAGTGAATCAGCCATACATATATACATAGCCCCTCTTTTAAATTTCTTTCCCATTTAGGTCACAAGGCACTGAATAGAGTTCCCTGTGCTCTATAGTAAGTTCTCAAGAAGAGAGATTTAGGTATCTGTTTATTGTATAGTCAATACACCTGAATAATCCTTGTATTTCCAGTCTCCATCTCTTCCTCTTCAGGTCCAGGAGCCATCTCCTTATGTTCTTTATGTTCTTTTTTGTCAAATGTGCCTAAAAAGGAAAAAAAAAACATCCTTCACCTTCCATGTAGGGAAAAACCAAGTTTTCCACCTCCTTCTGTGTTTCTCTTTCTGATGTGTCTCCTATACTACTCACACAGAACACTCACAACACCTCTGACACAAGATGTGTAGGGTTTTTTTCCCCCACATCAAGCAATTCTTTATGACACCAGCTGGGTGTCCTATAATTTAACTCAATTCCAACACTATCTACCTGGAGAATGCATCAGATCCCAGAGATTAAGGGCTCAGCCCCACGAGACTGCCCCTCACCCCACTTCAGATACCAATTGCAAGTAGTAGGTCCCCAGGTTACCCACAAATTCTGTCTGATTTGGTTGCAAATCAGAGGTTCCCATGACCTCCTCTTCAAGTTAGATTAATTTGCTAGAGCAACTCACAGAACTCAAGGAAATACTTACGTTTACCAGTTTATTAAAGGACATGATAAAGGATACAGATGAACAGTCAGATGAAGAGATACCTAGTGTGAGGTCTGGGAGACTCCTTAGTGCAGGAACTTCTGTCCTGTGGCACTGGGGTACATCACCCTCCTGGTATGTGGATGGTTCACCCACGAGGAAGCTCCCAGAACTTCACGCTACTGAGATTTTATGGAGGCTTCCTCACGTAGGCATGATGAATTATTAACTTCATTTCCAGCCCTCTCCCCTCTCTGGAGGATGGGAGGTGGGGCTGAAAATTTCAAGCTTCTAACTATGGTGTGGTCTTTCTGGTGACCAGCCCGCATCCAGGAGCCATCCAGACCCACCTAGAGTCACTCAATAGAATAAAAGATATTGCTAGTGCTCTGTTTCTTTTTTTATTTTTAATTGGAGGATAATTGCTTTACAATGTTGCATTGGTTTCTGCCATACATCAACATGTATAACTATGGCTGATTGATGTTGATATATGGCTGCTAGTGCTCTTGTCATGTAGGAATTTACAAGGGGTTTATGAGCTCTGTGTCAGGAATCGGGGGCAGAAACAATATATATTTTCTATTTTCTCACAGTGCCATTACTGGCTAATTTCATCTCCTACCACAAGTAGGTAGCAACGCCATTATTACCCACAATACTGTGGCTTTTTAGAATCTGTTTGTACTGGAAAATATAGAGCGCCTGCCTCTGCAGTTTCCTAATACCATTTACTTAATGCTGGTTACATCTTACTTGGGACATCACGTCGTACATTGGGCTGCCCATAAATCCTGGCCTCCAGTGACTCCTCATACTTCTGTGTTTTGCTGATAAGACCCACAACAGCAAATCTTACACAGAGTATGTGGGGAAATGTGAACAAAAATACTTCATTTTCTGGTCATGTTAAATTTTCTGTTTGGAATTTTATATCGTAAATGTAGAACAAGAAAACTTCTAGCCATGTCTTTTCTTGAACTCTTTAAACAATAATCACTGCATTCCTAGAATGAGATCTATTGCAAACTTGACTGCACCCCTACCTTCCACACATCCCCACTAGGGGGGAGGAAAGCATGGTGCCCATGGCAGAGTGAGAAGTCTCAGCTGTAGAAAGAATGTCCATTCTTGGACTCCCCTGGAAGTCCAGTGGTTAGGACTCCACACTCTCAACACACAGGGCATGGACGGCTTCAATCTCCAGTCGGAAAACTAAGATTCCCCCATGCCACAAGGCATGGCCAAAAATAAATAAATAAAAACAATCTATAATAATAATAAATGCATATATTTCATTTTAAAATAATTGTATTCATTTATGGCCACACTGGATCTTCATTGCTGGGAGCGGGCTTTCTCTAGTTGTAGCAAGTGGAGTTTACTTTCTAGTTGTGGTGTGCAGGGTTCTCATTGCAGTGGCTTCTCTTGTTCCAGAGCACAGACTCTAGAGTGCATGGGCTCAGTAGTTGTGGCACTCAGGCTTAGCTGCCCCACGGCATGTGGGCTCTTAGTTCCTGGACCAGGGATCAAACCTGTGTGAGCTGCACTGGCAGGTGGACCCTTAACCACTGGATCATCAGGGAAGTGGTTTTTTTTTTTTTTTTTTTTTGAAGAATGTCCATTCTTCATCTTGCCACCCCATGGACTGTAAACCACTAGTCTCCTCTGCCCATGGAATTTTCCAGTAAGAATACTAGAGTGGGTTGCCATTTTCTTCATCTGGCAGGGCTTGAGACCCACCTAGAGGAGCATGATATCACCACATTGATGAGCCAAGAGACCTGACTGGAGTTGTGGAGCAATTGTCTTGAAAGTTCCTAGAGGGAGTGGACATGGCCCAGAGAATTGCCTGATACCTGGTGCAGAGCCTGTGGAGGAAATGATTGCCCTGGATGCTATACAAGGTAAAGGCACCTGCCACCACCTCTGTACCTTTAGGTGCTCTAGACTGGAGGCATGAAAAAGTCATGGTGAGAGCTGATACACATGCAGCTCAAGCACAAGGGCTGGCACTGAATGTTCAGGCCTGGAGCCTTGAACTTGGCCTATGAACAACACAACTGAAAGTCACCCCAAATCAGTCTGTTGCCACCATTCTGCTGTCCTAGTCTCATAAGATCCTATGAAAGAAATGCCACACTAGCCAGCAGGAGCAATCTACTCGCCAGGCCCTGTCCCCCACTCCTCCACCCTGGGACTAGCCACAGAGCTCTGGGACAGCCCCATAGGGTTACATCAGTGACGATGGCTTGTCTCTGCTCCTCTTTGTCTGTAGCCCCAGCTGGAGACTTGAAGACCAGGGCCTGGGTCACCTGAAGGCTCCTTTACTCACATGAATGGACATTGATGCTGGTTGTAGCCTGGGCCTCTCCATGTGGTTGCTTTGGGCTTCCTCACAGCATGATGGCTGGGTTCCAAGGCCAAGGACTCTGAGAGAGAGGCAGGTAGAAGTTGTACCTTTGATGACCAGTTTTGGAAGTTACATAGTGTCACTTCCCCTATACCCTATTCATTGAGTCAGTCATAAAGTCCTGCCCAGGTTCAGAAAGAGAAGAAAAAGGTTCTGCTTCTTGATGGGGAGTGAGAAGGTTCTGGAAAGGCACATGGGGCCAGAAATATTGCTGCGACCATTTTTGGAAATTACATTGTTGCTGTTCAGTTGCTCCATGGACTGGAGCAGGCCAGATTCCCTTATCCTTCACTCTCTCTCAGAGTTGACTCAAACTCATGTCCATTGAGTCAGTGATGCCATCCAACCATCGCATCCTCTGTCATCCCCTTCTCCTCCTGCCTTCTATCTTTCCCAGCATCAGGCTCTTTTCTAATGAGTCGGCCCTTCACATCAGGTGGCCAAAGTATTGGAGCGTCAGCTTCAGCATCAGCCCTTCCCATGAATGTTTGGGGTTTATTTCCTTCAGGATTGGGTTGACTGGTTGGATCTCCTTGCAGTCCAAGGGACTCTCAAAAGTCTTCTCCAATACCACAGTTCAAAAGCATCAATTGTTTGATGCTCGGCCTTCTTTATGGTCCAATTCTCATATGTATACATGAGTACTGAAAAAACCATAGTTTGACAATAAGGACCTTTGTATGTAAAGTGATGTCTCTGCTTTTTAATACACTGTGTAGGTTCGTCATAGCTTTTCTTCCAAGGAGTAAGCGTCTTTTAATTTCATGGCTGCAGTCACCATCTGCAGTGATTTTGGAGCCCAATAAAATTAAGTCTGTCACTGTTTCCATTGTTTCCCCATCTATTTGCCATGAGGTGATGGGGCTGGATGCCATGATCTTAGTTTTTTGAATGTTGAGTTTTAAGCCAGGTTTTTCACTCTCGTCTTTCACCTTCATCAAGAGGTTCTTTAGTTCCTCTTCACTTTCTGCCATAAGGGTGGTGTCATCTGCATATCTGAGGTTATTGATATTTCTCCCAGCAATCTTGATTCCAGCTTGTGCTTCATCCAGCCCAGCATTTTGCATGATGTACTCTACATATAAGTTAAATAAGCAGGGTGATAATATACAGCCTTGATATATTCCTTTCTCACTTTTGAACCAGTCCATTGTTCCGTGTCCAGTTCTAACTGTTGCTTCTTGACCTGCATACAGGTTTCTCAGGAGAGAGATAAGGTGGTCTGGAGAAATCTGTATGATTTTCATAATTTTGAAAATTATAATCTACTACCTGTATAATTTCCATAATTTTGGAAATTATAATCTACCACTAACTGAATGAGAAACTTGGCAAGTTGCTTCACCTCACTAGGCCTCAGTTTCCTTATCAATTAAATGGGTATAATAATAGTGTCTATGGTGGAGGGAAAGAATCACATGTAATAATGCACATTAAGTACTTAGTCCAGTGCCCACAGTATGGCAAGTGCTCAGGAAAATTAGAAATTATTGTCAGTAATCATTAGCATTGACCAATGAGGCATCCTGGTATAGCTGAAACAAGGTGTTGTGGGTTGAATTGTGTTCCCTTGCCCCGCCCCCCAAGTTTATTCAAGTCTTAACCTGTGAATGTGACCTTATTTGGAAATCAGTCTCTGCAGGTGTGATTAAGATGTAAGTTAAGATGAGGTCATCCTAGATTAGGGCAAGCCCTGAATACAATCACTGGCATCCTGATGAGAAGAGGCTCAGAGATACACACACGGGGAGAATGCCATGTGACAATGGATACAGAAATTAGAGTGATGGGTCTGCAAGCTACGGACCACCAAGGATTGCTGGCAACCCACCAGAAGCTGGAAGAGGCAAGAAAGGACCCTCCCCTGGGGCCTTCAGGGGGCCCTGCCACCAACACCTTGATTTCAGACTTCTAACTTCCAGAACTATAAAATAACTTCTATTTTTTTTCTCTTTTTTCTTTTTTTTTTGGCAGCACTGCATGGCTTGTGGGTCTTAGTTTCTGACCAGGAATTGAACCTGGGCCCTTGGCAGTGAAAGTATGGGTATCTAACCACTGGACAGCCAGGGAATTCCCAAAATTTCTGTTGTTTTAAGCACCCCCCACTAATGACTCAACAGACACTGGGACCCTATTCTTTTCTAGGTACTGAGAATACAGTGATGACTAAAGTAAGAATTCTGCATCTGATGAGCTGGCAGCAAAACAAGCAGTAAAGTGACAGATGTACAAGCTGGATTTAGAAAAGACAGAGGAACCAGAGATCAAACTGTCAACATCTGGTGGATCATAGAAAAAGCAAGGGAATTCCAGAAAAACATCTACTTCTGCTTCATTAACTATGCTAAAGCCTTTGACTATGTGGATCACAACAAACTGGAAAATTCTTAAAGAGCTGGGAATACCAGACCACCTTACCTGCCTCCTGCGAAACCTGTATGCACGTCAAGAAGCAACAGTTAGAACTGGACATAGAACAACAGACTGGTTTCCAACTGGGAAAGGACTATGTCAAGGCTGTATACTGTCACTCTGGTTATTTAACTTATATGCAGAGTACATCATGCGAAACGCTGGACTGGATGAAGCACAAGCTGGAATCAAGATTGCCAGGAGAAATCTCAACAATTTCAGATATGGAGATGACACCACCCTTATGGCAGAAAGTGAAAAGGAACTAAAGAACTTCTTGATTAAAAAGCTGGCTTAAAACTCAACATTCAAAAAACTAAAATCATGGCATCCAGTCCCATCACTTCATGGCAAATAGATGGGGAAAAAGTGGAAACAGTAACAGATTTTCTTTTCTTGGGTTCCAAAATCACTGCAGATGGTGACTGCAGCCATAAAATTAAAAGATACTTGCTCCTTGAAAGGAAAGCTATGACAAACCTAGACAGCATATTAAAAAACAGAGATATCACTTTGTCGACAAAGGTTGGTATAGCCAAAGCTATGGTTTTTCCAGTAGTCATGTATGGATGTGAGAGTTGGACCATAAAGAAGGCTGAATGCTGAAGAATTAATGCTTTTGAACTGTGGTGCTGGAGATGATTCTTGAGAGTCTCTTGGAAATTAGCGAAGAGATCAAACCAGTCAATCCTAAAGGAAATTAACCCTGAATGTTCATTGGAAGGACTAATGCTGAAGCTGAAGCTCCAGTACTTTGGTCTCCTGATATAAAGAGCTGACTCACTGGAAAAGACCCTGATGCTGAGAAAGATTGAGGACAGGAGGAGAAGGAAAAGACAGAGGATGATGGTTGGATGGCATCATCGACTCAGTGGACATGAATTTGAACAAACTCTGTGAGATAGTGAAAGACAGGGAAGCCTGGCATGCTGCTGTCCATGGGGTAGCAAAGAATTGGACAGAATTTAGGGACTGAACAACAACAACAACAAAGCAATGAACAAAGGGGCTCTGAGAATGATGGCATGAGACTGTGGGGAAGAGGCTCTGTGCCTCAAGTCCCTAAGTTTGATAATTCACTCTGAGGACTCCAGACTCTGTGGAGTCATACTCACGGTGATGATTTGTTACAGTGAAAGGACACAAAACACAGTCAGCACAGGGAAAAGGCACATGAGGTGAAGCGGGGAGGGAAACACGAACAAGCTTCTTAGGCTCCTGTCCTGGGGGAGTCCCACGGGACACGCTTAATTCCTCCAGCAATGACCAGTGACAAAGCATCTGAAATGCTATCACAGAGGAATTCACCTGGGGTAAGAGTCTAAGATTTTTCTCAGAGGCCAGTCATGTAGGTACCCCCTGGTTAACAGGCACCAGAATGGTAGATCCCCAGAAGGAAAGCAGGTGTTAGGCATAAACCACAGAATTTGTCCAAACTATTTAAGCACAGTCACCTACTTGTCATTTAGAGAGTGCTGGGAATTCTCCCGAAATCTGAGTTCCCAGATGGCAGCTATATTAGTCAGCTCGGGCTGCCGTACGAGTTACTGCAGACTGGGTGGCTTAAACCATAGAAATTTCTGTTCTCACAGTTCTGAAGCCTGGAAGTCCAAGATCAAGGTGCCACTAGGGTTGGTTTCTGGTAAGGACTCTCTTCCTGGCCTGTAGATAGCTGCCTTCTTGCTAGGCCCTCACATGGCTTTTTATCTGTGCGTGCACCAAGAGAGAGAAATTTCTAGGGTCTCTTCCTCTTCATCTAAGGACACCACCCTTATGGCCTCATTAGGTGGTGGGACCCCACACTTATGGCCTCATTTAACCTTGATTACCTCCTTAAAGGCCCTATCTCCAAATACATTCACTTTGGGTAAAGGGTTGCAACATAGGACTTTGGGGTGGGGGCACAATTCAGTCTCTTACACTAACCAGTGTCCAAGTTTTCAAACAGGCCTTCCTAAGGACAGCAGTCACAGGCCTTCTGTGCTACATCTTTTCAGCACAGGCTCCAAACCCAGTTCTGGAAGCCTTGAAATGGCTGTCAATCACATTGTTCCCTGGGAGGAAGTGGGCCCCATTCGGTGCTGTGGTCCAGGTTACAATGACTCCTTCACTGTGTGTGGAGTACCTTCTTGCCAGCTTGGTCACCGCTGACGAAACCAGAAGTAGATGTAAGAGCAGAAGGCATCCCTACAGGTAAAGGACAGAATGTGTCCTTTATTTAGCGGGGAGTCATTGCAGGGTTTTGAGTAACACTAACAGCTAACACTGCTGACTGAGAGAAGCTTCATTTCTCACAAGTGGCAAAAACAAGGATTTCAGACATGCAATTCACTATGAAATGGATCAGGGCAAGTTGAGACCCTCTGACTGTATTTACTAGACCTCATGTACATACAATAATTCCATGTATTAAATACACATAAAATGCAGTACCATGTGAATTCATGCATGTGTTTACCA
Source organism: Bos taurus (assembly GCF_002263795.3). Classification (NCBI taxonomy): domain Eukaryota; kingdom Metazoa; phylum Chordata; class Mammalia; order Artiodactyla; family Bovidae; genus Bos; species Bos taurus. The sequence goes on from NC_037357.1 coordinate 86,734,188, forward strand.
GAAAAAAGAAAAGCTAAACATGGATTGAACTGCTACTTCCTTAACCGGAAGTAGGTGTCGTGGATTTTGGAAATGACTCATAAATTGTGAGATGACTCAGGACTGTATGAAACTAGGCCATCTAAAACTTTATTAAGTCTCATTTCATACAAGCTGTATGTATACAAATTATATAAATAGAGTATGTGCTAAGAGTGTATTCAAAGCTAGATCTGAATTAAGGGCACTGTGCTTATAAAAGGCATAATTCCAGCAATCTAATTTTATTTTGACAGTGTATTAAGAGAAGGCAATGGAAACCCACTCCAGTACTCTTGCCTGGAAAAGCCCAAGGGTGGAAGAGCCTGATAGGCTGCAGTCCATGGGGTCGCAAAGAGTCGGACACGACTGAGCGACTTCACTTTCCCTTTTCACTTTCATGCATTGGAGAAGGAAATGGCAACCCACTCCAGTGTTCTTGCCTGGAGAATCCCAGGGACGAGGGAGCCTGGTTGGCTACTGTCTATGGGGTCACACAGAGTCGGACAAGACTGAAGTGACTTAGTAGCAGCAGCAGCAGCGGCAGGGCATATTAGAAACTTACACAAAAATCTAGAGAACAGCAAAATGAACATTCTGTACCACATCCAGCTCCAACATTCATAAGCTCATGGCCAATCATCTACATATCCCATCGACTATGTACCCTTCAGATTATTTTGAAGCAAATCTCAGACATCATATTTTTGAATGTACAATATGTGTATGTGTATCTGAAAGATAAGGACTCATTAGAAAATCTAACCTCAATACCATTTTCTCATTTAAAACAATAATAAGAAATCCTAAATAGTTTCAAATATCCATTCAGCCCTCATATTACCCTAATTTTTTAATATATATTCAAGATGGCTTTATATGGATGCTTTATTGTTGTTGTTGTTCAGTCATCCAGTCGTGTTCAACTCTTTTCGACCCCATGGACTACAGCATGCCAGGCCTCCCTGTCCCTCACCATCTCCCGAAGTTTGCCTAAGTTCATGTCCATTGCATGGGTGATGCCATTCAGCCATCTCATCTTCTGACGCCCTCTTCTCCTTCTGCCCTCAATCTTTCCTAGCGTCAGGGACTTTTCCAGTCAGTCAGCTGTCTGTATCAGATGACCATAGATGTTCGCATCAGGTGGCCAAAGTATTGGAGCTTCAGCTTCAGCATCAGTCCTTCCAATGAATATTCAGGGTTGATATCCATTAAGATGGATTGGTTTGATCTCCTTGCCATCCAAGGAACTCTCAGGAGTCTTCTCCAGCATCATAGTTCGAAGGCATCAGTTCTTTGGCATTTGGCCTTCCTTAAGGTCCAGCTCTCACAACTGTATGTGACCACTGGGAAGACCATAGCCTTAACTATATGGACCTTTGTCAGCACAGTAATGTCTCTGCTTTTCAACACACTGTCTAGGTTTGTCAGTGTGAATGCTTTGCACCCCCATAATTAGGCACATACTGTTGGCTGTCTCTTTTTATGATGTCACCAGGCATTGATGAGCAGTGACTGGATCCATTTATTTACAAGAGGGTGAAAAAGTAGAATATTTTGATTCTCTTATTCTTTCATTTATTAGCCCAAATATATTTATAAAAGGATCTCCCCCCCCAACTCTTTGCTTGTATAAGAAAAACAGGATCAATACTTGATACTTGATTCTTTCCCTGTATTTATCAGTTTCCAACATAAAGAGCTGTTTTCCAAGACTTCCCTGGTGGTCCAGGGATTAAGACTCCCTGCAGGAGTCCACAGGGACTGCAGGTTCCTGCAGGGACCACAGGTTCCCCTGGTGGAAAAACGTATCCCACTGGCCACATGATGCAGGGGAAAAAAGAAAACAAAAAAACCCAGGTTTATATTTCATGTATTTCAAACCACTGCAACCTTGTTGATGCTCAAATTGTCCCATCGACAAATCCCTGGGATTATCTTCAATTTGGCTTCTGAGTCAGTCACTCGTGACTTCTGGATTTTCTGTTCCACCAAAGCATTCCTTTCTTTCTGGTATTGTAGAAAGATTGAGGGTAAGAGAAGAAGGGAGCAACAAAGGATGAGATGATTGGATGGCATTATCCACACAATGGACATGAGTTTGAGCAGACTCCAGGAGATAGTGAAGGACAGGGGAACCTGGTGTGTCGCAATCCATGGGATTGCAAAGAGTCAGACACAACTGAGCAACTGAACAACAGCCTCCTTTTGTTTGCTCACATGGCTTGAGGCTTTGTTACATTTTCCTCTTGGTGGCAATGTTGCTCCAGAAATGCCAAGAAGCCCTTAATTCCTCACCCCCACCCCCATCTACACTGCCTCTTCACCCGCCTTTCGCGTCTGAAAAAAACGCAGCAGAGCCCTTTGGCGATTGGGAAGGAAGCTGCTGGCTGCCGTGTTTGCGGGAAACCCGCTCACTGCGGCAGTACTGCCCATCTTTCTCCTTTGATGAATCTGAAATAAATCTGAAGTCTAAGCTGCAAAGTCTGACATCTTCTAGAATTCCATTTCTACTCGACCTGCTGCTGCTGCTGCTGCTAAGTCGCTTCAGTCGTGTTGGACTCTGTGCGACCCCATAGATGGCAGCCCACAAGGCTCCGCCGTCCCTGGGATTATCCAGGCAAGAACACTGGAGTGGGTTGCCATTTCCTTCTCCAATGCATGAAAGTGAAAAGTGAAAGTGAAGTCGTTCAGTCGTGTCCGACCCTCAGCGACCCCATGGGCTGCAGCCCACCAGGCTCCTCCGTCCATGGGATTTTCCAAGCAAGAGTACTGGAGTGGGGTGCCATTGCCTTCTCTGCTCTGGCCCATAGGACAGTAGCAAATGTGATGAAAACAGAGGCTTGAGGTGTGCTTACATATGCTGTTCTTGGGAACCCTAAACCCAGGCTAGCCTACCAGAATGGAGGTGAGCCAGGTCAGCAGAGGCCTCTCTTATACCTACCAGCCTGCCAACTGCTACATGTGTGAGCGACACCATCTGGTACCCTCCAACACCAACTGAGTTGGCCTACCTACACCAGAACAACCACCCAGCTGACCCACAGAATCTTGGGAAGTAATTTAATGTTTACTGTTTTAAGTCACTACGTTTTGGGGCTGTTTCTTATGCAGCAGAAGTCAACTAATATGCAATTCTTAAAATGATTTCTAAATACTAACATAAAAATGGAAAAAGATATTTTTAACAAACCCCTTGTCACTGTGCAAGCATATTCAAAAGTATCTTTGAGTAGAGCTTCTTTTCTTTTGGCTGTACCTTGCAGCCTGTGGGATCTTACTTTCCTAACCAGGAATTGAACCCACATCGTTTTCACTGGAAGTGTGGAGTCTTAACCACTGGACCACCAGGGAAGTCACTAAGCATTTCATTCAGTTCAGTTCAGTCGCTCAGTCGTGTCCGACTCTTTGTGACCCCATGAATCGCAGCATGCCAGCCCTCCCTGTCCATCACCAACTTCCGGAGTTCACTGAGACTCACATCCATCGAGTCAGTGATGCCATCCAGCCATCTTATCCTCTGTCGTCCCCTTCTCCTCCTGTCCCCAATCGCTCCCAGCATCAGAGTCTTTCCCAATGAGTCAACACTTCGCATGAGGTGGCCAAAGTACTGGAGTTTCAGCTTTAGCATCATTCCTTCCAAAGAACACCCAGGACTGATCTCCTTTAGGATGGACTGGTTGGACCTCCTTGCAGTCCAAGGGACTCTCGAGAGTTTTCTCCAACACCACAGTTCAAAAGCATCAATTCTTTAGTGTCAGGAATAAGGTGAAGATGTCTGCTCTTGCCATCTCCATTTAACACTGTAGTGGAGATTCTAGCTAGTACAATCAACAACACCAAGTAAAGCTATCTTCATTCATAAACAATATGGTCCTATATGTAGAAAATAGTATCCTAAGAAATCCTTTTAAAAATAACTTCTAGAGGACTTCCCTGGTGGCCCAGCGGTTAAGAATCCACCTGCCAATGCAGGGGGCACCGATTCAATCCCTGCTCTGGGAAGATTCCACACGCTGCAGGACAACTAAGCCCATGCACTTCAACAGTGTATTAAAAAGCAGAGACATTACTTTGCCAACAAAGGTCCTTCTAGTCAAAGCTGTGGTTTTTTCCAGTAGTCATGTATGGATGTGAGAGTTGGACTATAAAGAAAGCCGAGTGCCAAAGAATTGATGCTTTTGAACTGTGTTGTTGGAGAAGACTCTTGAGAGTCTCAAGGAGCTCAACCCTGTGCTCTGTGACAACCTAGAAGGGTGAGATGGGGTGGGGATTGGGAGGGAGGTTCAAGAGGGAGGGGACATCTGTATACTTACGAATGATTCATGTAGTTGTATGGCAGAAACCAACACAACATTGTAAAGCAATTATCTTCCAATTAAATATAAATTTAAAAAATAAAAAATAATACCCATTAAAATGAAAAAAATTAATTACAGAAATATTTAGCAAGAAGAGTAAAAAGCTTACTACCTAAAATTTCTATTGCCCCAGAATAACCACTGTTGAAGACTTGATATATACTCTTCCAGTGTATTTCCAATGAATATTATAAAATAAAAATAAACTTTTCTCAAAAAAAAGACAAACCATAGACTGGAAGAAAATATTTTCAAATCACACGTCTAATAAAGGACTTATATCTGAAAAATACAAAGAACTCTTCAAACTTAGTAAGAAGACAGGCCAATTTAAAAATTGGCAAAGGATTTGAGTACACATTTCACCAAAGAAGGTATAGAAATGGCTAATAAGCAAATGAAAATGTAGATACTTAGCATCATTAGTCATTAAGGAAATGAAATGCAAATTAAAACCACAATAAGATGTCACTACATTCCAAATGGCTATTGAATGGCTATTACCAAAAAGGCAGATCCAAGTGTTGACACAAATGTGGAGAAACTAGAACCGTCATGAATGGCTGATGGGAATTTTAAATAGTACAGTCATTTGTAAAGGAGTTTGACAGGTTTCTTGAAAATTTATCAATAAACTAATCATGTTGTTGTTGTGCTTAGTGACTCTGTCATGTCCGACTCTTTGCAATCCCATGGACTGTAGCCCACAAGGCTCCTCTGTCCATGGGGATTCTCCAGGCAACAGTACTGGAGTGGGTTGCCATGTCCTTCTCCAGGGGAACTTCCCAACTCAGGAATCGAACCAGGGTCTCTTGCATTCCAGGCAGATTCTTTACCAGCTGAGCTACTCTCATACAACCCAGCAATTTCGCTCCTAGGAATCTACTCAAGAGAATAAAAATATGTTCACACAAAGACTTGTATGTTAATATTTTTTAACTTTTTTTTTTTTTTTTACTATTTATTTATTTTGTTGCTTGGAGTCTTAGTTTTATTGCTGCTCAAGGACTCTCTAGTCATGGCAAACAGCCCTATGGCACTCAGAATCTTCTTGGACCAGGGTTCAAACTTGTGTCCCTGTATTGGCAGGCAGATTCTTTACCACTGGACCACCCAGGAAGTCCATTATTTATAGCAGCATTATTCATAAATACACTTTTGAACTGTGGTGTTGGAGAGGATTCTTGAGAGTCCCTAAAGGAAATCAGTCCTGAATATTCATTGGAAGGACTGATGCTGAAGCTGAAACTCCAATACTCTGGCCATCCGATGCAAAGAACTGACTCATTGGAAAAGACCCTGACGCTGGGAAAGATTGAAGGCAGGAGGAGAAGGGGACGACGGAGGATAAAATGGCTGGATGGCATCACTGACTCGATGAACATGAGTTTGAGCACGCTCTGGGAGTTGGTGATGGACAGGGAAGCCTGGCATGCTGCAGTCCATGGGGTCACAGAATCAGACACAACTGAGTGACTGAACTGAACTGAACTGATTCATAATAATGAAAGTCTAGGAAGTATCCATATGTCCAATACTGGTGAATGGATAAACAAAACACGGTATATCCAAGCAATGGATTACTGTCAGCAATAAAAAGGAACAAAATACTGATACATACTACAACATTGATGAACCTCAAAAGTCTTATACAGAGTGAAGGGAGCCAGACAGAAAGGCCTACACATTGTAAGATTCCATTTATGTGAAATGTCCAGAAAAAGTATCCACAGGGACTTGCCTAGGGCTGGGCATCAGGAGTGGAAAGTGACTACAGGTGGGCTTGAGGGAAATTTTAGATTTGATGAAAAACTTCTGAAACTGGTTCATGATGATAGTTGTATGATTCTGTCAATTTATTTAAAAATCATTGAATTGTATACTTACAATAGGTGAATTTTATGATATATAAATTATACCTTGATGAAGCTATAAAATACATGTACAGACTCAGGAGAGACAGACGGGCTTTATTATCTTGCCCTGGCAGCCATAGCAACACCAACCACAGTGTGTGCTTGGAAGATAAACCAGATGAGAAACCAGGGCTGAGGGCATAGTGCAGCCACCACAGTTCTCTTGACCAAAACTGGTGACTTCCTCAAGGACCTGCTATTAGCATTGTGAGATGCTCTTCTAGGGTTCTTCACAACAAAATATTTCATTTTCTTGACTTGAAATCAGACTTTTCCAGGCCATGGTTTCTGCGCTCTCGTTTCCCTCCAAATCATCACCAATAACTAGTAAGGTGCTGCTGCTGCTGCTGCTGCTGCTAAGTCGCTTCAGTCGTATCCGACTCTGTGCAACCACATAGATGGCAGCCCACCAGGCTCCCCCATCCCTGAGATTCTCTAGGCAAGAACACTGGAGTGGGTTGCCATTTCCTTCTCCAATGCATGAAAGTGAAAAGTGAAAGTGAAGTCGTTCAGTCGTGTCTGACTCTTAGCGACCCCATGGACTGCAGCCCACCAGGCTCCTCCGTCCATGGCATTTTCCAGGCAAGAGTACTGGAATGGGGTGCCATCGCTTTCTCCGATAAGAGGTGCAGCCACAGCAATTTCTTAAACAAGAAGGGCATCAAACCTGGACTGGCATCTCTTTTCATACATGATATTTTACATGTTTCAATGCCATTTTCCCAAATCTTCCCACCCTCTCCCTCTGGATGGTATGGGGAGGGAGGAGGGAGGAGGGTTCAAGATGGGGAACACATGTATACCTGTGGTGGATTCATTTTGATATTTGGCAAAACTAATACAATTATGTAAAGTTTAAAAATAAAATAAAATAAAAATAAATAAATAAATAAAAAATAAATAAACAAGAAGGGATCACAGGTGCTGTTGGGCCTTACTACTATCCAGAAGACCTTTTGTTTGCCTTTGGGAAGAAATTCCCATTTCCCTCAAAAGATCTTCCAAAGTTTTATGACTACCCCCCAGGCTTATTTCCTTTATCTTTCTAGCAGATGATCTGGTACTCCAAGATCTGGAAAAATGGAATTTTCTTTACTTTTCTTCTCTCCTTCCTGCTCAGTCTTTGACATCTTTATCCCCATTCTCGCTTCCTTCTCTGGATTTCTGGAACTCCGGAGAATGACATGGCTAGATTCTGAGATTAGGTCATTTCTCCTTTTGTTTCTAATGTGAAAATTTTGTCTTTTTTCACAAAAAGATGGCAAGAATAGTTCGAAGTTGAGGCTCTGTTAGATTGCTAAGGTTCTAAAACCTTAGCAATTTTTTTGGTAAAAAAATTTTTTGTGTGAATATATCTTGTAGGATTTTATTTAGGCCAAGTTCTTAGTACACAGCAACAATAAATTCCAAATACAATTTCAAAATTAAAGAACGAGTGTTCCCCCATCTCATCCAGAGGTGGTTTAATGGCACATACAAAAAAAAAATATGGACTGCTTCATGAATTTGCATGTAATTCTTGAGCAGGGGCCATGCTAATCTTCTCTGCATTATTCCAGTTTTAGTATATGTGCTGCCAAAGCGAGCACTAACTTGGTAAATTGAAAGTTGGCCAACCTCTTCCCCTGTCACATGTGTACATACATGGCCATACCTGTTTTGGGGGGAGGGGAGGAGGAGATTCATTAGTCCATCAAAAATTTGACTAGAGTCCATGTTATATATTTAAATTATACTTTAAAATGTACATAAAATTTATCATAAATAAATTATAACATTTATTTTAAAAAGTCACCAATAGTCTCCATATTGTGTCTAAAAAATGGCAAATTTTGCAGAAGGCTGGATTCTGCTAAAAGACCAATAGGAAAAATAGTAATAATAGCTGAAAGTTTGGTTTTGTGCCATTGCTTAAATGAAATGACAAGAGGCAATCTTGGAAGAGTGAAGTGAAGAAGAAATGGGAAAAGAAGAAGAAATTGGGCCAGGAGGTACCCAGCGCCCTACCAAAGTGTCCTGGGGGCAGCAGCAACCTCCCTCCCAGGACTGAGGGGACTTCTAAGAAAGTGGAATTTATGTGTTCAATTTGTTTTCAGGTACTAGCCCAGGGTTATCCTTCTCCTGTGTCCCCACATAGAAAAAGGAACAATAATTCTGGATACAGAGGAATCAGAGCCAGGGGCAGCTACCAAGACATTATTTAGGTAGCAGCTGCCAAGAAGTAAATAACATGTAATATAAAAGTAAAAAAAAAAAAATGATGATGATGATGACAGAAAAAACACAATGTAGGAAAACCTGGACTCTTGCCTAAGGGGGCCTTGTTTAGTAAACTACATGGGATTTCACCTCAACTGCTTCCATTAAATTTTGTTTTCTGATGGCCTCGTTCCTTGCTTTCTACCCTTTCTTCATCTTGTTTTCAAAATATATGTGTCTCTGGTCATAATATGTTAAAGGGAAATAACCTTGTACCTGTATCGGTTCACCTTGGTTCTGTCCTGTATCTTGTACCCCTGGGCCCTTTTCTCAATGAGAAATTTCTGGAGAAGAGAGGCCAGGCCTGTTTCATTATCCTTCTGCATTGCCTGGAAAACTGGCATGTGCAAAAAGGTATTTAATAAATATTTTGAAAAGCAACTTCTAATCTCTTCAGAATCATTGAAGAACTGAGAGGTTGAATGAAGTGTCTGATGAAGGCCTGAAATGGATGCTATTTCTACTGTGAAGATATCAAACAAAGGTTCAATGGTGAGTAAAGGAATTAATCAAAAGGATAAATCTTCAGCAAGATCCCAATTCGGTTTCCCCTTGAATTCCAATCAAACACTGACTTTGGTTATTCATTTTCCCAGAAAGTGGCAGCAGGAATCTCTTCTTAAGCCCAGGCATTGCCAAGAGGCACCTATTAGGAGGTCACTCTGAAAAAGGTAATGATAGTCACCAATTACAGAGCTTCAGCCTTGGCTCAGAGGCGCTCATTTCTTCTCTCTTATCGTAGTATGAAGGGCATAGGGCCTTGGCAAGCAGGAGGAGCAGTGAGACTTATCTGCAGCTGTCACACAAACCAGAAAGCCAGTGTCTCACCAGCAGGCTAGGGTCAGGTCTGGGGTAGTCTTCATGTCTCCTCTTTGCCCATACAAAGAACCAAAAGAGAAAAAAAAGAAAAAATGTTGAATGACAAGAATTACTTGTGTCAAACAAATACCATCAAAGACAATTTAAGAATTGCTCATCTGTGTGGGAGATAAGGGCTTCCCAGGTGGTGCTGCTGCTGCATCACTTCAGTCGTGTCTGACTCTGTACAACCCCATAGACGGCAGCCCACCAGGCTTCCCGTCCCTGGGATTCTCCAGGCAAGAACACTGGAGTGGGTTGCCATTTCCTTCTCCAATGCAGGAAAGTGAAAAGTGAAAGTGAAGTTGCTCAGTCGTGTCCGACTCTAGCGACCCCATGGACTGCAGCCTACCAGGCTCCTCTGTCCATGGGATTTTCTAGGCAAAAGTACTGGAGTGGCATGCCATTGCCTGGTAAAGAACCCACCTGCTGATGCAGGAGACTGAAGAGAAGTGGGTTTGATCCTTGGGTCAGGGAAGATCTCCTAGAGGAGGGCATGGCAACCCACTCCAGTATTCTTGCCTGGAGAATCCCATGAACAGAGGAGCCGGGTGGGCTACAGTCCATGGGGTTGCACAGAGTTGGACATGACTGAGCACACACACACCGTACAATAGATAATACATCACTCACAGGTAAGAGTGTATTTAGCCTATTCATCCACATCTGACTGTAAAGGTACATCTGACTATAAAGGCTTGATTGCCCAGTTCAGAATTTTTTAAAATATTTGTAAAAATTTTTATGTATTTGTGGCTGTGCAGGGTCTTTGTTGCTGTGAGGGCTTTTCTCTCATTTTGGAGAGTGGGGGCTACTCTAGTTGTGGTGTGTGGGCTTCTCATCGTGGTGGCTTCTCTTGTTGTGGAGCATGGGCTCTAGCGTGCATGGGCTTCAGTAGTTGCGACATGGGCTCGGTAGTTGCAGCTCCCAGGATGTAGAGTGTGGGTTCAATAGTTGTGGTGCATGGGCTTAGTTGCTCCATAACATGTGGGATCTTCCCAGACCAGGATTGAACCTGTGTCTCCTACATTGGCAGGAAAACTTTTTACCACTGAGTCACCAGGAAAACCCCACCCCCTAAGTTCATACTTTATATTCATGTGATTGTTTTCATATTTGGACTGAGAAATGAACTTGGATGAACCAGACTTCTATTTGCCTCTTTGCCAATGACATCAGTTGATTTTCCTGCCTCAGCTGGCCTCTATCCACTCCACCTCTAGCTCAGAGGACACTGCGTTACCAATTATTGTTTTCTGGATTGTCTCTCTAACTAGCAGTAAAGCCACAAAGGCAGAACTCATTCATCTCTGGACATTTCCCCCTACCCTAGAGGGTTCAGCACTGGGCTTACTGTGGCTTATGGGAGATGATGGGGTTTTGTGGAAACATGGGGATTGGCCTGCTTGTGCATTTGTTTATTTACTCATCCCACAGCTATTTCTCTCTCTTTTTTTTTCACATTCCTGTTTTTAAATTTTATTATTTTTTAAGACCAAAAACATTTTGTGTTGGGGTATAGCTGATTAACAATGTTATGATAGTTTTAGGTGAACAGGGAAGGGACTCAGCCATACACACACATGTATCCATTCTCCCCCAAGCCCCCTCCCATCCAGGTTGGCACATAACATTGAGCAGAGTTCTCTGTGCTATACAATAGGTCCTTGTTGGTCATCCATTTTAAATATGGCAATATACACATGACCTTCCCAAAGTCCTTAACTATCCCTTCCCCCTGGCAACCATGAGTTTGTTTTCCAAGTCCCTACAGCTATTTCTTGAACATCTCCTACATGCTTAAAACTGTAAAATCAAGCCACAAATCTCTTGGCCACTTAGGGATTACAGAGGAGGGATGATGGGGTAAGTCTGGGGGCCACGGGAGCCCACAGGAGAAGCTCAGAAACTGAACTCAGGGTGTCAAGGAAGGAAAGAGATGTTTCAGCTAAAATCCAAAGGATCAATAGGAGGTTGATAGACAAATGAGGTGAGGGGATAGGGGAACTGGGGACAGCATTTTATAAGACACTGCTCAGCCTTATTTGCACTAGCTGTGTGACCTTTAGCAAACCGGTCCCCTAAATTCTCTGAATTTCAGTTTCCTCATTAGTAATATGTGGACAAAAGTAGCTACCTTGTGGGTTGGTTGTGAGGGTAAAATGAGAGAATGTATATAACGTATGAGGCAGAACACTTTGAACAACATGTTCAAGAGACATCTCGGGGAGTAGAGATGTCTGAGTAATTCATCAGCTCAATCCCCTGTATTAAAGCGGGGACAGAGCTGTTATATGGGGGCAAAGACTCAGTCTGAGATCCAGTTCACTTTGGCTCTGCAAACTTGAGTCAACTAAGGGTGAACCAAGACGGCATTGAGTGTTCAGCTATTGGTGACGACTGACCAAACCAATAGATGGTAACTATAGTTGCAGGCCATCGGATGTCAAATAATTTTGTCTCAGAAATGACCAAAAGGGAAACTCATCCTGAAATTTCGAATTCATGGCTACAGGGACGCACTCCAGAAACCTCTACCATGAGACTTGGGAAAGTGAGGCTGATGGTGCTCTGGTTGGTTTAGTTACACCTCCCCTCACCGGCTGAAGATTCATGTTCTAATAAAAGGGCAGATTTGGTGTTTAAGGTCCTAAATATCCCTGTGTGCAAGTGACCAGATCAGATCTACTCAAGCTGGGAAATGCTCAATTCAGTGCCTAAAATAGAATCAAGTTATTGAGATTCAGAAATCCCTCATTTTTGCTGAGTTAGCCGAGTTTAGGAAACATGTTAACTGGATTTTAGAACTTGCCTTCTTCTTTTTTGCCACACCACGTGGCATGTGGGATTTTAGTTCCCCGACCAGGGACTGAACCTGAGCCCCCTGCATTGGAAGCATGCAGTCTTAACCACTAGACCATCAGGGATGTCCCATTAACTGTATTTGAAAAGACACAATGCTGTAATGATGTTTTTAGAATGAGATAGTAGTTGCTAGGGGCTGGAGGGAGGGAAAGGGCCACTGAGAAAAATGGGGAGATGTTGGTCAAAGGGTACAAATGTCCAATTATGAGATGAATAAGTTCTAGAGATCTAATGTACAGTGGTGTGGTGGCTATAGTAACGCTGTATTGTAATACTTGAAATTTACTAAGAGAGTAGATCTTAAATATTCTCACCACACACAGATACACACACACAGGGTAACTTCTATTAGGTGATGAGTGCGTTACCTAACTTGATTGTGATATAAAATAGAGGCATAGATCAATGAAACAGAATAGCGAGCCTGGAAATAAACCCACACATATACACTCAATTAATTCATGACAAAGGAACTAAGAATATAAAATGGGGAAAGGACAGTCTCTTCAGTAAATGGTGTTGGGAAAACTGGATATCTACAAGTAAAAGATGAAACTAGACCAATATCTTACACTATACACAAAAATTAACTCAAATGGATTGAAGACATGTAAGGCCTGAAACCATAAAACTCCTAGAAGAAAACAAAGGTAGTAAATCCTTGACATCAGTCTTGGAAATGATTTTTTGGATCTGACTCCAAAAGCAAAAATAAACAAGTGGGACTACATCAAACTAAAAAGCTTCTGCACAATAAAGGAAACCATTGACAAAATGAAAAAGTCAGCCTATGGAATGGGAGAAAATATTTGCAAAGTACATATCTGATAAAGGGTTAATACCCAAATATATAAAGAATTTATACAACTCAATAGCAAAACACCAAACAATCCAATTTAAAAATGGGAAGAGGATCTGAATAGACGTTTTTCTAAAGAAGAGATACAGATGGCCAACAGGTTCATGAAAGGATGCTCAGCGTCACTAATCATCAGGGAAATGCAAATCAAAGCCATAATGAGATACTACCTCACTCACATCTGTCAGAATGCTTATCATCAAAAAAAAAAAAAACAAGAAATAGGGACTTCCCTGGCAGTCCAGTAGTTAAGACTCTGCCCTTCCACTGCAGGGGGTGGAAGGGAACTAAGATCCCTTCCCTTCCCTGATCAGGGAACTAAGATCCCACCAAAAAAAAAAAAAAATTAAAGACAAGAAAGAAAAGTGTTGGTGAGGATGTAGAAAAAAGGGAACTGTCGTGCTCTGTTGGTGGGAATGTAAATTGGTGCAGCCACTATGGAAAATCATATAGAAGTTTCTCAAAAAAATAGAACCAGTAATTCCTAAATGAGAACACTGATTTGAAAAGATATATACGTGCCTCTATTAACTGCAGCATTATTTGCAATAGCCAAGACATGGAAACAGTCTAGGTGTCTATTGATGGATGAATGGATACAGAAGATGTGGTAAATATATATACACAATGGACTACTACTCAGCCATGAAGAATGAAATCTTGCTATTTGCAACAACATGGATGGACCGTAAGGGTATTATGCTAAGTTAAAAAAGTCAGACAGAGAAAGACAAATACTATATGACTTCCCATATATGTGGAGTCTGAAAAACAAAATGAACAAACTAAACCAGACTAAACTCACAGATACAGAGAATAGATAAGTGGTTGCCAGAGGGACTGGAGGTTGGAGGGTGGACGAAGGAGGCCAAGAGGTATAAACTTCGGTTGTAAAATAAATAAGTCATGGGGATATAACGTACAGCATGGTGACTTATCGATAATATTGTATTGCATGTTTGAGAGTTGCTAAAAGTAAATCTTAGAAGTTCTCATCCCAAGAAAAAGCATTTCATAATTTTATATGGTGACAGATGGTAACTAGATTTATTGTGGTGATTATTTTTCAATGTATACAAATATCCAATCATTATATTGTATGCCTGAAAATAATATGTTATATGTCAATTATATCTTAATAAAAATGTTTCTTGAATAAATGAATTCTGATTGGACAGATCTAATACAGTCTATAAATTTTACAGGTGTTCCTCTCCTGCCTAAGATGGAATCTCAAACTCTTGTGTGAAATCCTCATTGAATTCTTTCTTTCTTTTTTTTTTTTTTTTACAACTAAGAGTATTTTAATTCTTGTCATTAGAAACTATAAACACTAGCATGATTTGGAAATGAGACTGTACCAAACACCAGCCAGAGAAGAATCATCCAGTCTACGGCTTCTCTTTCATGGTCACTCAGAAATATAATATTGTCAGCTATAATTGTTGTTGCTTGTCATCTGACATTATTTTTATCCGTATATTCACCATAGTCTACTTTCCCTTCCACATAAATTCGAGACCCCTTTTTCACATACTGATACGCCACATCTCTGAGGCCTGGTTGGAACACTGAAATTCTATGCCATGTTGTCTTCTGACTGACATCACCCATTTGGTAGGTTTCGTTTTCCCCTGATCGCCACATCTCATTTGTTGCTAGGGAAAATATCGTGACTGGGTTTTTTCCTTCTACCTGTCTCATGACAGGGTCCTGACCTACTCGACCAAGTAACTGCACGCGATTCAGAGATCTTTCGAGAATCAAACTGCTAGCTACTTCAGACTCATGCCTTACAAACTGACGAAGTACCTGTACTACAGGTCTTCAAAACATGGCTTCTACTCTCTCTTCTTCCAATCTAATCTTTAGTCTTTTCCTGAGACTCTGGTCCACACAGCCTCCTGAATTATTTTAAAAGAATAATTTGGTATCGAGGATGGGGTGTCCAATCACTTTGATCAGTCCACAAAATTAGGCTTGAGGCCCCTGACCAATCTATGGTTCTACATTCACACAAATATACACACATCTATCTGTGTGAGTGTGCCTGTAAAGTATATACACACACACGTTTGTCTGAGAAGAGCCATATAAAGATCTCATAGCATTAGCTGAGTTTCTGGAGGTTTCTTATCCTTGTGGTTCAGCTTTTCCTCTGTCAAGTGGAAATGTGTTTCAGTTTCCTATTTCAGTGAAGGTTTTACAAGGATTACTATGATATCACTTTCCCAAATGAAAAATGTCACTTGACCACAGGGAATAAATTTGAGGAATCTAAAGCCTGGAAGCTGAGAGTTTATATCTCAAGACAGTATTGTTAGCATGTAAGCCTTTATGTTGATCAAAAACACACCTATTCACTGCTTAATCAAAATATGACATGGAAAATGCTAGCCTGAAATTCAGTGCTCATTTGGGCAGAGAGATAAAAGACCTTTTAAATAACATTCATTAGAGAATGTTTTTGAAAGTTCAGCAGAAGTCATACAAAGGGATTTCCTCTCACACAATGCCCACAAATTACTGATGGAGATTAACAATATGGATTTGGTTTAAAATCAAGTGAAAAATCTGACTACTCTTGGCAGTGGAAAGAATTCTGTAATAGCTTGGGCAAATATCTTAAAATACCCAGGAAATTTTTTGTGCATTTTTCATCACAGCTGATTGTGGTTTTTTGTTTTGTTTTTGGCCATGCTGCACAGCTTGTGGTATCTCAGTTCCCTGACCAGGGGTTGAACCCAGGCCCTATCAGTGAAAGCCCAGAATCCTAACCACAGGCACCAGGGAACTCCCTATTCGTGTGTTTTAAAATAATAATGAGTGACTATAATAATAAACAGTAAGTTGTTTGAGAGTTGTAGGATTATAAAGCGATTTTCTGTTAAAAACTTAATAAATGCATGATTGATTTTCATCATGAACCAAAATATTAAAAGATTATATACTTCAGTAATATGTAAAATGATCTTGATAATCAAAAACATTAAGAGACAGGGGTAGTGATAGACTATTGACTTTGGATCTGGGGAAAGCTCCCAGTCATGAGCCTGGAGTGTCTTCTCTGCCTGTGTGTGGGAGCTCCCTGGCCTAGGGACAAGAACTGGTCCTTTGGCTGCCCAAACAGAATTTGCCCTTTAGGAATATCGTCGGGTTCACTCAGCCCTAGCCAGGGAGAGAAGAATGCTGTGTCAGCTTGGTTACTAATTCAATGCAAAGGACTGTAAAACATAGCAGCTTTGAATTACAACAGTGTATTTGCTCACAATCCTGTAGGTAGGCGATTTGAGCTGGGAATGGCTGGTGGTTCCACTCTTGGACTTTCCTCTGCTCAACCATGTTGCCGCAGTGAACTGGAGGATAGGCTGGGCTGGAAGTTTCAATGGCCTTGATCACATGTCTGGCGTTGGTGCCAGCTGTCAGCAGGGGTGCTTTGGGTCTCTGTCCACTCCCTCTTATTCTCCAGACCAGCTTCCTCACATGGAGGGCTCAGTGCAGCATTGCACTGGGGCCCAGACAGATGCTGCAAGGTCACTTGAGGCCTAGGCTCTAGATTTCATGTGATGGCAGTTCTGTTGCATGCTGTTGGCCAAAGCACAGGCTCAAGGGGTGAGGAAATAGACTCTGCCTCTGGGTGGGGAGGTGCAAAGTCCCATTGCCAGAGGACATAACAACAGACAAGGGAGGAATGTTGGCAGCCATCTGTATTTATCTGCTTGGGCTATCATAATGGAGTACCATGGACTAGTTGGCTTAAACAGCAGAAATGTATTTTCTCAGTTTTGGAGGTTTGAAGTCCAAGATTAAGATGTTGGCAGGTTTGGTTCCTGAGGCCTCTCTCCTTGAAAGGCTGCCTCCTTTAACGATGGCTGCCTCTTTACCGTTCCCTCACGTGGCCTATTCTCCGTGTACATGCATCTCTAGTGTCTCTCCCTCTTCTTATAAAAACACCAGTTCTATTGGATTAGGGTTCCATTCCCGGAGAATGCAATGGCACCCCACTCCAGTACTCTTGCCTGGAAAATCCCATGGATGGAGGAGCCTGGTAGGAGGCAGTCCATGGGGTCACTGAGGGTCGGACACTATTGAGCGACTTCACTTTCACTTTTCAATTTCATGCACTGGAGAAGGAAATGGCAACCCACTCCAGTGTTCTTGCCTGGAGAATCCCAGGGACGGGGGAGCCTGGTGGGCTGCCGTCTCTGGGGTCACACAGAGTTGGACACGACTGAAGCGACTTAGCAGCAGCAAGATTACATTTAACCTTCAGTTCAGTTCAGTCGCTCAGTCGTATCCGACTGTTTGCGACCCCATGAATCACAGCATGCCAGGCCTCCCTGTCCATCACAAACTCCCGGAGTTCACTCAAACTCACGTCCATCGAGTCCGTGATGCCATCCAGCAATCTCATCCTCTGCCGTCCCCTTCTCCTCCTGTCCCCAATCCCTCCCAGCATCAGAGTCTTTTCCAATGAGTCAACTCTTCGCAGGACGTGGCCAAAGTACTGGAGTTACAGCTTCAGCATCATTCCTTCCAAAGAAATCCCAGGGCTGATCTCCTTTAGAATGGACTGGTTGGATCTCCTTGCAGTCCAAGGGACTCTCAAGAGTCCCAACACCACAGTTCAAAAGCATCAATTCTTCGGCGCTCAGCCTTCTTCACAGTCCAACTCTCACATCCATACATGACCACAGGAAAAACCATAGCCTTGACTAGACGGACCTTTGTTAGCAAAGTAACGTCTCTGCTTTTCAACATGCTATCTATGTTGGTCATAACTTTCCTTCCAAGGAGTAAGCTTCTTTTAATTTCATGGCTGCAGTCACCATCTGCAGTGATTTTGGAGCCCTAAAAAATAAAGTCTGACACTGTTTCCCCATCTATTTCCCATGAAGCGATGGGACCAGATGCCATGATCTTAGTTTTCTGAATGTTGAGCTTTAAGCCAACTTTTTCACTCTCCTCTTTCACTTTCATCAAGAGGCTTTTTAGTTCCTCTTCACTTTCTGCCATAAGGGTGGTGTCATCTGCATATCTGAGGTTATTGATATTTCTCCCGGCAATCTTGATTCCAGCTTGTGCTTCTTCCAGTGTTTCTCATGATGTACTCTGCATATAAGTTAATAAGCAGAGTGACAATATACAGCCTTGACGTACTCCTGCTCCTATTTGGAACCAGTGTGTTGTTCCATATCCAGTTCTAACTGTTGCTTCCTGACCTGCATACACATTTCTCAAGAGGCAGGTCAGGTGGTCTGGTATTCCCATCTCTTAATTACCTTCTTAAAGGCCCCATTTCCAAATACAGTCACACTAGGGGAAATCAGTCCTGAATATTCATTGGAAGGACTGATGTTGAAGCTGAAGGTCCAGTACTTTGGTCACCTGATGGGAAGAACTGACTCATTGGAAAAGACCCTGATGCTGGGAAAGATTGAAGGTGGGAGAAGAAGGGGATGATAGAGGGTGAGATGGTTGGATGGCGTCACCGACTTGATGGACATGAGTTTGAGCAAGCTCTGGGAGTTGGTGATGGATAGGGAAGCCTGGTGTTCTGCAGTCCACGGGGCTTGCAAAGATTGGACACGACTGAGCGGCTAAAGTGAACTGAGAGGTTAGGACTTCAATATATGAATTTTGAAGAGTCACAATTGGGTCCATAACATCATCTTTGCAAACAGTCTACCCAATGCATTGAGTTACAAACCAATTACAAGACATTTTACTCCAATTATCTGTTTTTTTTTTCCTTCAAATCATTTTAATATGGCAGTAATTCAAAGTAGGAAAAAAGATTCAAACATCTTCCTTTTAAAGGGGATGCTTCCTTGACTGCCTCACAACAAGCATGACCAGAGGCAAAGATGAGACCAGATTCAAGGAGCAAGGGTCATAGGAAGGCTTCAAGGCTCAAGATTGAAGAGCTTGGTTTCAGAAAGTCTCTTTAGGGCTAGCAGGCAGTAGAAGAGACATGAAATTTCAAGAGATCCTTAGAGGATAGGACGCAGTTGCTGGGTCCTGACACCTTGAATACTCAAACTACCGCACAATTGCACTCATCTCACATGCTAGTAAAGTGATGCTCAAAATTCTCCAAGCCAGGCTTCAGCAATACATGAACCATGAACTTCCTGATATTCAAGCTGGTTTTAGAAAAGGCAGAGGAACCAGAGATCAAATAGCAAACATCCGCTGGATCATGGAAAAAGCAAGAGAGTTCCAGAAAAACATCTATTTCTGCTTTATTGACTATGCCAAAGCCTTTGACTGTGTGGATCACAATAAACTGTGGAAAATTCTGAAAGAGATGGGAATACCAGACCACCTGATCTGCCTCTTGAGAAATCTGTATGCAGGTCAGGAAGCAACAGTTAGAACTGGACATGGAACAACACACTGGTTCCAAATAGGAAAAGGAGTTCGTCAAGGCTGTATATTGTCACCCTGTTTATTTAACTTATATGCAGAGTACATCATGAGAAATGCTGGACTGGAAGAAACACAAGCTGGAATCAAGATTGCTGGGAGAAATAGCAATAACCTCAGATATGCAGATGACACCACCCTTGTGGAAGAAAGTGAAGAGGAACTAAAAAGCCTCTTGATGAAGGTGAAAGAGGAGAGTGAAAAAGTTGGCTTAAAGCTCAACATTCAGAAAACTAAGATCATGGCATCTGGTCCCATCACTTCATGGGAAATAGATGGGGAAACAGTGGAAACAGTGTCAGACTTTATTTTTCTGGGCTCCAAAATCACTGCAGATAGTGATTGCAGCCATGAAATTAAAAGATGCTTACTCCTTGGAAGGAAAGTTATGACCAACCCAGATAGCATATTCAAAAGCAGAGACGTTACTTTGCTAACAAAGGTCCGTCTAGTCAAGGCTATGGTTTTTCCTGTGGTCGTGTATGGATGTGAGAGTTGGACTGTGAAGAAGGCTGAGCACCAAAGAATTGATGCTTTTGAACTGTGGTGTTGGAGAAGACTCTTGAGAGTCCCTTGGACTGCAAGTAGATCCAACCAGTCCATTCTGAAGGAGATCAGCCCTGGGATTTCTTCAGAGGGAATGATGCTGAAGCTGAAACTCCAGTACTTTGGCCACGTCCTGCGAAGAGTTGACTCATTGGAAAAGACTCTGATGCTGGGAGGGATTGGGGGCAGGAGGAGAAGGGGACGGCAGAGGATGAGATGGCTTGATGGCATCACTGACTCGATGGACTTGAGTCTGAGTGAACTCCGGGAGTTTGTGATGGACAGGGAGGCCTGGCATGCTGTGATTCATGGGGTCGCAAAGAGTTGGACACGACTGAGCAACTGAACTGAACTGACACCTTGAAGCATTTGTTGATCATGATTCTGTGTCAAGAGTATTTGTTGTCTGGGAAAAGCTGAGCTGAGGGGGCTGAGCAGATCTGTTGTCCCACAGGGTCAAGATTTATCAGTTTGTAGACCCAGTCTCCCTGCTCATTGAAGTAATATTGGAGACACATGACTACCCCAAAGCATGAGCTTCCAATTTCACCCATAGCTGCCTCTAACTCTCCATTTACTTGTTTTGTTTCCTGACATGGTTTATTCCTTTTGGGAGAATAAATTTTGGGATGAGGCTCAGATGTTGTCTGGCCACTAATTGCACTGTAGCCTAGCATCTCTTTTTACTCTTTGTGAAATCTAAACCGCTAGGACTTTCAGGGAGGCTTCCCTTGGGGACCTTCCTTGTGGGCTTCCCTGGGGACTTCCCTGGTGGCTTAGATGGTAGAGAGTCTGCCTGCATTGTGGAAGACCTAGGTTCGATTCCTGGGTGGGGAAGATCCCCTGGAAGAGGGCATGGCAACCCACTCCAGTGTTCTTGCCTGGAGAATCCCATAGACAAGAGGAGCCTGGTGGGCTACAGTCCATGGGACTGCAAAGAGTCGGACATGACTGAAGTGACTTAGCATGCATATGTGCTTAGGAATAAAACATGACTGAGTAGCATATTAAAAAGCAGAGACATTGCTTTTCCAACAAAGGTCCGTCTTGTCAAGCCTATGGTTTTTCCAGTAGTCATGTATAGATGTGAGATTTGGACTATAAAGAAAGCTGAGCACCGAAGAATTGATGCTTTTGAACTGTAGTGTTGGAGAAGACTCTTGAGAGTCCCTTGGACTGCAAGGAGATCCAACCAGTCCAACCTAAAGGAGATCAGTCCTGACTGTTCATTGGTAGGACTGATGCTGAAGCTGAAATTCCAATACTTTGCCCACCTGAAGCAAAGAGCTGACTCACTTGAAAAGACCCTGATGCTGGGAAAAATTGAAGGCAGGAGGAGAAGGGGACGACAGAGGATAAGATGGTTGGATGGCATCACCAACTCAATGAAGATGAGTTTGAGTAGACTCTGGGAGTTGGTGATGGACAGGGAGGCCTGGTGTGCTGTGGTCCATGGGGTAGTGAAGAGTCAGACACCACTGAGCGTCTGAACTGAAGTGAACTGAACGCCAAAGCTCACAGGACCTTCAGGGGTATCACAGATAGAACTTTATGGAGGGAGGAGAGATTCTGTTAAGTAACTGGTCTCACTCATTGCCAAATATCTGGCACTGCTATAATTATTTTATAATTAAAAATTTACACAAGGAGTTCATCTATCTTTGATAAGACTATTGCTAGATATTAGGAAAAAACTTTGAAAAGATTAGTGTTTTTCTCTCTTTTTAATCCCTGCCCCCACAGTGTCCTGGGCCTGCAACTTGCCACCACATTCCACTTGCCCCCACACCCAGCTGCCTAACTATTTTTAAACATTGACAAAGTACCTTGCAATCATAAATCAAAGAAGATAAAAAAGCTTTATTTCTTTAAAAGATTTAGAGGGGACTTCCCTGGCAGTCCAGTGGTTAAGACGCCATGCTTCCACTGTAGGGTGTGTGGGTTCAATCCCTGGTGGCAGAATTAAGATCCCACATGCCATGCACGGCAGCCAAAAAACAACAACAAAAAAAGATTTTGCTTTGATTTCAAAAGTCCATTGTTGGTAACGAATAACTTTTTAAAGCCTCCTGTCCAACTTCTAACACACAAGTTATGCTAACACTATGCATATGTGCATCTTTATCGCCCAGTTTTCTGAACGCTCTATTGATCATAAGATTGTAAACACACACATTGGGTTCTCCCGTAGTTGCCGAACTTAGCCAATTAAATAAAAAAACAAAAGCTTTTCTCTTCAAGTTGCCTGTAGTCAAGGCATAAACGAGTTGATAATGATGGAATTGGAAAAATTAAAGGGCTATAGACATAGTGCATGCTATATTTTTGGAGTTTTTTTAATAAAAAAGCACTTTATTTTATTCAAATAAGCTCATCCTTTTATTCATAAGCTAAAGATTTCTGTCTTCTTTAATTATATCATTTTGGGGTACATTTCTGTAATAGAGACTATATAGTTTATTACATGTTGGGTTATACTATTACTGCAAGATCCCAAACAAAGACAATGCACCCATCACTAACCTGAGTGGAGATACTAAATTGAAGTACATATATTGCAAATCCAGCCACTATCAGAAAGAAGCATTCAGGGATGACCAAGTGCCCATACTTCAACCAAGCTTTTCATTTGTTCTACCCAGCACCCCAAACACCCATACACACACTTAAAATAACAATCTTTCTAGGATCAGAACGGAAACAAAGACCAGCTTGTGTTTTCAGCAGTGGAGGCAGTGCTGGACATAGACTTAGAGTTTCCAAGCAAATTAAGGGAAATTTTTCCTATTTGGTGAAAGCAGACGACTCAGAGCTCAGCCTTGCTAAAATTGGGAGCACTATGTAAAATTAGCAACAGTCTTCTCCTGGGAATTCCTCTGTGGTCCAGTGGTTAGGACTCTGCACTTTCACTGCTGAGGGCCCAGGTTCAATCCCTGCCAGGGAATCCTGCTAGCCACTAAGTGCAGCAAAACAATAAATTAATTAATAAAAACATAAAAACAGTCCCATCTCTTTAAGCATGTGACTGACCAAGAGCAGTGAACTGGGGCCTCACTACTCCATCTATATCATCCATATCTATACCCTTATGAACCATGTACTTATTTATAGATATCCTATATATTTATAATGTGTGTAACTTAGCGACTAAACCACCAATCTATGTTTATATTTTAATTTATATGTGTGCATGCATGCTCAGTCATGTCTGATTCTTTGAGACCCCGTGGACTGTAGCTCACTAGGCTCTGCTGTCCATGGTATTTTCCAGGCAAGATATTGGAGTGGGTTGCCATTTCTTCCTCCAAAGGAATCTTGCCCACTCATGGATTGAACCCATGTGTCCTGCGTCTCCTGCACTGGCAGGTGGATTCTTTACCACTGTGCCACCTGGGAAGCCCTTAACTTACGTATATAATGTAAAAATTGCAGATTTTAAAGTAGGTAACTGGCTATACTGCCTATGATGTATATTAAATAACACATCAATCATTGCAATCCTGTCCCGTCTGAGAAGGCCTAATGCTCCAAAACCATCACTTTGCACGTTGAATACTGGATAAAGTGTATTCTCTTACATACCTTATGTTAGGGCTTGTAACTGCTGTAAACTTGTTGCTGAAACTCGGCCTCTGTTCACCGGTGCCAAATAGGAACAGGGAGACAGAGTTTTGGGTGAAGTAGGCATTCTGAAGGAGATCAGCCCTGGGATTTCTTTGGAGGGAATGATGCTAAAGCTGAAACTCCAGTACTTTGGCCACCTCATGCGAAGAGTTGACTCATTGGAAAAGACTCTGATGCTGGGAGGGATTGGGGGCAGGAGGAGAAGGGGACGACAGAGGATGAGATGGCTGGATGGCATCACGGACTCGATGGACGTGAGTCTGGGTGAACTCCGGGAGTTTGTGATGGACAGGGAGGCCTGGCGTGCTGTGATTCATGGGGTCGCAAACAGTCGGATACGACTGAGCGACTGAACTGAACTGAACTGAGGAAAGAATAGTTTTTTTTTATTGCCTTGCCAGGCAAAGGGGGCCACAGTGGGCTAATGCCCTGAAGACCCTGTGACCCAGCCTGGAGAGGGTAGTAAGGAGTTCTATAGTGTTCAAGGAGCAGGGCATGATCAGCTCGTGGACAGTTCTTGGATTAGTTGGCATCAAGGTAACATTTCAAGCATTATCAACCTTCTGGTTTCAGCCAGTCTAGGGCCTGTGTTCTTGCAGTTAGCAGTTTCCATCTGGTTGGGGGGCGCGGGGGGCGGTGTCTGCTTTCTGTAAAAACAACTTAGGAATGTGTATCAGGCCTTTATCTATATCCTTCAGGGAACTGGGAGTTCGGGTGATTCTGTTATGTGGCAGAATTACAGTCTACATTGTTACCAGTTCCTTAGCCCAACAGCTATCCTTTGTTTCTAAATCTTCACATTTCCCAATCATTGCCTCAAGTCAGCATTTTACTTCAAAAGACAAGGCCATAGAGGCTTGAACACAGTTTCAAACTTTGTACCAGTTTTGTCAGGAGTAAAGTTAGTGATTTTAGTACATCACATTCAAAAACTACAAGATATTGCTCTGTAATTCATAGTCTTGGGAGAGCCAGACACTGTGGCAGAACTTAATTTTATTAAAGTAACTTCTGAGAGTTTTTCTAAACCCATAGAACGGTTTCTATTTTGAGTACACTAGAGAATAAAGGGAGAAGGCAATGGTAACCCACTCTAGTACTCTTGCCTGGCAAATCCCATGGATGGAGGAGCCTGGTAGGCTGCAGTCCATGGGGTCGCTAAGAGTCGGACACGACTAAGCGACTTCACTTTCACTTTTCACTTTCATGCATTGGAGAAGGAAATGGCAACCCACTCCATTGTTCTTGCCTGGAGAATCCCAGGGACGGGGGAGTCTGGTGGGCTCCCGTCTAAGGGGTCGCAGAGTCGGACACGACTGAAGCGACTTAGCAGCAGCAGAGAATAAAGGGATGCAGAACCACTTGGTACACGCACTGAAAACCCTGAAAGTGACAGTCACTCAGTCGTGTCTGTGTGATCCCATTGACTATACAGTTCACGGCATTCTCCAGGCCAGAATACTGAAGTGAGTAGCCCTTCCCTTCTCCAAGGGATCTTCCCAACCCAGGGATCGAACCCAGCTCTCCCACATTGCAGGCAGATTCTTTACCAGTTGAGCCACCAGGGAAGCCGAGGAATACTGGAGTGGGTAGCCTATCCCTTCTCCAGCGGATCTTTCCTACTCAGGAATCGAACTGCGGTCTCCTGCATCACAGGCAGGTTCTTTACCAACTGAGCTACTTAGGGAAGCCCATGGAAAACCCTAGTGGGTGAGCTACAGAATTTACGATTGTATCACCCAGTGCAGCAGGCGTCCTGATGCGTGATCTTACTAACCCTCCAGCAGTAAACACCACCTTCTACCCTTCTACACTTGAGCAATCTGAACCTCTGGGGCGGTATTCGAACCCATCATCCGAAATCCTCAAAGCCGGCTTAAGCGGCTCGGCACACTGCTCTGGCATCCACTGCGCATGTCACGGAACGATGACCAATGGGAGCCCCGAGCGCGGGAGCGGAGGTGGGGCCATGTTATTCGCTGAACCCTTGCAGCTTCAAAGAATAGCAAGGACGAGAATCCGGTCATCGACCAATCAGAGCCCGTAGCGGTCCTGCTCTCCCCACCCGTAGGCCAATTGCCAGCTCCGGTGCATTGCGAGCGGCTACGAAATTAAATGGAGCGGGGCGGCGGGTGGGGGGGGTGGTGGTGGTGGTGACAGTAGTTAAGATGGCTGATATGAGAGAGGCTGAGGGTGGGAACCCAGAGAGAGGCTCGCCCAAAGTGGGTGAGAATCAGGAAATCTTGGGACTAGCAGGATTGCGACACTCCACTCTCCGTTAGGGAACGAGGCAGCCATCGTATCCCTCCCCCACAAGCAAAATGGTATGTTGCAAGACGGCCACCCTCTCCACAGTGGTACGATCCTGGACGGACTGCTCCATTTTGCGTTCCTCCCCTTTCCCGCAGTCGTCCATTCCAGACTGCCTCGCTAACCCCCCTGGGCTCACACTGTTAAGGTGTGGGCGGCCCTTGGGACCCACTGACCAGAAGGTGGACTCTCTTGAGAGTCTCACACAGACTCGGTTGTGGACCCTTCTGGTGTTACAGAGCGGGAAATAGACAGTTGGGGTCACAGATCAGGGTAGGGGTTAGGAAGGACCCATTTAGGGAAAGTTGGTGGTGATT
Source organism: Bos taurus (assembly GCF_002263795.3). Taxonomy (NCBI): domain Eukaryota; kingdom Metazoa; phylum Chordata; class Mammalia; order Artiodactyla; family Bovidae; genus Bos; species Bos taurus. The sequence goes on from NC_037357.1 coordinate 86,760,550, forward strand.
CTGAGGCTGTGATCAGTGTAGGGACTAGGAGGGGACCTTTGGCTGCCTGGCTGGTCCGAGATGAGTAGCGCAAACCTAGAAGGGATGGAGAGAGCTGGCTGGCACCGTGTTTTCCCATGCAGGTGAGAGGAGTAGGGCAGGAAACGTGGTGGGTGGGACCTCCGAGGTTGATGGGGAAGAGCCCTAGAATAGTGTGACTGGGCCCACACAATGGATCTCCGACATGGGCTTTGCAGCACGGAAAAGTAGGGAAAGGGCAGAGAGAAGGTGGCCATGTTCTGGGTCTCTAAATATCCACCAATGGTGGTGGGACTTAAATGTCTAATGGAGGAGGGTGAGAAAAGGATTGGAGCAGGAATGGGGAGAATGCTAGGCTGAGGGAAGGATAGTGCCTTTATCCAAGTTATTCAGCCATTTCATGAAAACAAACAATGCATAATTATAACATGTTAAGCTCTGTCCTCGTCACTTGACATGAATTATCTCATTTAAATCTTCACAACAGTCTTAACTGCTATTGTTATCCACTTTATGGATGAGAGAACTAAGGCACTGAGAGGTTACCAGACTTTAAACAGTTGATAAAAAAAAAGATTAAAAAAATAAATAAATAAACAGCTGATAAGTGCCAGAGCCAGGTTATAAGGCTCGAGAATTTGGCTCTATCCACTGAGCAGTTCTTATCCCTACAGGCATCTCTGCTTTTCTGTGCACGCCCTTTCCTCAATCAACCCCAACCAGGACTAGAAATCAGCCCCTCTCCTAAAACATCCCTTTGGCTGTAGCATCAGTGAACAGTGTAGACATCTCTGTGGGAGGGCCTGGTTCTTGCACACTCGAAGCTGTTTTTCTTCTCTCCCCCCAGGCAGGGAGGTGAAGAGAGGAGGTGGGGGCAGTGAGTAGAGAGCAATAGGTCACAGCATAGGTAACTAGACCATAGAGTGATTATTCAACAGATACTGATTGAGCTTCTGCATGCAGGGTCTTGTGCTAGGTGGTAAGGATATAGCAATGAACAAGACAGACAAGAGTCTGGTTCCTGCCTGCCCTAGGAGTGTGTTTTGGGAATTGCTGGTAGGCAGACTTTGGTTATCACAATGATGCGGATGTTTTGGCATTAAACAGGCAGGGGCCTGAGATGCTGGGGGATAGCCCCACACCACCAAGACTTGTAACATCCATGAATGTCATTCTAAGGTGGTAAAAAGAGGCTTCCCAAAATGTTTCTTATGGAAAGGGTGCATTGTATCCAAGGGTTGGGAACTGCTGTTTCCTTAAGCTAGTCCCAGGAAACACCCCTCAGTCAAGGGTAGGGAGGACCACAAGGGGCAGGAAGGAAAGGGGAGAATAAGGACCAGGGTGTGGAAGAAAACCCTCATGTCTTTTCACTGACAGTGTCTTATTACCTACTCAGGACTTAGGCATGGCAATGGGTATCTTTAAGCAATATTGGATCCCCCCGCTCCCCCTGCCTTGAGACTTCCCTGGCGGTTCAGTGGTTAAGACTTCACTTTCCAGTGCAGGGGGTGCAAGTTCAATCCTTGGTTGGGGAGCTAAGATTCCACATGCCTCTTGGCCAAAAAAACCAAAACGTAAAAAACAGAGGCAATATTGTAACAAATTCAAAAAGACTTAAAATGGTCCACATTAAAAAAAAAACTTTAGAAAAAAGCAATATCCCCTCAAAATAAAGTAAAATATGCACAAGATATAAACAGGAAATATCTCTTCATATGGTGATCCCTGGGAGTTTGACAGAGTTTGGGGTTGATGGGAGAGCATCAGGTGGGTGCAAGTCATTGGGCTTATCATGGTTCTTGGGGGTTCCTGGGTATTCACTGGATTACTGAGAAGTAAGTTAGAACGTCTGCTTCCTGCTGCAGTAGACTGACTTGTGTGGTAAGTATTCAATCCACTTTCCTGCTGGGAACAACTGGAAAAGCTTGATTAGGGTTTTTGGGGTTTTTTAAATCTATTTGAAGTCCCAGGTGAGCAAATTACCTTTGAGGTCATCACCTCACCAAATACTGTCATCCAGTGCAGAGAAGCAAGTGTCGAAGGGAACACATAACAGTAAACTAAACCAGCTCCAAATTATTAATGCAGGTCAACAGAGCAATTCAATAATCTGAAAAAGATTTAAAATGATCATAAAATGATTAATGAATCACTGTATTCCAGGCTGAGGAAACTCATTGTATCAGGGACAAAAATAATAAAAATAAATCTACTTAGGTTTTTTATTTGGAGAAAAATACAAATTTTAAACTTGTCTGCTCCTTAGAAGTAAGAACATGAAATATACAACTTTTACATGTTAATTTACAAAATCACCAGCAAATGTAGCAGAGGTTTAAAACCCCCTGAAATAGACGTAAAGGGGATAGATCTAGGAGCAGAGAAAGAAGGAAAACAAAAGACCAAAGTAGCAGAAGAATTTCATCCTAGGCCCCATGTGGCATTTTAGAGTTTAGGAACCATTTCTCACAAAACTGGCCTCAGCTTCAACTCTCACAAGCTGTGTGACCTCGGGCAACTTAGCAAAGCTACTCTGGGCCACTGCTTCCCTATCAGTAAAATGTAAACAGTTGAAGCTCTCACCTCCTTGGGTCGTCTGTGCATGTGAAATAAGTACATAAGTGTGAGGCACTTAGAAAAATATCAGAAAACACTAAATCAAATTAGATATGAATCCCTCACTCATTCCTTCAAGAAACATTTATTGAGTGTCTAGTTTGTGCCTGGCACACAGTGAGAGCTCAACAAACAATGTCAACATGAATGAATGCAGTGACTTTCTAAGGAAAAAACAGGTGCTTGCCCTAGTGAACAGGCTGGAAGGGACTCCAGACCAGGAGGTATGAAACTGCCCAGTGACTTGGAAGCACCATATGCTGGTTGGTGAGCAGAGAAAGGAGGGAGGGAGGTTGGAATTGCCACACCAGAAGTGGCTTTGATGGTGCTTCCCTGGCGGCTCAGACAGTAAAGAATCCACCTGCAATGCAGGAGACCCAGGTTTGATCCCTGGATTGGGAATATCCCCTGGAGAAGAGAATGGCTACCCACTCCAGTATTCTTGCCTGGAGAATTCCATGGATAGAGGAGCCTGGCGGGCTACACAGTCCATGGATGGGGTCGCAGAGTTGGACACGACTGAGCAACTAACACAAGTGGGTTTGAGCCTTGGCTTAGGAGAGAAGCTTGGCACCTGCAGGCATGGGAGCCATACAGGTTTCCAGGTAGGACTGTGGGTCCCAAGTTGACATGTGCTGTTTTCCTCCAGGTACATGGGAATGCCAGACACAACCCAGATATGCTCAGCTCCCCTCAAGCTGCTGTATGTGTACCTGAAAACTTCACATCTCCAAATGGGAAATAGGTCCAGGGAGGGGTGGGGACTGAGCTGCCATTCTCTTGGGGAAACAGTCTGTCAAAGTTCGAGCTATGCAAGCCCTACAATGCCCCAATTCCCCTCCTGAGAGTGTGCTTGCCTATTTGGAACAGGAGATGCATATAGGAGCAAATAAGGCAGCATCGCTGCCAACCATGAAAGCCAGAAACAGCTCAGATATCTGTTAACAGGAGAATATGAATAAACAAATTGTCTAGTAACACAATGCAGGCTTCCCTGGTGGCTCAGCGATAAAGAATCTGCCTGCAATGTCTCCCGCAATGCAGGAGACACAGGAGATGCTAGTTTGATCCCTGCGGGAGTTGGGAAGATCCCCTGGAGGAGGGCATGGCAACCCACTCCAGTATTCTTGCCTGGAGAATCCCATGGACAGAGGAGCCTGGCAGGCTACAGTCCAAGTGGTCACAAAGAGTCAGACACAACTGAAGCGACTTAGCACGCACACGCACACATAGTAACACAATAGAATGCTATATAGCAGTAACAACTACTGCTACAGGCAAATATGAATCTTAGTAACAGAGCAGGCTGTGGAGCATCTTGATGAACAGTGCACACTAACCAACCTGCCTGGCATGCTAGCTCAGAGCTACTGGGGAAATCATTTAACCACTCTGGGCCTCAGTTTCCCTCCATCAAATGGTAAAAATAGTGAGTGTCCCCCAGGCCAATAGGAGGATTTATATGAGTCAATATTTTCAAAGAGGTCAGAAGAGTGCCTGGCACACATGTTCAGGCTACATGAATGTTTGTTAGATAAAAATAGAATGTTGAGGGACTTCCCTGGTGGTCCAGTGGTTAAGAATCTGCCTTCCAATGCAGGAGATGCGAGTTTGATCCCTGGTTGAGGAACTCAGATCTGACATGCCAAGGGGCAACTAAGCACTCGCATCACAAGAGAATCCCAAACACCACAAGGAGAAACCCTTGCACTGCAACAAGAGAAACCCTTGTACTGCAAAGAGCCTAAATAAGTAAATAAAACATAGAATATTGAGCGGGGGAAAAGACAAGACTCCAAAGATTACACACTTTCAAAAGTTCAGAAGCAAGAGCAACTAAATGAGATGGTGTGGTAGGGATGGGGAAGTTGAGCCAGGTGTGAGCAAGTTGGGGTCTCAGGAGACAGGTGGGGTCCCAGGTGCTTGCTGTGTAATTAAAGGACAATCTTTACTGCAATAACCCTTCAGCACCAGAGCCTTGGACCTTGGGCCCAGAGTAACTGGATGCTTTGGGGAGGAAGAAGGCCACTCAGCCCATGACTGCCCACCGTGGCACTGCAGAAATGCTGTAGTGGCCTATCCCTCTCTGCCAGCCAACCAGAGGGAGGAGGGTCCAAACAAGTCAGAGGGAGATGGGCCCCAGAGAGTAAGAAAGGAGGACAAAAGCTGGTCCAAAAGATGGATCTAACCAGTCAAATGGAGGAGGGCCCCAGTCTAAGGGAGGAGGCCAGGCCTACCGAGGGGCCCCTAGAGGACTTGTTTCCCTTGTGGTTTTTTGCACTTCCTGTTCCCCCGCTCACTGCGGAAGTTCCTCTTCTTACCCTGCACTCAGAGCCCAGCCGGAGAGGACAAGGGCAGGAGGCACCATGAGTGGGGGCCCTTCGGGAGGCAGGCCTGGGGGCCGCGGAGGACAAGGGGTTCAGCAGAACATCCCGTCCACCCTCCTCCAGGACCATGAGAACCAACAACTCTTTGAGATGCTCGGACGGAAGTGCTGGGTGAGCTGGGAATCTTCTGGCCCTTCCTGTCTCCCTCTCCTCCTCTTCTCCTCCTCTTCGTCCTCTTCATCTTCCCCATCCTCTCCCTCTCCTCCTTTCCTCCCCTTCCTCTCTCCTCATCTTTCCCATCTTCCTCTCCTTCTCCTCCTCTTCCTCTCCATCATCTCCTTTCAGAATCCACTTAACCCCATTCACCAATCCCAGGAAGAACTCAATGTTCATTCACTTTCCCTCCGGTTGTGGCTCTTCCTTTGGAGCCATGATGGCCATGGGCAAGAAAGGACCAGGTCTGGTTCCCAGACCCTCTGGCTGCCCCTGACCGGATTCCAACGAGTCCTACTCTCCCCTCCCAGACGCTGGCCACTGCGGTTGTTCAGCTGTACCTGGCGCTGCCCCCTGGAGCCGAGCACTGGACCAAGGGACACTGTGGGGCTGTGTGCTTCGTGAAGGATAACCCCAAGAAGTCTTACTTCATCCGCCTTTATGGCCTTCAGGTGATCCCTGCCCCCCCCCGCACTGGACAGACAACCCAGTTTTCAACCCATAAACCTAGATCTGTGTCCATAACCCTGAGCCCTCAGACAGATCAGTGAAGCCCCTGAGCCCTAGAACCAAAGACTTTATCCAGATGCCAGCCTCTGGTTTGTCTTTCTAAGCCTGTGATGACTGACCCCAGAGTCTTTGTGTCAAGGTCTATAACCCCCAATATTAGTATACCCCCTAAATCTAATCTGTTCCACAAACTCCATACACACACACACACACACACACACACACTATATTTTTACCTGAACCTCATATCTATTTGAAACTCCACATTTTAGGTCTCAGAAACCTCCCATCAGTACTCCTGAACTCCAGAATTTTGCCTAGCTTTTAAGTCATAAATATATTCCACAAATCCCAAACCTAAGTATGCCATTGAATCTTCAACCCCAAATCTGTCCTTTTAAGCCCACAGCATTGGATCCCAGAATTCCTATATGAAAACTCCTAATCACCTAAATATTGAGGTAGCTCTTAAGTCAAAAACCTATTCCACAAACCCTTAACCTAAATTTTCCAAGCATAAACCCCAAAGTCATCCCACTAAACCGATAAAGATAGATCCAGTAGAACCACATCAAGATCCCAGGGTCATCAAATATTGACCAAACTCCTAATTCATAACTCTGCTCTACAAACCTGAAATTGGCTCAACTGCCTCCAAAAAAACCTTCCCAAGTCTGTGTGTCTGAACCTCAAATCTCAATCCCAACTCCTAATACTGGAACCCTACCTGCTCTAATGAAGGCCCCCATATAAGGGGGGGATTTGGGACAGATTCTCTGAATGGACTCAGTTTCCTAGAACTAGAGTCCAAAATCCTCAAATTCAAGTCCCCTTATTCCACATCTGGACCCCAAATCCAAGTTTCTCGCTGAAGGGTCTGACTCCCATTCTGTACCCCAGTCCTCCACTTCTGACTTCTAGATTCCCAACTCTCCAGTTCTGAGCTGGAAATCTCCAAATCAAATTTTGGGGCCCCAGATTTGTATACCATGCTCCCTATCTGGAAAACAGAGGCCCTCCACCCAGGGCATGCCTCGGTGTCAGTGTGCTCCCCCCTCTCCAGGCTGGCCGGCTGCTGTGGGAACAGGAGCTGTACTCACAGCTGGTCTACTCTGCTCCCACCCCCTTTTTCCACACCTTTGCTGGAGATGTAAGTGACCACCTAAACCCTGGGCCTCAGTTGGGGTGCAAGGAGGAGTGGGGAAAGGTGTGGGGAGGTCTGGAAGGCAGCTGACTCCCCAGGCATGTGCAGGACTGCCAAGCGGGGCTGAACTTTGCAAACGAGGGCGAGGCCGAGGCCTTCCGGAACCTGGTGCAGGAGAAGATACAAAAACGGAATCAGAGGCAAAGCGGGGGTAAGAAGGCCTTGGGGAAGGGAAAGAGGTTGAGCAGAAGTGAGGGCAAGAGTGGGGAGCTGGAAAAGCCCCTCTCCTGATTCTGATTTCCTGTCTCTCCACAGACAGGCGCCAGCTCCCGCCTCCACCAGTGCCAGTCAGTGAAGGTGAGTCCTCTAGTGCAAGGAGGAGTAATAAGGGGCTAGCGCAGAAAACTGAGGCAGGGTTGTGATAGTTCTCTATTCATTCTATCTTCCCAGAGAGAAGAGGAGGACTCCCACCCCTGCCCCCTCACCCAGGTGGAGACCAAGGGGGTGAGTGCTGAATATTCCCTGTGTCTCTGGGTGGGCAGGTGTCACCAGCCCCAGAGACACTGGACTGGCTGCTGGGCCTGTGGGGAAAATGGGTGACTGGGCCATTGACCCATTTACCTACCAACCAGAGCATAAGAGTTAGAGACAGGAAGGTGGTTGGGAGAATCAGTGTGTTAGATGGTCATGGAAGGAGTGGGAGAGTGAATAGATACACAGGTGGGGCGTGGGTAGATAAATGAGTAGATGGGTGGGTGCAGTGATAAATAGGTGAATGAATAGGTGGATAGATGTGTGGGTGGATGGATTGGTGGTGGACAGATGGTTAAATGGGGGCATGAATTGATGGAAGGATGTAGATGTACAGGTGGGTGTATAGATGTAGGTGAATGGGTATGTGGGTGAATGGATGAATAGATGGATGGATGATTGAGTAAATTAATGAATGAGTGATGGAATGAATTCAACAGTGAATAAATGAATAAGTGACTAAATTTCAATCAATGGAGAAAGCAATGATTGAATGAGTGAATGAATAATTTAACAAATTAGTCAATGAGCCAGTGAATAGATAAGTCAATACTTAAGTGTGAGTAAATTAATTAATGAATCAGTGAATGTATGGATGGTGTGCAGGACCTACCCACCCACTTCTCCATAAAACCTACTTGGACCCCTCACCCACTCCTTCCATGACCATCTAACACACTGATTCCCCCAACCGTCTTCCTGTCTCTAACTCTTATGCTCTGGTTGGTAGGTAAATAGGTCAATGGCCCAGTCACCCATTTTCCCCACAGGCCCAGCAGCCAGCCCAGTGTCTCTGGGGCTGGTGACAGTGGACATCCAGAACCCAGACATCACGAATTCACGATACCGTTCGCTCCCAGCACCTGGGCCTAGCCCAAGTGATAAGAAACGCTCAGGGAAGAAAAAGATCAGCAAGTCTGATATTGGTGCACCCAGTGGATTCAAGTGAGAACCTCTCTCCAGTGGGCCCATGGATCCTGGGGGTGGGGGAGCAGAGATCAGGTGGATAGGAGGAGAGCTGAGTGAATGGAAGGATGGAAAAATGGATGGGTAGGTGAGAGATTAGGCAGATGAGTGGATGGGTGGGGGGGCGGGCGGGGGGAGTGCAAAGCCAGGACTAGGGAGAGATACCAAAGGCACCAAGATTGCAAATTTTACACAGGCAGTCACTCTCCACCACATCACCCAACTATAATCCAGGACTCCAAGAGTGAGTGCCTCTTTAAATTTTGCTCCCTAGGCATTCCACTCAACCTAGTCCCTCCCTGGTTAGGCTGGTGGGTGAATGGATGGATGGGTAGATATATAGATGGATGAATGAATGGTTGGGTTGGAGAACGAACGGATGGGTAAATGGGAAGTGGGTAGGTAGATGGGTGGGTGAGTGGATGAGTATGTGGACAGAATGATATACAGGCCAATGGGTTCATATACAAGGTGGATGGGGATGGACAGGTTGCCACATATGTGGATGAAGGACAATTCAGTGGCTACATAGAAGTGTGTGATTGAATGGGTAGTCAAGTGAGTGAATGAATGGAAAGATGGGCATATGGGTAGATGGATGGGTGGATGGATAAGTATGGGTTAAGACAGACTGGTGGACAGATGGGTAAATAAATGTGTGTGGACAGATAAATGGGGAGACAAATTTATATAGATCAGTGGTCTGACAGGTGAATGTGAACAGCTAGGTGGACAAATAGATGGGTGGATGGGTGGTGGAAAGAGGGATGGGCAGACAGATAGGCACCACAAACTGTGAACCCTCTTTAGTTCCATAACTACTATTCTCACTCATTTATTCACTTAAGACTCATTCATTAATTCTGGCTCCTGAGAGTCCCTCTGGGCAGGGGAGGGCAAGAGAGCTTCACTAGGAAGGGAGGGAAGGAACAGCCATGGCGATTCACTGGGGTCTCCTCACCTCCCTCAGACATGTCAGCCACGTGGGGTGGGACCCCCAGAATGGATTTGACGTGAGTAACTCCAGAGTCCCCTGGACTCCACTCAACTCCTGCCTACCCTTCCATAGTCCAGAGCTCCAGATCTACCCCCAGACCCCATCCTTCCCACCCTCCTCTCAGATCCCTCTCTGGGGTGGACCCCATGATAATCTGTGCCCCTCCCCTCCCCACCTTATTCCCCGACCCTTGCCGGGGCCTTTTTCCTCCTGGGAAGGTGAACAACCTGGACCCAGATCTGCGGAGCCTGTTCTCAAGGGCAGGAATCAGTGATGCCCAGCTCACCGATGCTGAGACCTCCAAATTTATCTATGACTTCATTGAAAACCAGGGTGGGATGGAAGCTGTACGGAAGGAGATGAGGCGCCAGGGTGAGCCCCCCGCTTTCTGGATCACCTCTTCTTCTCCAACCCTGGTAGCTGATTTCTAAGAGATACCTTGCAGGCTCTCAGTCCTCATAGAAACCCCTATACTGCTTGAATCAGGAGTTGGTCGGTTGGGGTACCCATTTTACAAGTGAGTAAAACTGAGGCTCTGAAGAAAACTATAATAATAGCTATGTGTTGTCTTTCCCCTCAGAGCCACTTCCACCGCCCCCACCGCCATCCCGAGGAGGGAACCAGCCCCCCCGGCCCCCAACTGTGGGGAGTAACAAGGGTCGCTCTGGCCCTCTGCCCCCTGTACCTTCGGGAGGTGCTCCTCCCCCACCAACTCCCCGGGGACCCCCACCCCCGGGCCGAGGGGGCCCTCCGCCACCACCCCCTCCAGCCACTGGACGCTCTGTGCCACCGCCCCCTCCACCCCCTGGAGCTGGGGGTGGACCACCCATGCCTCCGCCACCACCGCCGCCGCCGCCGCCGCCACCACCCAGCTCTGGGGATGGACCAATCCCTCCCCCAACCCCTCCTTCTCTGGGGCTTGTGGGGGGCCCCGCCCCTGGTGGGGGTCGGGGGGCACTTCTGGATCAAATCCGGCAGGGAATTCAGCTGAACAAGGTGAGGACCAGTGTGATGGAGGATTGAGGAACTGGGACTCTGGGGTGTGCTGTGCAAGTGAGGATGGTAGGGGGCTGGGGCTGAGAGTGATGGGGGTCCCACGATTTGGGGGTTCACTGATAGAGTTGGGAGGCTGGTGGGGAGAGGTGAGTTTCAAGGCAACTATAGTATGTGGAAGGAGAAAGAATGATGAAAGGGTGGGGAGAAGTGCTCCTCTCACAGGCCCTGAGCCCTCTGTGCTGGATCCTGCTTGCTGCAGACCCCTGGGGCCCCAGAGAGCTCAGCGCTGCAGCCACCACCTCAGAGCTCAGAGGGGCTGGTGGGTGCCCTGATGCACGTGATGCAGAAGAGAAGCAAAGCCATCCATTCCTCTGGTGAGAGTGCACCCTCCCCGTGAGCCTGCCATTCAGAGCCCATCCTGCCAGGACCTGTGGCTCTGGTTCCCAGCTAGTGTTGACCTAAAAACACCCCCAACAACCTCCAGCAATTAGGCCCATCTGTTGATGTGAGAATGAACATGAATCTGTAGCAGTCTCTTTTTTGACAGTGTTAACTGTCATTATGTAACAGTAATATGATTAGCTCTCTTTGACAGTGATATTAACATTAATCCCATATGTTCAATAGTATTAACATTAGCCCACTATGTGATGATAATATTACAAAGAACCCTTTCTTTGACACTAATATTAACTCTAATGTCATGTGTCAAAAGATTAACTCATTAAGTGACAATATTATAACTAATTCAATCTTTTACAATAGTGTTAAAGTTAGTCCCTTAATGTATCAACAACATTGTCATTAGGGCTTCCCAGGTGGCTCAGTGATAAAGAATCTGCCTGCCAATGCAGAAGATGCAGGGCACGTGGGTTCGATCCCTGGATCAGGAGGAGCCCCTGGAGGAGGAAATGGCAACCCACTCCAGTATTCTTGCCTGGGAAATCCTACGGACAGAGGAGCCTGGTGTGCTACAGTCCAAAGGGTCGCAAAGAGTTGGACACGACTGAGCAGAGCAGAGAAAGAGAGAGTATTAGCCTCAACCTACTGTGTGACAATAATATAATTAAAGTTCAGCTTTGACAATAATACTGACATCAACCCAGGAGTCTGTTCACAGATCAACAGGAATCCATTATATGACAGAATTATAACAAACCTCATCTTTTGACCATGACATCACTAACCCCATTCTGTGTCAACAATGTTAACATTAATACACTATGAAAAAACAACATTGTAACTTCCTCCACCTTTGCTAATATCTAAATCAGCTCCACTGAGTGACAAGCCTGTTAACAGTAACCCTTTGTGTGACAATAATATCCCAACTAACCACACATTTTTTATAATAATATTAACCTCGCCTCCAACTAGAACCTAGACCCCAGCTATAGTCCCTATCTTGCCCCTAACTCTCCTTCCTCTTAAGAGGTCTCTTTATCCAACACACAAACCTCAGATATAACTTCCAAGTGGGAGATCTCAGCCCCCAGGGTTTAGTAATCCCAACCTCCCAGACCCTAGTAACTCCTCTCTCCAGGGCCTTTGAACCCTCCTACCCATCCTGAGTTCCACTCTTTCTCTCTCCCTCCAGACGAAGGGGAGGACCAGGCCGGGGATGATGATGATGATGATGAATGGGACGACTGAATCACCACCACCTCTGCTGTTCTGTGCTGGGCTCCCCTGGCAGCCCTCCTCGCCACCCTCCACTTAACTTCCAGGCCCCCAAGCCCCTTTTCTTTCCCACCCACCCCTCCAATGCTGTTATCTCTGACTGGCCTCCTCCCACACACACTCACCCTAGCAATAGCCAGGGACCTTTTTATATAAAATGTCTCAGTTCTCCTCATTCAAGGATTTTTAAACAAAAATAAAATAACTGTCTTTTTGTTTCTTTAAATCTCAGTTTCTTTACCTACCAAATGTGAGAATTTGGGGTCATTTTTCCCCCAAAGTCCCTTTTATTCCCATTTCATTTGTTTAGCCGTACATATGTATATTTACTCATTCATTTGTTCCCTTAGTCATTTAGTCTGTATTTCTTTGTTTCCTTCTGCCCTTCCTTCTTTCCACAGATATTTATTACCAGGCACTACTTTGGGGGCTAGGGATAAAGCAATGGGAAACAAACAACAAAAAGTCTTGGTCTTGTGAGGTCAACATTCTAGGGCAGGAGATAGACAAGAAACAAGGAATTAAATAAAAACAGAGTTACAGATCGTGGTAAGAGCTATGTTGTGCTGAGGGGAAGTGATGATAAGATGGAGAGTTCAGGGAAAGCTACTTGGAGGAGGTGACAGTTATGCTGGACCTAAAGAGAAAGGAATCAACCATGTGAATATTTAGAGGGAAGGGCCTTCCAGGCAGAGGGAACAGCCAATGCAAAGGCCCTGAGGTGGGCAAAAGCTTGGTGTGAGGCTGAATGTGGTGAATGAGTGAGAGAGTTATTTGTACACTTATTAAAAAAAAAAGTGCAATCAACACAGTATTAGATCAAGAGAGCACTCAATGATCAGACTTCCCACTCTCCATGCACACAACACCCACACTAGGATCCTGCTGGGCAGGATCCCCCTCTCAATGCTAAAATTTGAGTCTGCCCAGTTCCCAGTGCAATCTAAGTCCTGGCCAATGGCAATGAAAGAGGCAAAGATTTAATAATCACATAGATCTGCTCTAGATCCCAGGCAAGATGCCTCACCTCTGAGCCTCAGTTTCCTCATCTATACAATGGGGGTTGTATAGATATGTAACCTATTTCCAACTGGGATCCTACTGGGTCACCCTCCTCCTCTAGAACTTGCTCTCCAGAGGGGGAAAAAGGCACAACTCAAAACTGTCCCTGGTGTTCAAACCTGTTTTCAAGGGGGTAATTAGAAACTCTTGTACATCAAAGCCTAGAATAGAGGGGCCTACCCCTTCCCATTTCTGAAACCTGGTGGATACAAGATCTCAGGTTTCCTACCTTCAGAGGAGGAAGAGAGCAGGGAGGAAAATAAAGGTGAGGGGGAATTCAAAGGGGGCAGACTTCTTCCATCTGCAAGATCAGTGCAAGAATTTCTGAACCATCCAAGGGCAGCTTAAGGGGTTAGAAGAGGGTGGAGGTGTAAGGAGTAGGAGCTGGCTTTGCCCCTTAAGAATTTCCCTGCAGCCATGGAAGCTGGAGAAGGAGGGAGTCCTGGGTTCCCTTTAATTCTTTCATTATTCTTCATCCTTTACTCCACTTCCCGCCCCACCCTGGTCGGGTTCCCATGGCAAGCACTGAGTCTAGGAAGGGCCTGTCATATCACTTCTACCCCCGCCAAACCCAGAATTCTATAACCCTTTGGGCAGGTTTGTCCTGGAAAAGACCTTACATCACACAACCTCTGAATCCCCAGGAGCATTGGCTAGAGCAAGCACAAATCTGGGGTAAAAGAGTTGACTATGGGGAAGTTGCTTGAGCTCCCTGGGCCTCAGTTTCTTCAGTCTTTAAAATGAAGATACAAATGCTTACCTCACGGGGTTGTGACAAGAATGAAAGTAGATAGTATGTGCAAAGTTCCTGGCTCCTTGTAGGCATTTATAAACATGAGATGCTGTTTCTGCTGTTGTTACTATTGTTATTATTGGGTATCGCTGATCCTGAGTCATCACTGATTATAAAATGCACCATTATTCTATATCACTTAAAAAGACCAAAAGAAAGTACTTCCAGTTAACTTATGACCCATCAGTGCTTTTAAGACAGTCTGATTTTGGATATGTTAAACAATTAAGTGCTTCTAGGGCCCTGGCTGACAATGTTGTTTCTTAACCTGGATTCCAATTCCACATGTATGTTCATTTGTGAAACTCATTACACGGGGTCACCACCCATGGTCTCCTTGTTTTTCTGTATGTGTGGCACACTCCATTGTGAGGTTTATATTAAAAGCCAGTCAAACTTGTGCAGTTTGGAAAGGATAAAATCTTGTATTGGCCCTGCACTGGGAGATGTAGTCTACAGTAGAGTATGCACTAAATTAATGCTGAGTGAACAGATGAACGGCTGGGTGTAGGACACAGTAATAATAGGGTCGTTTCTTACTTTGAGGTCTCCTAAAAAGGTGCTAGCCCAGAAAGATTCATTTTCCAGATGAGCAAGAGATACCTACCCCAAGGTCACTCAACCAAGGTTTTACAGATGAAGAAACTGCCTAAGGTCCCACACTTTAGTGAAGGGTTGAGCTTGGATTGTGCCCAGGTATTTGGGCTCTAAAATCCAAGCCTTTACCCACTATACTATCCTATTTGGGGAAGACTGAGGGATGGTCCCCAACACCTGTAAACCACTACATCTTCCCCAGATTCAGGCAGAAAGAGGTCATGCCAAAAAAAAAAAAGAAAAGAAAAGAAAAAGAAAGAGCTCATGCCTTAAACTACTTTTGTGGGTTGGACAGGCCTCCTGGCTCCTAGGAGTGGGAAGGTCCTGCCTGCCTGGGGAGACTGAGGTCATGTGAGGACCAGCATTTGACTGTTCTAGAAGTAATAACGGAGAGAAGAATTCACGGTGAGACTTCCACTGTTAACTGTTCCACCCATGGCAAGCAGGGGCTAATGGAACTTCATCCTGACCAGTCATTTCTCCAGCTGGCTCACAGTTAGACTGGCAGGCACAGAATAACTATTTGGTTGACTACATAAAGCATGGAGCGACAGGGAGAGGGGCAATTTGAGGAACTGACAGTGTGGTTTATTGACACTGTGAGCTACTTAAAATCTAACTGAATTACAGCCTGCTTGGGACGGGCTGGGGCTGATGACCTGATGGTGCAAAAGAGAGGCAGCCTCCTGAAGGACTTACAGGTTGACTGACTGATGACCTGTGCTGTTGCTGCCTGCCTGGGTAGCCAGATGTTGTGAAGGGCTGACTATTGCTAGGAATCACACCTGGCCAGAGAGCGCGTTTGGATGTTACACTGTCTGGGGATGTGTAAAGGAGATCTGCTCAGTTGCTCAGTCGTGTCCTACTCTTTGTGACCCCATGAACTGCAGCCCACCAGACTCCTCTGTCCATGGAATTTTTCAGGCAAGAATACTAGAGTTGGTTGTCATTTCCTACTCCAGAGGATCTCCCCAACCCAGGGATCAAACCTGTATCTCCTGCCTTGGCAGGCAAATTCTTTACTACTGAGCCACCTGGGAAGCTCCTAAAGGAGGTCTACCCTGAGGGAATTTCAGGTTGACTGATGGACAGATCCGTGGCTGCCTGATAGGCAACTATATCTAGTGACTGACTGTCTACTGTGAACAAATCACAGCACGCTTGACAGACCGTGTGCTCAGTCAGATGTTGAGAATGGCTACCTGGTTGACTGATAGGAGAGGCAGACTGAGTCACAGGCCAGCTGGCCCACTGAAAAATCAGTGTAGGTGCCTGAAACCACGGCTGTCCACAGACAGAATCACATCCACCCTAAAGGGCCCTGGGGGTCAGAGAATGCTGACTGACCTACCAATGAAGGGTATGCCTTGCCTGAGAAATGACAGATTGCTGGCCACTGACAGGTGGCCTGAAGGCTTTAGCTGCTGTGAGTACGTTCTCTGGTGTAATAAACTGCCTGATCATGGCATGAATGAGGAGGAACCTGAGAGAATTATGGAGTGACCAGCTGACAGTGGAGAGTGTAGCCCACACGACAGGGCTACATTCGATGTTGACAATGACAGCCTGTCCTGACATAATCACAGCCAGCCAGAGGGCCCAAGCTGGCTTCCTGGGCGATGGTCAGATGATTTCCCCCAGGGGATTCGGAGCTGCTCCCAGGGCCAGGGTAGATGGAGAGCCTGGCTACTGGACAGACTGATGGTGTGATGAAGGGAATGGCAGGCTGGCTGACAGCAGCATAGCTGTTGTCAACGCCATTTGTCTGCCTCGGGGGCCTCGCAGCTGGCCCGAAATCAAGAATGGATGCTGCTACTGACAGACTGACAGCATGAATGGCGGGCGGGGGTCGGATGAGACAGTGGTAGTGGTAATGGATTTCAGTTGGGCGACTGCCCGAGCAGCTGTATGCGGCGGCAGTCCACCTGGGGAGTCACGGACTGCTTGGGGTTAAAATATGGTGACGGACTGACTGACGGCGGTAATTGGGGGTCTGACAGGACGGAGAATCCCCTCTTGAGGCTAGCTGACAACGTGATTGGCTGACAGCGTGACAGACAGACCGGCGTACGGGCAGGGCGACCGGCGTACGGGCACGGCCTCCGGCAACCTCAGCCGCCCTTGCTGCCGCTGCCGCCCCTCAGACGCACTCTCGCAAAGCACTGGCGAGCACCCGCCTTCGGGACCGAGCCGAGTGGCTGGGAGGGGTCCCGTCACGGCTCGCCGGTTGGTCCGCGCAGGCGCTGCTCGCTGCGCGGCGCGGCCAATAGGCTGCGCGTTCTCGGCCACGCCCGCGCGAGCTCTCTTCTCGCGAGGCCGGTTAGGCCCGAATGTCGTTAGCCGTGGGGAAAGATGGCGGAAAATTTAAAAGGTGAAGCAGTGGCGGCAGCGACGCGGGCCCGCTGGCAGGCTGGGTGGGCTGGAGGGGTGGCGTCGCGGACTCGGGGCCCCCGGCGTCCGAGGCCACCGGGCCGGGAGCCGGAAGGTCGGCGCCAAAAGGCTGGGGCTCGAGGCGCGCGGGCCTGGCGCGCGGGGCTGGGCGGGGCTGAGGGGAGGGGGCGCGTGCCTTGGAACACGGCGGGCGCGGGGCTAAGTGGGGACGCGAGAGGGGGGCGCGCGCCGCAGATTGCGGCCTGACGGTGCGCGCACGCGCGGGGGCTTGTTGGGGGAGGCCGCGCCCGCGCGCGGGAAAATTGGCCGCCGGTGACCGTTACCCTCTTGGTGTCCACGCGAGACGCCGGAAGGGGAGGGGAGGGAAGGGGACGGACCTCCTTTTCAGAGTTGGGGGACAGGGGATTCTTCAGGGGGAGGGTATCTGCTCGCAGCGTGACGGGGGAAGGATTTGAGGCAGAGAGAACTCTCCCAGGAAGAGGGGAAGAGGACTTCCCTAATGGGAGAGCTGGGCTCCCTCACGCGCAGGCAAAGACGGGTGACTCAGTGTGTTGGGGAAGGTGGGCCCCTCTGGATGAGGGAAGCTGCGGGGAGGATGGGTTCCACAGGTGTGAGGGGGAGCTCTGAGGGTAGGAGAGTCCACCTGTGGTCAGTGCAGAGACAGCAACATATGTGAGTTGGGATCACATTAGTTGGGGCTTCAAATGCAACTTTGCAAGGGAAGAGGCATCATAGGGAAAGGAAGGCGTGGGCACAGGCCGAGTCTCCACTAGGCCTGTCTTAAGAGGAGGGGTGGAAATGCACACGTAATAATTTTGCAGAGCTCTTGTACATTTGTAGGTTGACATCTAGAGTATTTAACCATGAGTTTCGGTTTTTGTAATGGAAGGTAGAAAATATTAAACATTTTTAAAAGATGAAACAGGATGAGGACTGACTGATTACATTTGGAACAAGGGTTTTGTGAAATGATTTGATAAAATGGCTTCTAAAGCACAGCAATTAAGAATATGCCTTGAACCAAAAGAAGCCTTTTAAATTAAAAAATCTGTCCTGAAAAATTTTGGTACCCCCCCCCCCAACCTATTTGTTCTGTCCTTGAATTCAGAGCACACTCCTTTGGGCGAGCTTTACCCCTCAGAGAAATATGAATGAGATAGAAAATCAAAATGCAGCCTGAAAAAATATATCTTATGGATTTAAGGCACCCACATGAATCATTTGGGGAAGCTTCCTGTAATCTAATATCACTTCACAGTCTCTTATTCTTAATTCCAAAATCCAAAAAGCCCTGAAACCTTAAATTTGGTGTCATTCAGTGGCAAAATTAGGCTATCACTGCCACTATCTTGCATCTTTCTCTTATTCAGTGTGAAAATTCACACTTTTTCTGCAGAACTGTTAATGTGTTTGATTATGGGTTGATGCCCTTGACCACACTAGGGCTGTATTAGGGAATGTAGGGGATATACCTAGAACTTCACTTGTAAAATACCCCAAAAGGAATTTGGATTCTAAAACATCTGGCACCAGGAGTTACAGATGAGATTATGGACCAGTCTTTCCAGTTAATGCCTTTGTCTGGTGCCCTGGAGGCTTTAATCCCATCCCTACCCACCCACCTTGGGACAGTGCACCCTACTGAGATGGTGATTGTGCTCTTTCTTTTGCAAAGTGGGGAGAAGGACAATTAGGTCCTGAACTCCTAGGAGGTTTGCAGGCAGTTTAAAGAATGGTATAGATGGAGCTTAAAGCTCCGGAGTCCGGGTGGGGAATAGATTTCCTTTACGACCATCCGTGCATCAGAAACCACTTGGAAGTCTGCTGCTCCAGGGTAAGCCTTGGACAGTGGGCACTGGGGTAGATGGGAGTGGCACATCTTTGTTGTAGAAGGGTCTTAGCATTGGGAAGGCCTGTGGATTAAATTTCACTGACTCTGAGGTAGTCCTTTGGAAGTCCCAGGGATGATTTGGGGTCCTCTTTGACCCCTGGCCTCATCAGGATGCCCAGCAATAGTTCTTTCTGGCCCTCTTTGTTCTAGGCTGCAGTGTGTGTTGCAAATCTTCTTGGAATCAGCTACAGGACCTGTGCCGCCTGGCCAAGCTCTCCTGCCCTGCCCTTGGCATCTCCAAGAGGAACCTCTATGACTTTGAAGTCGAGTACCTGTGCGATTACAAAAAGATCCGCGTGAGTCTGGGGTGACTGTGGCCAGGGCAGAGGTGACTCAAGGAAGCTGGCTTCCTGCCCCCCTCCTCCCCCATTACCCACATCTGTTTCCAAAAGCAGTTTTCTCCTCTGATCTTAAAAATGTAGGATTAGTAGGCCCTCTTATCATCTCCATTTTACAGGTGGGAAAACGAAGTGGCTTTCTGAGAGGGGCAGGAGCCAGAATGAATCCCTAAATAAATCTCTCCTCCCACCTCCCTCTGAATACAAACCAATTGCAAAAATTGGGATGCTGAGCCCAGGAGTGGAGATAATGATAGCTAATGGTTTTGATGATGATGGACAGGGAACCCTGGCATGCTGCAGTCCATGGGGTCGCAAAGAGTCCAACACGACTGAGCGACTGAACTGAACTGAACTGAATGGTTTTGAGCACTTTGTGTGCCAGGCACTTTCTTTTAGAAACTAATTTAATCCCACCAGCAACATTGTAAAATGGCAACTGTTTTAACTGGAGAACAGCCTGGAGCCAGAATGCTTCAGTTCACATCCAGGCTGTGTAACCCTGGAAAACTTAACCCAATTCTCTGTACTTCATTTTCCTCATCTATAAAATGGGGATAATTAGCAGTATCTACCTTATATAGAGTTGTAAGGGTTAAATTAGCTAATAATACAAATAAATTGCTTAGAACAGTACCTTCTACATAATGAATGCTAGAAAAACATCTGCTCTTTTTTTCTTATTTACAGGATGAGGAAACTGAGGCCCAGTGAAGTTAAATAACTGCCTAAATTTGCACTACTAGGGAGCGGCAGATTCAGGATGTGTACCCAACGTGTTTAGTTGTAGAATCTGTGTAGTTAAACTCTATCCTATAGTGCCTCTCGGCAAGAAAAGATCCTTCTGGCTGCTGTGTGGAGAACAGACCTAGGGGTGAGGGTGGAAGCAGAGGGACAAGTGAGGAGGCTGCTGCTGCACTCCAGGCGAGCAATGAGGGTGGTGACAGAGATTTGAAGTGTAGGGTTCTGGATGTAGCTTGAAGGATTTCCTGAGGGTGGATGTGGGGAGTGTGAGAAAAAGGAGTCAAAGATGACTCTGAGAGGTGAGGCTGAACAGCTAGCAGGAGGGAATAGGTTTGGGAGATAAAATTAAAAGTTGGATTTAGACAGATAGTAAGGGGGAGAGAGGGATTTGAACCTAGTGAGCCTCACTCTGAAAGCCCATGTTTTTTAATCACTGCAAAGAGTCATTCTAGGAAAGGAGCGGTTTGGGTGTTGCCCACAGCCGTTGGGATGGAAGTGCCACAAGAGCTGGCCCAAGGGTCTTGTCTGTCACTTACAGTGCCCCCACCCCTTCCCCACCCCCCCCCAGGAACAGGAGTATTACCTGGTAAAATGGCGTGGGTACCCAGACTCCGAGAGCACTTGGGAACCACGGCAGAATCTCAAGTGTGTGCGCATTCTCAAGCAGTTCCACAAGGACTTGGAAAGGGAGCTGCTCCGGCGGCACCACCGGTCAAAGCCACCCCGGCACCTGGACCCAAGCCTGGCCAACTACCTGGTGCAGAAGGCCAAGCAGAGGCGGGCACTCCGGCGCTGGGAGCAGGAGCTCAATGCCAAGCGCAGCCACCTGGGACGCATCACCGTGGAGAACGAAGTGGACCTGGATGGCCCCCCACGGGCCTTCGTGTACATCAACGAGTACCGTGTTGGTGAGGGCATCACCCTCAACCAGGTGGCTGTGGGCTGCGAGTGCCAGGACTGTCTGTGGGCACCGGCCGGAGGCTGCTGCCCTGGGGCGTCACTGCACAAGTTTGCCTACAATGACCAGGGCCAGGTGCGCCTGCGAGCCGGGCTGCCCATCTATGAGTGCAACTCCCGCTGCCGCTGTGGCTATGACTGCCCCAACCGCGTGGTACAGAAGGGCATCCGCTACGACCTCTGCATCTTCCGCACGGATGATGGACGCGGCTGGGGTGTCCGCACGCTGGAGAAGATCCGCAAGAACAGTTTCGTCATGGAGTACGTGGGCGAGGTAGGGAGACAGGGCTTGGTGGGTGTGTATGGCTCTCCCCACTGTGTGTTCCCACCCTGAGCGCCTGCCTCTCCCCGCTGTATGCCCGAAGCTCCCCTGCTTTCCGTGGGGGAAAGGTGTTGAGGGGGTAACCTGAGTGTGAGAGGGACATCCTGGCAGGGGCACATATTCCACGCTGGTAGTTAAAGGCATGTTGAAATACCTTCAAGCCGGGTTTACTTCATAAGGGTACCTAGCAAAGAGGTAAGTGGGAACTGAAATCCAGGCAGCATTCCTTTTAACAGGCCACATGGTCTGCACAGGATTGCATCATCTGAAAAGGCACTTCCTCTTCTCATTTCTTGAGGGTCCAGCTTATCACCAGGCAGTGTCTGCCCAGGAGCACTTTTTTTTTTTTTTTTTTTTACTAATCTGCACAAAAAGAACACAGTCTGCCTTGGGCGGGAAGCAGGGGCGGGGTTGGCTACCTCCTCCTCTAGCCACTGCAGGACACTGGGGCAAAGCTGATGCTGTGTTAGGCAGGCTGTCTGCATGCCAGACAACATCTTAGGGGCTTCACATGTTCTAAATCCATTTGCTCCTGTAACTGTCTACATGGGCATGTGGGTGGTATCCTTCCACCCAAATGGCATGGCTGCCTAGGTTCTTTCCCTCTTGTGCCTTTACCGTGGCTTTGAGCTGCCTCTGATCCTCAGTGTTGCCTGGTGGGTGGGCTGAGCGGGGCAGAAGGGGAGGTATCTAATGGGCCGGGCCAGGATATGGTGCATATCATGTCTGCCCACACCTATTGGCTGGAACCAAGTCATGGGCCTTACTTCAGTTCAAAGGCAGCTGCAAAGCATGATTCAGCCATATGCCCAAGTGGAAAACAAAAGGGGGTTGGGTGAATAACTAGCAGGTGTCTGCAACAGCAAGTTCCGAAGTGGGTCACGGTGGGCATTTGGGGTGAGACAGTTGTTACATAGGACTGTCTCATGCGTTGGGGAACATTTAACATCCCTGGACCGTGACCATTTAAATCCAAGAGTGTACCTTGTCACAGGGACAGCCCCAAACACCTCTGTATTTCTGTGGGTCTCTTGGGGTGTGATACAGCTGGGAGGTGACAGCATTGGCTATAGTGATAACAGTGATGAAGAGGAGAGGCTCCTGTTCTGAGGAATTTATGTGTGCGTGCTTAATTGCTTCAGTTATGTCTGACTCTTTGCGACCCTACGGACTGTAGCCTGCCAGGCTCCTCTGTCCACGGGATTCTCCAGGCAAGAATACTTGAGTGGGTTTCCATGCCCTCCTCCAGGGAATCTTCCTGACCCAGGGATCAAAGCCATGTCTCTTAACATCTCCTGCATTGGCAGGTGGGTTTTTTTTTTGTTTTTTTTTTTAAACCACTAGCACCACCTGGAAAGCCCTGGAGAACTATAGAGAGGGTCATAGCCCCAGGGGGTGGGGGGAACAGAAACTGTCTAGAGACTGAGCAGTCCACACTTCAGAGGACCCTGACAGTCTGAACGAAGAGATAGCCACACCCCAGACAATCCTGGGGGTCGGGTGGAGTAAATGTCCATGTGTCGGAGGACTTGACAGTCTAGAGGAAGGAGGAGGCGGCCACAGCTCAGAGGGTTCCTGATAGTCTGTAGGAAGAGGTGGCTATGTCCCAGCACGACCCAAGGAAGAGGGCAAGCTCTCCAGAGGACCCTGGCAGTCCGAGTTAAGAAGTGTCCACGCTCACGCTGCCCTGACAGGAAAGTGAAGTGTCCTTACCCCAGCGGCATAGTGACAGTCAAGAAGCTCAGGTGTACCAAAGAGGCTCTGACAGCCTGGAGGGAGTGTCCACACCCTCAGAGCCCTGACACTCCAATGGAGATATTTAGGTCTTAGAGGGAGAGCAACAGTGTGGAAGAGATGTCACAGCCCAGAGGGGTCGTAGCCATGCAGGGGAGGTGGCATTCACACCCACAGGAGTCAGCGGTCCTGAGGAAGTCCAGAGCAGGGGTGTACCTAGCTTCACCGCACTGGCTGTCTCTGGAGGAGTTGTCAGCAGCACAGGAAGATGCTGACAGGTGAGGAGGAGGAAGAGTCTTCAGCTCATTGGCAACCCCAAGGTCCCACGAGCCCGACTCCTTTCACACCATTCTTCCTTACCGTCCTTACTCCTCCATGCTATAAACATGGCAGTTACTGGGGACCCTCTCATTCCCTATCCTCACTCTTCCCACATTCTCTTCAAGGTATTTCTTGGCTTCCCTCCTGCCACATTCAGTGACTTCCAGGCCCACCTCTGACATCCTTAGACCTATGGGGCCTCCTGATGGCAGCACAGGCCCCCAAACACTGCCAGGTCCAAAACCACCCCCCTGCATCCCACTCTGACAAGGCAGCATGGCAGAGGGCTCAGGAGGATGGAGTCTGGGTGCCTGAGGCTGAATCCCAGCTCCACCACTCATCAGCAGTCACTTAACCTGTTTGTGTCTTAGTCTCCTAATCTGTGTAACAGGAATGATAATAGCACCCACCTCATAGACTTGTTCCAAGAACTAAAGTGAGTTATGATGTGTGAAGCATTTGGTGTTCAGTACACAGTAAGTCTTCAGACAACGTTAGCCATTATAGTCCAAAATTCAGAACATCCAAAATGCCCAGAAACCAAAAATTTCTGTAGCCTACCTGGCTACAAAAGCCAACTAGACCAGATATATGCCTATTTGCAGTCTGTTTACCCCACTTGGTGTGCATATTCATCATTTTGCAGAAATCTTACTAGATTATGTGGTGCTGGCCTACTGGGTGTTACATAATCGGGGGCATACCCCTGACCCCCTCCACTCTGGAACCCAGTTCACTCTCCACCTCTGCTCTGTCAGTCCCTACACCATTGTGCTTCCACGTTCATCAGAACATCACCACCCTAACCCACCAGAGAACATAGCCTAGGTTATCCATTCTGAAACATGCACTTTCTTCATGTTTTTTTCAACTCTGAAATGAAAGTGAACCTCACTTTAATTAGTTTAATTAAATGATGGCATATCATCATTTAATTAGCAGAAGTTTTTTTTTTCTTGGGAAAGGGCACACAAAAGATGGGAGCCTGTTAGATTTTGACAAGCTACAGTACTCAGCCACTCCTAACACGAAAACAAACAGAAACCCCTTTCACATATCTGAACTTGTTGGATTCTTACAACAGCCCCTGTCAAGTTGGGATTATTGTCATCTCCATTCTACAGATGAGAAAACTGAGGCACAGAGAGGTAACGTGCTCAGAGTCACCATGCTAGTAAAGTGGGCCCAAATGTCTAAAACTGGTGTCCTGCCAGACCTGGTGGAGTGTTGTGGTTTGGGTTTGTTTGTTTGTTTCATTTGGCTGAGAAAACAGGCACAGGGAGAGAACATTCAGGATCCCATATCCAGGAGGGGGCAGAGCAGCAACTGGCTTCTGAGTCTTCTGGTTCCCATTCCCATCAAAACCCTTTCCCAGCTGCCAGCTTCTAGCCCATCTGTATTCCCTAGTCACCCTGGTAGGGAGCAGGGACATGGACTGTTTTGCTCCCAGGTTTTTTTTGGGGTGGACCAACCCTTACAGAGTGGGGCTGAAAAGAAGCCAGAAGGAACCCTTTGTGCCCTGCAGGGTCTACAGTGTGACTCACTCATGGGGAGCCTGAGGGAGCAGGTAGGGGAAGAACGGACAGGAAAATAGAAACTGGGGAGGGACCCAAAGGGAAAAACCAGCCCAGGCACCACCTGGTCTGCTCATGAGCCCAGGAGAGGCTGCCCTTTGATCCCAGGCTTCTAGAGGCAGCAGTGGGTGGGGAGCGGGAGCTTCAGGAAGGCTGCACAGATAAGTGACATCTGTGGGAGCTGACATCAGAAGGAAGAGCGTGTTCTCTGGGAGGTGGAGGGAAGCTGACCTTGATGTACTCCTACTCAGAATACTTCTGTGACTCCTGTTTTGTCCCACAGGAGAGAGTCCCCACTCTTCAATCTGGTCAAAGCCCTTTTGTGATCTGCAGTTCCCTTTAGATGGTATCTCTCTTCCACTGCCCCTCAAGCTCTAAGCACTAACGACTGTGATCCATGAAGGTCAGACCGGCCTGGTCCCTGTGTTCTCCCAGCAGTGACCCCCAAGGGCCAGTACCAGCCTGGTCCTGTGTCTCCCCCACTCAGCTGTGACCCCTGAGTACTGGGGCCAGGCACAGGGTAGGCCCCATGGAAATCCACTGAATGAATGAGTGAACAAACAGAAATTGCGATGGGGAAGCCAGGTTCCTCAAGGAATGGAGCTGGAGTAAGGGGCAGTAAGCAGCGTGACACAGGGGATAAGCCTGCATCGGCTGTTAATCAGCCTTCAGCATGGAGCAGAGGCTGGAGGTGGTGATGGAGGAGGCAAGAGAAAACAGAGGCTGGTCACAGGCTGGCATGAGAATGAGCAAGAAAGGAGGCTGGGGTGGGTCTCAGGCTTATGTCCAGTGTGGCAGGAGGGTAGTGTTGGGCAGTGGTCTCTGACAGAGGGAGAGGGAAGAAGATGGGATATGGCAAGAAGAGAGTATCTGAGCTGCCTTTAGGGCCACCGCTGGATTGAGGTCAGGGCTCTGAGCTAGAGAGTAGAATACACATGACAGGTGTCTACTGTGTGTCAGCAGCGTACTGTGCTGGCACTTGTGGCTGATAGGCAGCAAGAACCCAGGAGTGGAGAATGAGGCCGGCCCTGGTCTAGGGGCACCCAGGCTGAGGAAGGGGAAGTCTTGGCTACTGGTGGGACCTCACCCAGAGGCAGCATGGTCGGGGATTACCAGAAGGCTGTGGTTGACCAGGAAGAGGTGACATGAGGGATAGAGAGGAGGGGTGGTGTGTGGCGGGGGTTGGGGTGAGGAGTCCATCGCCAGCACTTGGGAGGCAAGGACAGGCTGGGCTAGGATAGTGGTCCGGTTACTAGGACAGGCGGGGACCCAGCTGGGGAGGAGGATACGCCTCCTGCTGTCTTAAATACCAGCTGTTGGCAGTGCACAGTGTTAGGCCTGAGTGAGGTGGTCTCATCTGTGCTCTGGTCTCCTTACTTTCCTCTTCCTTCTCTGTCTGAGTTTTTGGCCTCCACCTCTTTTTTGTGCTATCAGACTCTGGGGTCTTGGCCTTTTCTCTGGACCTGGGACCTTTGCATTAAGATTCTGTGTGTCTAACTCTGCCTCTGGTATCTGAGTCTCTTTCTCATTCATTCAGTCTCCCTTTCCCCAGGCCTCTCGTGCTCACTATGTGCTTTTTGCTGTCTGCACTGCCCTGCATAGGCTTCCCAGGTGGAACAGTGGTAAAGAATTCACCTGCCAGTGCAGGAATCATAAGGGACGTGGGTTTGATCCCTGGGTCAGGAAGACCCCCTGGAGAAGGGAATGGCAACCCACTCCAGTATTCTTGCTTGGAGAATCCCATGGAGAGAGGAGTCTGGCGGGCTATAGTTCTTGGGGTTGCAAAGAGTTGGACACGACTGAGAACACAGTGCACACACCGACCTGCACTGGCTTGATTCTCTTGTGCTGGTCCTTCAGTGCCTCAGGCTCTCTTGCCCTGGATCAGCCTCTCACTCCCACTCTCCCCACCCTTCTCTATTCAGCCCTGGGTCTTTTTCTTCCTCACCTTTGATGTGGGTCTCTCACTAAGGAGGTTTCTCTCTCACTTCTGGACCTTGTGACCGGCCTCCACCTACCATTGAGAGACTCACCATACCATCCAGAGGCCTGAGAAGGGCTGCCAGCCCTTGTGTGTCACTACTGAGCCAGCCACAGGGGTGCCTCCTTGCTCCCTTGTTCTTCAGGGGGCCAGGATGGGGGTCAGGAGCTCTGCTGGCTTTCCTGAACCTTCTGGGCCAATCTCCTCTCCCCTGTGGCCTTCTCCCCAGATCATTACCTCAGAGGAGGCAGAGCGGCGGGGCCAGATCTATGACCGCCAGGGTGCCACCTACCTCTTCGACCTGGACTACGTGGAGGATGTGTACACTGTGGACGCCGCCTATTACGGCAACATCTCTCACTTTGTCAACCACAGTGTGGGTACCCGCAGGTGGGCAGGGGGTTGGGAGGAGCAGGCTGGGGCCCCTCCTCACCCTCCTGCCGTTTTTTGTTTTTTGCCCAGTGTGACCCCAACCTCCAGGTGTACAACGTCTTCATAGACAACCTTGATGAGCGGCTGCCCCGCATTGCTTTCTTTGCCACCAGAACCATCCGGGCAGGCGAGGAGCTCACCTTTGATTACAACATGCAAGGTGGGGGTGGCAGGGGACTGGGGGCAGGGACACACAATGACATGGGACATGAGGACCCCTCCCCAAGGAGCTTTAAGATGCTCTTCCTCACTCCCAGTCTCCTATCTGGACTCCTGGATTCATGCCTACCCTTTGCAGATCCCTTCATTCCTAACCACTGGACCCCAAGCCCGAGACCCTCATACCAGCTTCTCCTGAGGCTCCTGGGGGAGGATGTTTGGCTCAAGAGTTGAGACACTCCTCCTGATTGCAATCTTGTCTGAATTTCCCCAGTCCCCCAACCTTCACTCTCCTAACCCCCTTTGACCTCCTCATTCCAAGCCTCTGGACACCCTTGTGGCCTCCAGCCAGTCCCTTTCTTGACAAACTAGCCACCTCTGAGACACTCAAGGGGAATCTTTGGCAGGAGAGTTCAGATGCCCCTCTGGATGCCCAGGTGACCCTCCATTCCTGACCCCTGTCTGACACAACCCTCTCGGTTACCCCGACAGTTCCCTGCCTCCTCCGAGAACCCTCACTCCTGGCCATCTTCCTAACACCTGAACACCCCTCTAGTGGAAGCCCTGGCCCCTGCCCGAAACCACCAACCCTATGCCCCACTACCTGACTCAGATCTCAGACCTGCTCCCCGCCCCTCAGACTCCTGGGTCCTGTGGTAAAAAGGGCAGTGGGACCCCTCCATCTTGGCCTTCTGTCTAACAAGTACCCCCCTCCGGCTGT
Organism: Bos taurus; assembly: GCF_002263795.3. Taxonomy (NCBI): domain Eukaryota; kingdom Metazoa; phylum Chordata; class Mammalia; order Artiodactyla; family Bovidae; genus Bos; species Bos taurus. The sequence continues at coordinate 86,788,565 of NC_037357.1, forward strand.
GACTCCACAGTGGACCCGGTGGACATGGAGAGCACACGCATGGACTCCAACTTTGGCCTGGCTGGGCTCCCCGGCTCTCCCAAGAAGCGGGTCCGCATTGAATGCAAGTGTGGGACTGAATCCTGCCGCAAATACCTCTTCTAGCCCCGTGAAGTCTGAGGCCAGACTGACCAAGGGAGGCTAAAAAGCTGCCCACCCCACCTACCCACTGCTGCCCTCCTGTTGAAGAACAACTGCCAGGGCCTCCTGCCTGCCTCCGCCTGCCCCCTGCTCAGGGCTGCATGGCCATGGGGAAGATGGACTCCAGGAGTCCCCTCTCCCTGTCCCAGCCCCATCCATGGGTTGCACTTACAAACCCCTGCCCACCTTCAGAAGTGATTTTTCAACACCAGGACTTTCTGCAGTTGGGATTCATGGCCTAGCAAGGCGGTCTGAGGGCTGAGCCTCAGCCCATACCCAAAGTAGAAACGTTTGTTTTTGCACCTGCTTCTGGCCAGAGCTTGAAGGGTCTGCTGCAGGCCCTCTCCCTGCTGCCCCAAGGGTGTGAGGAAGCATTCCCAGGACAGGCTGACCCCAGAGCCCAGGATTCCCAGTCCATTCACCTCCCCTGCCACAGAAATGTGCTAGTGAAGTGGGGGGGGGGGCGGTCTTCAAGGGCTGCAGGCTGTGGCTGGGTCCTGCTCATGCTTGCATGCTGGCTGGTGTTGGCCTGACAGCTGTAGGGTCTCCTTTTCAAAGCTGTGCCTCTGAGAAGCAGACACCCACATGCCACTAGAGGAGAGTGGATGCCCACAGCCTGTTGGCCAGTGAGAGGCAGCCCAGACTTTGCCTGTCCTTAAGGTGGGCAACCCACTCCAGTATTCTTGCCTGAAAAATCCCATGGACAGAGGAACCTGGTAGGCTACAGTCCATGGGGTCACAAAGAGTTGGACATGACTAAGCGACTTCACTTCACTAAGGTGGGCTGGGACTCAGCTCTGCCTTTGCAACAGCTAGAAGGTGCCCAGGGCTCTTGAGCTCAAAGGATGCTGGGAGCCCTTAACCTGCAGCGTGAGGACTGCTGATAGCACCCAGAGCTGGGCCCAAGACCTAGCTAGGCTGTAGACAGCACTTAGACAAAATGTGCATGGATGGGATACTGAGGAGGTGCCAGGCACTGGGCTGAGCACCTGGTCCACGTGGATCGTCTCAGGGAAGCCTTGAAAACTATGGAGGTGGATCCCAGGAAAGGGCCCGTGTGGCAGAAGGCAAAGCACAGACCAAGAATGGGGTGGGGCTGGCTTACCCACCAGGGTGTGGCGAGGTGAGGGGAAGCCCCTGTCGCCTCCTAGCCCTCCAGCCCTTTGCACTCACCTTGGGTCCTCTGGTCTCAGTTCCCTGCCCACAAATGTATAAAAGGTGAAGGCGCTGATGGCTGCCTCATCCCTTGCTTCCCCTGTGAGGTCTTCTCTAGGAAGCCTTCCATCCCTGACTACCTGTGCGCAGTGTCCCCACGTGAGACTGTGTGCCCTGCCAGCAGATGCCAGATCTGTGTGTCTGTTTTTGTGTGTCTGTGCTCCCCACCCCCAGACTGACCTTCAGGCTTGTACTGAATCTGATTCTCCTCTTGTATATCCCCTTGGCCCTCCCAGTCTGGGAATGGGCGTCAATAAAACAGGTTATTGACTGAAAAAACCAAGGCGTGGGGATTGAAGACCTTGTGTAGGTGGGGGTTGGGGAGATGAGAGGCTGGGAGCAGGGGTGCCCAGGAATGCAGTCCTCCAACCTCAGCCATTTAACATTTCCTGCAGTGTACCACTTGCACCACCGTCTGCATACATGCTGACCTAAGATAAGCTTGCTTTATACTTAAATGTTATCATACACTGGACAAGCAAGCTAAATCCATTGCTGTTGAAATGGACAAACCATTATCACTGGCCATACATATGACACAATTCTAGCTGGATCCTCCATGCTTTTCAAACTTTTGAGCCCAAAGCCTGCTTACTACATTCAAAGAGAAAAGTCTGTATGTGCTGAGGGAAGCTTTTCTGCAAATATTTATTGAGCACCTATATGTGCCAGGGTATAAAACATAAGAAAGAAAGGGTGTTTCAAGTATACATACTTGTCTTCATCATCCTTCAACCTGAATGTGAACCCATGCCCTTTGGTTCTGCTCAGAGACCACACATGCTGTGACATAGGTACCCAAATATTTCAGAGACCTTGCACACAGGCGACAGGATCCTGAACAGCTCAGAGATCTAAGTACAGGCCTCTGAACAGCTCATAGACATTACACCCTGGACATTGACCCTGGACCTCAGGGACCTCACACCTTGGGACACATCTCCCTACAGCTCTGCAATCCTGCCTGGACACAAACCCCATATAACCCATGCTGCACTGAAACTAGAGGACACAGACTCCAAAGAACCCCGAGGCTGCAAATGCTGCCCCCTACACTGCATCCAATTTTGGGGATAGAGATTCACAAACATCTCAAAGACCTCACAACCTGCGATACTGTTCCCCAATCTATTCAGAGCCTTCACCCCTGATCATCTATTCCCAAACCGCCCAGAGACCTCACAGCCCCAGACAGACCCCTGCACCCCAAACAGCAGAGCTGTGAAACCCTGGACATGGACCACCCAAACACCCAAGAGAACACAGATCCCTAACTGGTTCTAAAACCTCATGCTTTAGACATGGACCCCCAAGTTACTGAGACACCCTGGAACACAGCACTAAACATTCCAGAGGCCTTATTCCCTAGAATATAGTGCCACAAACAACTCAGACTCATGTCTTGGACACAGACTCCAAAGAACTCGGAGATTCCATGGCCCAGAAACAGACCCTGTTCAGAGAATTCTGACCCTGGGAAACGTCTATACACAGCTCAGAGACTCCACAACTTCTGACACAGACCTCTAAACAGTTCAGAGTCAGGACATTCTAGGAAATACTGAAGCATTTAAGAGACCTCATGCTTTGCAACCCACATACCCAAAGAGCTCAGAGACCTGAAAGTCTGACTTCAGGTCCCCACAAAACTCACAGACTTCACAACCAAGGATAAAGACCCAGCACCTTCTCAGAGAACTTCCAAACTGGGATAAAGATGGGCAAACAGTTCAGAGACCTCATATCCCAAACATGATGGTAGGGCACACCAAAACCACATCTGCTGAGACACGGGCACTAAACCAGCTCAGCAACCTCGCACTCAACAGATTCCTGTTCAGACATGTCACAAATTGGACAGAGATTCCCCACAAACAGCTCAGAGCCTTCAACGCTGAGACACGTCTGCAAACAGCTCAAAGGCCTCATGTTCTAGTTCACAGAAGAGCTCAGAGACCTGAAAATCTGGACATGGATCCTCTATAGCTTCTAGGCTTCATGTCCTGTGATACAGACCCCAAAAAACTCCAAGGTCACATGTTCTGGACACAGACCCCAAACAGCTTAGAAACCTCACACCCTAGGCTAATATCCCCAACAAAAAACACAGACTGCCAAATGATTGAGAAATAGCACACCCTGGACTCAGACCTCAAAAGCACTCAGGGAACTTGCACTTTGTGCTTGTATCCAGGAAGACTTCAGACATCTGACCCTCATGGACACAGATCACCAAACAGCCCAGAAACCTCACGTTCTGGGCAAAGTCGGCCACACATGGCAGAGAAACCTCAGAACTGGGACATGGACCCACAACAGCTTGCAGACCTTGCATCAGAGAACTTCTATCCTGGGAGACAAACACAAAAACGGCTCAGACACAGCACATCCTGGCTCCCTGTGCCCACAAACAAGCAACTCACACTGGGACAAAAACTCTCAGACTTCATTAACCTCACGCCCTGGAAAGCAGACCTGCTAACAGGCCAGAGACCTCACATATCAGATACACAATGCCAAAATGCTCAAAATTAATGAACATCACGCCCTATGACACAGACCCCTACACCACTCAGAAACATAACAACCAGGACATGGACCCCAAAACACCCAAGAGACACCATAAACTGTTGAAAGAACCCCAAACCTCTCAGAGACCTCAAACCCTGGAAACCTAGTAAGTCAGGGATCCCATTCCCTGGGATGGAGGCTCCTCCAACAGGAGTTACCTCACTCTCGGAAACACACCCCAACAGTTAGGGACCTCAACAGCAAGGGGATACAGAGCTCAGAAATCTCACACTCTGGGACACAGAGGGTGAAGCACCTCCAAGGCCTGAGGCATTAGAAAGACTCCAAACTCTAGAAACGTATCCAGAAACTGCCCCTCAAAATCACACCCAAAGACAAAACCCCCGACATCAGTAAGAACTCATTCCCTGGGACATGGGCTGAAAACAGTTCAGGGGGTGACACCCAAAACAGCTCAGCCACCTCACCCCTAAACAGAGACTTCTCAATGGTTCAGAAATGTCATACTCTGCACAGAAACTACCACAGAGTTGAGAGATTTCACGCACCTAGTAAAGACCTCCAAATAGCTCAGAAAACTCACTAAACAGCACCCCCCATTCCCCCATTAAAAGTTCAGAAAACTTGACCCAGGAACAAATCCCTAATGAATCAGATAGCTCACACCCTGGGATTGAGGCCTCCCCAAAAGAAGAGGCCTGAAAATATGTTCCAAACAAGTCAAGAACCTCTCAAACCAAAAGAGCTCAGGAACCACAGACTCTAGGACAGTCACCCAAAAAACACAGTGAACTCACCCCTGGAATGTAGACCATAAAGAGCTCAGAACCCCCAAGTCCAGAATTCAGAAATCCTTCTGAGACTTAAGATATAGACCCTAAAATATAATTCAAAGAAAATATGCTGGATGTAGAACATCGAATAACCTTAAATCGCAGGACGCACACACCCAAACAAATCAGGAAACTCACACCCTGGGACAGACATACAAAAACAGCTCAGAGAATTCAAATTCTAGGAAGTACAAGCCCCGAAAGACCAGACCTCACATCCTGTAACATACTCACAAAAAGATCAAAAACCACACAGCCTGAGATACCCACAAGTATTTCAGAGAAACAGCATTCAGGGACATATACCACAAACATCATAGACCACAATCCCTGCAACATTTGCACATAAACATACAGGCATGCCACATGTTGCCATTTGGTGTTTAGTCGCTAAGTTATGTCTGACTCTTTTGCAACCCCATGGACTATAGCCCGCCAGGCTCCTCTGTCCATGGGACTTTCCAGGCAAGAATACTGGAGTGGGTGCCATTTCCTTCTCCAGGGGATTTTCCCGACCCAGGGATCAAACCCACATCTCCTGCATTGGCAGGCAGATTCTTCTACTGCTGGGCCACCAAGGAAGCCCTGGGATACATACTCACAAACAGATCAGAGCACTCATATCCTGGGAAATAAACCAAAGAATGGATGAGAGATTCACACCCACAAAAAGACCAGAGACTCAAATCCTGAAACATAAACCCAAAACACCTTGGGACCTCACATGCTAGGACAAGAAAGACAGGTTAAAACCTTGTGATCTGGGACACAGAGCCCCAGAAAGATGAGACACCACACACTGTTGATGGATATACTAGAATATATCCTCACATCTTGAGACACACCACCACTAGAGTTGTTGAAGTACATCCACAAATAAATGTGATACCTGGGGACATGGGTCCTCACATAGATCAAAGACTTCACACCCTTGGACATATACTCACAGACAAGTAAGAGACCTTGAAAGCTGGAAATACAGAACTAGATGAAAGAGCTCTCATCCTGGGACATAAACCCCCAAAGAGGTCAGATAACTCATGTCTTTGGACATACGCCCATAATCACAACAGAGACCTCAGACCCTAAGACACAGAGCGTCACACAGAGCATATACCATGGAATGTACACAGCAAAGGGATCAGATACTTCCCACCCTGGGACATACATTGAAAAAGGCCAGAGAGAGACACATATTCTAGGAAATATACTTTAAATCTTGGGAAACAGATCCACAAAGAGACTAGAAACCTCAAACATTGGGACATGCACCCCAAAACAGATCAGAGACCACACAGCCTGGGACACATATCCACAAACAGCTTGGGATTTCACATCCTGGAACAAACATCAAGAAACAAATTAAGAGACCTCAAATGCTTGACAATACACATGAAGATATAAGGGCTATCACATCCTGGGACATAGAGTAACAAAATGTTCACAGACCTCACATGCTAGGAAATACAGAAACAGATCAGAAACCTTACATCCTAGAACATGCACTCAAACAGATCACAGACATGAAGTCCTGCAAAACACACCCACAAACCATTCACAAACCTTGTATCCTGGAACATACAACAAGTCAGAGACCTCACATCTGATGCCTGCAACCAAAGAGGATACAGATAACAGATCCTGAGATGGACATCCAAAACCTATCAGTGACCTGAAATTCTGGGAAGACAGCAACAAACAGATCAGAGATCTCCATTCAGCAAAACAGACACACCAAGTGGACAGAGACACACATTCCAGAATACTCATCCACAAAGAGCTCCCCAAAAAGTCATGTATTGGGAAATATACCCACAAACACCTCAGAGACTTCACATCCTTGGACATTCACCAACAGATCAGACACATCAAAACCTACAAATCACATACAGAAACATACTGGTTCTTATATATGGGGGAATACATCCACAAATAGATTGGAGGGCTCAAGTCCTGGGGTGTACATTGACAAAAATATCAGAGACCTTACAGCCTGGAGCATACAAAACAAAGAAAGACATCAAATCCTGCAACACCCATCCACCATCAAGTTAGATACTCCATGTACTGAAGAATACATCCAGCAAATACACAAGATTGTAGACGTCACATTTTGTAGCATAACCCACAAAGAAGACAGAGGATCCAAGCATTTGTAGGTTCAAATCTCTCTCACCTCAGCTTCTGCCATCACATCACTTTTTGTGACTTTCCTCTGTCATCACATAGCCCTCCATGTCTCAATAAACAGTTACTTCAAGCTCTCTGATACTGAAGGTTCTGCCTCCCTCATATAAAGATCATATGGTGACTATACTGGATCCTCCAAGGTAATCCAGGATAACTGCACCAATCTCAGGATGCTTACTAATACATATTTGCCAAGTCCCTTCTTCCAGGTAAGATAACACATTAAAAAGTTCTAGGAATGGGGTGAGGACATTGATCTATTATTCAACCAAAGAGAATATACATGCACAAACAAAAAGAGGCCTCACATCCCAGTACATACACCCAGGAAATGCTCAAAGAATTCACATCTGGAGTTACACACCTCAGAGACGTTCTACCCTGGGAACATACTTGTGAAAGATAAGAGAGCTGGATATTCTGGAACATTCACCAATTAATGCTTAGAGTCCTCACACTCTGAGAATCAGACCCACAAAGACATAAGAGAATGCACTCTCTGGGACATACACCCCCAAAGAAAAGAGGGACCTGACATCCTGGGATAAACTCCCACAAAGAGGGACCCACATTCTAGGACGCCCAAATAGACCCTCTCTGACTCTGGGATATGTACACCCACAAAGGGCAGAAAAAAGCCCACATTCTCTGACATATACACACAAACAGGTCAGGGATCTCATAAACTGGGACATATAACCTCAAATGAAACAGACTGCATATACCCTTTTACAAACCCACCCAAAGAGATGACACACTCGCATGTGGCATAAATGCACAAAAGATCAAAGACTCAATCTGAGAAATACAATCCAAATCACACCAGAGACCTTCAATCTTGCAACATGAACTGACAAACAGGTTACAAACCTCACGTGCTGATAAATGCACCCAGATAAATACAAACACTGGAAATCTTTGGGCACACAGACTCAAGGAGATCAGAGAATTCAGATCCTGGGATACACACCTACAGAGATCCTCCCCGAAACAAGTGCATGGAAATACACCCATAAGCACCTCAGAGGGCTGTTAATGTGGGACATGCACCCACAAATAGATCAGAGGCCTCACATCCCAAAACACACAACCAGAATGAACTCAGAAATCTCACATCCTGGATATATCTCTGTCTTATCTGGGCTTCCCTAGTGGCTTACATGGTAAAAAATCTGCCCGCAATGCAGGAGACCCAGGTTCGATCCTTGGGTCGGGAAGATCCCCTGGAGAAGGGAATGGCAACTCCAGTATTCTTGCCTAGAGAATCCATGGACAGAGGAGCCTGGCGGGCTACAGTCCAAAGGGTTGCAAAGAGTCGGACATGACTGAGTGACTAACACTTTCACTTTTCACTTTAATCTATCTATGGTGATATGAATATTGATATAGATAGGTTTTAATAGATAAGACTTTCACTTCATGGCATATATGCCATCAAACAAGTAAAAAAATGCTTAAATTATCCCCATAAGACATCAGATACCTGGAATAAATACCCACAAACAGCTCAGAGATCTCACACTCTGGGATGTATTATACATTCACAAAACACCGGAGACCTCATATCCTAGGACATGCACTGAGAAACAGATCAGAGAACTCAACTCCTGTGAAAACACCATCAGGCACATCAGAGACCTCACACTCTTATTCATTCCCCCATAAAAAGACCAGACACTTTACACTATCAGACAAGTACACACAAACAGATGAGAGAATTCCCATGATGGCATATACACCTGGATTCACTCCCTGTTTCATTCGCCAGTGAACACACCAGGGGCCTCTCAACACAAAACTGAGACAAAAAGCAGATCAGGAATCCTCACATCCTGGAACATAATCCGAGAAACAGATCTGGGGTTTCAATCAAAGGGAAATCTACCCACAACGAGCTCAGCATCCTTACACCGTGAGCATGCATACCTCAACAGTTCAGAGAACTCACATCCTGGGACCTGTACACAAAGTCAGATCAGAGGCCTCCTCTCTTACTCCAAAACAGCTGGGCCCACAAATTCTGGGACATGCAACATCAAAGACAACAGAGACCTCACACCCTGGTTCAAATACTCGAACACAAACCAGAGACCTTCCATCAGCAGACACACACTCACAGATCATGGCATTCACGTTCTTGGGTGTGTACTAACAACCAGAGACCTCACAACCTGGGACGTTGTATTCTCTTTTCCCTCTCTTCCCCCCTCCCTCTCATCCTTCCTACCTTCCTTCCTTCTTTCTTTCCTTCCAGAAAAGAAGGCTACATTTACTCCATTTCTTTTTTTAATTTTTTTGGGTCACATTGTGCAGCCTGTGGGGATCTTAGTTCCCCGACCAGGGACTGAATCCAGGACCTCAGCCGTGAAAGCATGGAGTCCTAACCACTGGATCACCCGGGAATTAATTCCCTATTCCATTTCTTGAAGATGCAGGCCTTTCGTCTTCTCAGAACTTGCTGCTGTAACAAATCACCACAATCCTACTGTCATAAAACAAGTTTGTTATCTTACATTTCTGCAGATCAAAAGACTGGCAAGGAGCCTTACAAGGTCAAAGTTAAGGTGGCAGCAGAGCTGGTCTCCTGGAGTTCCGAAGGGAGAAACTAGTCCCTACAGGCCACCTGTATTCCCAAGCTCCGGGCCCCTTCCTCCCATCTTCAGTCAACAGTGTTTCATCTCCAAATCTCTCTCTCTTTTTATTATCTATCTATATCTCTATGTCTCTTTGATTGCTGTTTATGTCATCGTGTTGCCTTTTCTGACTCCACTTCTGTCACTACATTGTGTTCTCTGACTCTTACCTTCATGTGTCCCTCCTATAAGGACACTTGTGATTACACTGGGCCCACCTGGGTAATCGGGGATAACTTCCTCATCTCAGGATGCCTAACATAATCATACCTGCAACACCCCCTTTTCCATATAAAGTAACATACGTATAGGTTCCAGGGATTAGAAAGTGGACCTCTTAGAGGGCTGTTATTCAGTCACCAAAAACAAACATGCACCAATAGTTCATGGACCTCACGCTCTGAGTCACACACTTCCAAACAGATGAGACACCTCCCACCCTTTAATATTCACCCAGGAACAGAGAGACACTCATTTTGGAACACATACCCACCAAAATGCTCAGTGTCCTCAATCACTTGGAATTAAGCTTACCATCTGGGACACACACACACAAATTGTCAAGAGAAACACATCCTTAGACATAAACCACAAACAAGACATGTAGCAGCGAGCTAAATGGATCTCACACCCTTGATAAACCTGCACAAAGAGTTCAGGCACTCACATACTGTGATAAACACAAACAGATCAGAGACCTTACGGGAGAAATACCACCAAAAAGAGATCAGAGCCCTCAAATCCTATAGCATTAAACTACCTTACATACAGGAAATACAACCAGAATGAGTACAGAGACATGGCGCCTTGACATGCACATCCACAAACAGATCAGAGAACTCATAACCTGAGACAGACACCCACAGACAAATCAGAGATCTCAAATCCTGCAATATATACCCACCATCAAGTCAGAGACCTCATTTGCTTGTTTGCTCTGTTGCTCAGTCGTGTCCGACTCTTTGCTACCCTTTGGACTGTAGCCTGCCAGGCTCCTCTGTCCATGGAATTCTCCAAGCAAGAATATCGGAGTGGGTTGCCATTTCCTTCTCCAGGGGATCTTCCTGACCCAGGGATTGAACCTGTGTCTCCTGCATTGGAAGGTGGGTTCTTTTACCACTGAGCCACCAGGGAAGCCCAGAGATCTTGTATGCTAGGAAAAAAGAGCCAGAAACCAGTCATAGGCCTGAGAGCTTACAACATATAACACTTAAAAGGTCAGAGAGCTTATATTCTGGGACATTCCTCCCAAACAGGTCAGAGGTTTCAAAACAAAGGAAATAACCCACTGAGAGCTCAGCAACCTCACAGCCTGGATACACATACCTTTAGATCAGATAAGTACATAGACATAGACATGTGTGTATGTGTTAAGTCGCTTCAATCATGTTCAACTCTGCATCATGTCTGACTCTTTGCAACCCTATGGACTGTAGCCCGCCAGACTCCTCTGTCCATGGGATTCTCCAGGCCACAATACTGGAGTGGGTTGCCACACCCTCCTCCAGGGGATCTTCCTGACTCAGACTCAGGGATAGAACCCACGTGTGTTACACCTTCTGCATTGGATGGGTTCTTTACCACTAGTGCCACCTGGGAAGTACATACCTTCAGATCAGGTCAGTATATAGATATAGACACCAGTCAGTCAGTCAATTCAGTCACTCAGCCGTGTCCGACCCTTTGTGACCCCATGAACTGCAGCACGCCAGGCCTCCCTGTCCATCAGCAACTCCCAGAGTCCACCCAAACCCATGTCCATTGAGTCGGTGATGCCATCCAACCATCTTATCCTCTGTTGTCCCCTCCTCCTCCTGCCCTCAATCTTTCCCAGCATCAGGGTCTTTTCAAATGAGTCAGCTCTTCGCATCATAGACACAGACATATATCTATCCATCTATCTATCTAGGCAAACAAACCAGAAATCTCATAAGCTTGGAAGTATCCTCCCCAAACCTCAGAAATCTGACAACCTGGCACATGCACACACCAATGGCACAGAGAACTCATATCCTTGGAATGAATATCCATAAAGAGTTCAGAGATTGCATACTTCCTAGAGCATGCTGAAAGCAAATGGATCAGAGAACTAAGATCCTGGAAGAACACCTTGGCATAGGTCGGAGACTTCACACTCTGGTTCACTGGCCAGTGAACACATCAGACATTTCATAGCATCAGATGCTACCTACCAACAGATCAGGGCATTCACATCCTGGGACACAGACCAACAAAGAGATTACAGACATCAGCACCTGGACATGTAGCCATAAACAGATCAGAGACCTCAAACACAGTTTGGAGGCCTCACATGTGACATACATTATCAAATAGATCCGGGACCTGAAATCCTAGGATGTACATCCACACACAGATGAGAGCCTCACAACCCTCCCATGAAGTCACAAAAAGACCACAGACTTCAAACTCTACAACACACACCCACAAATAGATCAGAAACCTCAAGCCCTGGTTCATATATAACAAACAGATCAGAAAGTTCAAATCCTGGGATATGTTTGACAAACAATGTTGAGATCATAGGTACCTGAGACCCACAAATGGAGACCTTAAATCCTGCAATGCACAACCACAATCAGAGACCTTACAGGTTAAGAAAACACCAGCAGAGACCTGACATCTTTCAACATAGATCCATTAACAGATCAGAGAGCTCATGTACTAAGACATACTAGCAAACAGATCCGAGTCCTCAAGTCAAGGACATACACCCACAAAGAGCTCTGGACTCCCTCACACCCTGGACATACAAACCTAAACAAATCAGAGATCTAACATTCTGGTAAACATGTGATCAAACAAATCAAAAACCTCGTATCACCAGAATTACCCCCCAAGCATATCAGAGACCCAACAAACTGAAAGGCAACCCACAAACATTGCAGAGACCTTAGATATTGGAATGTCCTCTCTAAATCAGGTCAGACACCTCACATACAAGGACATGTACCAAAAAAAAATGTGTGGAGACCTCACATCCTGAGACATATCTCCACAAACAGCTGTAAGACCACAAGTTCTGGGACACACCCCCTCAAACATTCAAAGACCTCTCAACATGGTTCATACACCTATCCACAGATCAGAGACCTCCCACCATCAGACACACATTCACAAACAGATCATGGAGTTCACACCCTGGGATGTGCCCTGACAATCAGATAGAGACAGCGTAACCTGAGACATTGTTTTCATTTCCTATTGCTGCTATAACAAGTCACAATCTTAGTGTCATAAAACAGCACGCATTTATTATAGAAGCCAAAAATGGGTTTCAAAGGGCTAAACCCAAGTTGTTGGCAGAGCTGTGTCACTCCTGGAGGCCCTCGGGGAGAATCAAATGTTTCCTTGCCTTTTCCAGTTTCTAAAGATGCCTGCATTCCTTAGCTCTTAACTCCTTCCTCCATCTTCAAAGCCAGCAGCGTTTCATCTTCAAATCTTTCTCTCTGATCTTTACTGCTGTCATTACATCTGACATCTTCCCTGACCGACTGTTCTGCCTCTCTCCTATAAGGACCCTTGTGATTACCTTGTGCACACCTGGAAAATTCAGAACAACCTCCTTCATCTCAAGATGATTACTTCACATCTACAAAGGACTTTTTGACTTGTTCCAGAGATTAGGGCATGGACATCTTTCAGGGACCTTTATTCCAACAACCCCACATATACCTCCACACACAATTAAAAACACCCCATCCTGAGACACATACCAATAAGTAGCTCAAAGACTTCACATTCCATGCCATATAATTCCAAAGAGGTCAGAGATCTCCAACCCTTGGCCATACATCCAAAAAAGGAGTGAGGCCCATGTGCTGTGCACATCATCTACCCACAAACAAGGCAGGGACCTCACAAACTGAAATATATAACCACAAATAGAAGACATCTCACATCCCTGACAAACACACACAAGGAACCAGAAACAAATTCTGTGATAGTAAGGTGAAAACAGAACAGAGACCTCATATGACAAATGTACCCACACAGAGGAGAGACTCTCTGCAACCCAAGACATACACTCACAAACATAGTAGAGCTCTCAAGTCCTGCAGCACACACCCACAATCAAGGAAGAGACCTCACATTCTAGGAAAACCAGCTTGAGGCTGATTATATACCTGACATCTTCACAAAACACCCACAAAGAGTTCTAAGGATTCATATCTTGGGACCCAGACCCACAAAAAGCCATACAAGCCATACAAAATGCAACCATAATGAGCTTCAAATCTCACACCTGGATGTGTGTGCTTGTGTGCTTAGTCGCTCAGTCATGTCCAACTCTTTGCAACCCTTTGGACTTTAGCCTGCCAGGATCCTCTGTCCACAGGATTTTTCAGGAAAGAATACTGAAATGGGTTAACATTTCCTTCTTCAGGGATCTTTCTGACCTAGGGATCAAACTAGCTTCTCCTGTGTGTCCAGCACTGCAGACAGATTCTTTACCTGCTGAGCCATCAGGGAAGCCCCACACCTGGATATACACACTGAAATAGATCAGAGATACATACATATATGTATACATCTACATGTGTATATACATGTGTATATGTAAGTACATGTGTATATGTAAGTATATATACGTACGTCATCAAATTAATCAGAAATCTCCTATTTCAGAAACACCTATGAAACATCCAAGACCTAGCAACCTAAACATAATTCACAGACACCTCAGAGACCTCACATATGTACACATAAAATGAGTACAGAGACCTCATGTCCTGGGGCACACGCTCGCAAACAGATCAGAGCCCACATGTTCTGAGACATACACCCACAAAAACCTCAGAGTCTACAATTTTAGGGGGACACACTCTCAAACAGGTCAGAGACCACTCACCTGGGCTCACACACTCACACACACAGATCCAAGACCCTTGCCATCAGACATACACTCACAAACACTGTGGAGCTCACATCCTCAGATGGCCAGATAGAGGTGTCGTGATCCAGGACACTGTATCCTTTTCTTACTGCTGTTTTAACAAAGCACCACAATCTTAGTGTCATGAAAAAACACACATTTATTTATTATACTACATTTGTGTAGGTCAGAAACCCAAAAGTGGGTCTTCCAGTCAGTTCTAAAATCAGATGTAAACAGAGCTGTCTTCCTTCTGGGGACTCTAAAGTGAATCCATTTCCTTGCCTTTTCCAGTTTCCAGAGCCACCTGGATTCTTGGTCCTGGGCCCCTTCCTACACCTGCAAAGCCATAAGCACTTCATCTTCAAATCTCTCTGATCTCTGCTTGGGTCATCACATCTCCTTCTCTGTCTCTGCTTCTCTCATTATCTCCTCCTTGATTAGGGCTCCCTGGCACATGCCCTTTGCTGGAGCCTATTAGTTGCCTGGACGCATGTACAAACAATTAGAGATGTCACAGCCTAAGACAGACTCCCATCAACAATGCAAAGACTTCACAAGCTGGGACATATACCCACAAACATCTTCACATCAGATCACCGTGTCTGATCTGGCTTTTGTCATTTCCATTCCTGACAATAACCATTCTGTCCCTCTCTTGAGAGTCCCTTGGACAACAAGGAGATCAAACCAGTCAATCCTAAGGGAAATCAACCCTGAATACTCACTGGAAGGACTGATGCTGAAGCTGAAGCTCCAAAACTTTGGCCACCTGACACAAACAGCCAACTCATTGGAATATAAGACCCTGATGCAGGAAAAGATTGAAGGCAAAAAGAGAAGAGGGTGATAGAGAATGAGATGCTTGGATGGCATCACTGATTCAACGGATATGAACTTTGGTGAATTCCAGGAGATGGAAAGGGACAGGGAGGCCTGGTGTGCTGCAGTCCGTGGGGTTGCAAAGAGTCGGACACAACTTAGCCACTGAACAACAACAACCCCCTCATTTCAGGATGTTGCGATTACATTGGACCCACCTAGACAATCTAAGAAAATCTCCCCATCTCAAGATGGTTAATTTAACAAGGTCCTACTGTATAGCATGGGGAACTATATTCAATATCTTGGCATATATCATAATGGAAAAGAATATAAAAAGAATGTATATATGTGTGTAACGGAGCCACTGTGCTGTACAGCAGGAATTAACACAACATTGTAAATCAACTATACTTCAATTAAAAATACATTTTAAAAAGCAAATGCTTAACTTAATCGTATCTGCCAAGTACCTTTTAACATGTGAGGTCACATTTTCATAGTTTTCAAGGTTGAGGACATTGGACAAGGATAGCATATTGAAAAGCAGAGACATTACTTTGCCAACAAAGGTCTGTCTAGTCAAGGCTATGGTTTTTCCAGTGGTCATGTATGGATGTGAGAGTTGGACTGTGAAGAAAGCTGAGCGCCGAAGAATTGATGCTTTTGAACTGTGGTGTTGGAGAAGACTCTTGAGAGTCCCTTGGACTGCAAAGAGATCCAACCAGTCCATTCTGAAGGAGATCAGCCCTGGGATTTCTTTGGAAGGAATGATGCTAAAGCTGAAACTCCAGTACTTTGGCCACCTCATGCAAAGAGTTGACTCATTGGAAAAGACTCTGACGCTGGGAGGGATTGGGGGCAGGAGGAGAAGGGGACGACAGAGGATGAGATGGCTGGAAGGCATCACTGACTCAATGGACGTGAATCTGAGTGAACTCCAGGAGTTGGTGATGGACAGGGAGGCCTGGTGTGCTGTGATTCATGGGGTCACAAAGAGTCAGACACGACTGAGCGACATAACTGAACTGAGAAGGCTTTAAGTCAGCAGAGCAGAGACAGACATTCAAAATTAGAGACGTCATATCACAAAACACACACCTACAAAAAGCTCAGAGACCTAAAATCCTGGGGCATACACCAGAAATAGTTCACATCCCTCATCCAGAGTCACACATCTAGAGAGGGATCAGAGACCTCCGACCCTCAGACAGACATCTAAAGAGAGCAGAGAGATGTACATCGTGGGACATACACCCACAAACAGGTGTATGGAATAGGTCTGGAACCTCACAAATTGGGGACACATATTCCCACTCAAACAGACCTCATACCCTTGCCTAATAAGCAGGAGACTAGGAAAAAAACTTCAGTTACCATGATACACATACAAATGGATCAAAGACCTCGTCTGAGAAATACTATCAGAAATGGTTTGGAGACCTCAAACCCAACAATAAGAACCCACAATATGTCAGAGAGCTCATTTCCTGGAACATACTCCCAGAGTGATTAAAGATACTTTACATCTTGGCACATACATCCACAAAGAGATGAGAGAGCTCAAATCCTGGGACACATACCTGCAAACAGATCAGAGACCTCAACTCTGAGATACACACTCAAAAGGAACTCAGAAACCTCATACCTTGGATATACACACTTTAACATATAATACACCTCTCATCCCATCATATGTTTTAGCATCAGTTCAGTTCAGTCACTCAGTCATGTCTGACTTTGCAACCCCATGGACTGTAGCATGCCATGCCTCCCTGTCCATCACCAACTCCCAGAGTTTACTCAAACTCATCTCCATTGAGTCGGTAATGCCATCCAACCACCTCATCCTCTGTCACCCCCTTCTCCTCTTGCCTTCAATCTTTCCCAGCATCAGGGTCTTTTCAAATGAGTCAGCTCTTCACATCAGGTGGCCAAAGTATTGGAGTTTCAGCTTCAACATCAGTCCTCCAATGAACACTCAGGACTGATTTCCTTTAGGATGGACTGGTTGGATCTCCTTGCAGTCTAAGGGACTCTCAAGAGTCTTCTCCAACACCACAGTTCAAAAGCATCAAATCAGAAATCTCATATGCTTGCAAATAACACCAAAAGTATCAATATCTAACACCCTGGGATATACACCCTCCAACAGCTCAGGGAACTCACACCTGGGATGTACATCCACAAAGGGCTCTGAGACCACACGTCCTAAGATCTGTGTCCAGAAACAGATCAAAGAACTCACGTCCTGGGAAAACACCCTCAAACACATCAGAGTCCTTTCAACCCAGTTCACTTACCAGAAAACAGATCTGAATCTTTATACCATTAGACATGTACTGCTCCCCCCACCCAACACACACAGAGATCAGAGAGTTCACACCCTGGGGAACACCTCAACAAACAGATTAGAGACCTCACAACCTGGACACGTAACCACAAAGAGACCACAGACCTCAAACCCTGCAATCTATACTTTCAAAGAGACCAGAGACCTCATACTCTGAGAAATATACCAACAAACAGATCAGAGGACTCACATCATGGGACATACTCCAGAACACTTCAGAGACCATATACAACCACAACTAGATCAGAGATCTCAAATCCTGCAACAGATATTCACAAGAACATCAGAGATAAGACATACTATGAAAAAGATCCAGAAACAGATGACAGAACGAATATCTTGTGACATATACCCACAAAGAGATCAGAGAGCTCAAAGCCAAGCATAGGTACTCACAAGAGATCAGAGGATTCAGGCCAAGGGACATAAACTCACAGTGAGCTCTTTGAAACCTCGCACTCTAGATATTCATAACAAAATAGGTTCGAGACTTCATATTATGGTAGATATATCACTGAGAAAAGCAGAAAGTTCATTAACATCAGAAATACCTCTGAAACACACCAGAGACCTAATAACCTGGAATGCAAACCCCAGATACCTTATTAAAGAGCTCATATACTATGGGCATTCCCTGACGGTCCAATGGTTATAGGTTTTGTGCTTTCACTGCTGTAAGCCCAGGTTCAATCCCTGGTCAGGGAACTAAGATCCCACAAGTGGCACGACCCCCACCCCCCCAAAAATAGACCTCAAATACTGGACACACATCCTGAATCAGCTCAAAGACCTCATATCCTAGGACACAAACATACAAACAGATTGGAGACCTCACATTCTGAGACATACAGGAACAAGCAGCTCAGAGACCAAAAATCGGGGGGCACACCCTCACACCGTCTGACACACATTCACCAACAGATAATGGAGTTCTCATCCTGGGATGGGCACTGACAATCAGATACAGACATCACAACCCAGGACACTCTTCATTTCCTATAACAAATCACTAAAATCTTGGTATTGTAAAACAACACTAATTTATTATCTTACACTTCTATAGGTCAGAGACCTAAAATTGAGTCTTACAGAGATAAAGTCAAGTTGTCAGCAGAGCTACTTCCCTCCAGGAAGCTCCAGGAAAATGCACTTCCTTTCATTTTCCAGTTTTAGAGGCTGTCTGCAGTCCTTGGTTCATGGTCCCTTCCTCCATCTTCAAAGCCAGCAGCGTTTCATCTTCAAATGTCTCTCTGATCTCTCTTCTCTCTGTTTCAGCTGTCAAATCTCCTTCTCCAACTCTGCTTCCATCATTACATCACCTTCTTAGACAGCCTGCATTGTCACAGTGTCATTTCTGACTCTCACCATCGTGCCTCCCACACGTAAGGACCTTAGTGACTACACTGGGCCCACATGGATAATCCAGGATAAACTCCCAGCCTCCTGGTGATTAACTTAATCAAATCTGCAAAGTCCCTTCTGCCAGAAAGTTAACATAGTCACAGGCTTCCCAGGTGGCTCAGATGGTAAAGAATCTGCCTGCAGTGCAGGAGACCCAGGTTCGATCCCTGGGTCAGGAAGATCCCCTGGAGAAGGAAATGGCAACCCACTCCAGTATTCTTGCCTAAAGAATCCCATGGACAGAGGAGCCTGGGGTTGCAGAGTCAGACATGACTCAATGACTAACACTTTCACTAGGGACTGAGACGGGGATATTATTGAAGGCCAGTATTCAGCTGAACAGAGATGTACATGCATAGATCAGTCGAGACATGATGTCCTGGGAGACACATACCCACAAACTAATCAGGGAACTCATATGTGATTCATATACCCACAAACGGATCAGGGACCTAAAAACCTGGAAAATATAGCCATAAAGAAATCATAGACCTAAAATCCTGCAACATAAGCCTACAAAGAGTTCAGAGACCTCACATGTAGGGTAGTACACCCAGAAACAGATTAGCATTCTCACACTAGCACATATACTGAAAAACATGTGAGAGCTCTCAAAGCCTGGCACATACACTCAAAATGAGTTCAGATACATCACCTGCTGGAATTCACTTCTAAACAGATCTGAAACCTCACAATATACACCCACAAACCCGTCATGACCCTCCCTCCCTGGGACATATACATACAAAGAGCTCAGACACCTCACTCTGGGATATTCACCACCAAGCAGATCAGAGTCTTCAAGTCCTGGAATATAAAACAAACAGATTAGAGCACTTGCATCCTTGACAAAATTCAAGAGCAGACATCACACATTGAAACATAGGAATGAACAGAGAATAGACCTCATACCATGAAACACACCCACAGAGAGGTCACAAGCCTTCCATTCTCTAGTCATACACACCCTAAGAGATCTAAAACTTCATATGTACCCACAAACAAAATAGAAATCTCAAATCCTGGGCTTCCCTGGTGGTTCAGTGGTGAAGAATCCATTTGCCAATGCAGGAGACATGAGTTCGATCCCTGATCTGGGAAGATCCCACATGCCATGGAACAAATAAGCCCATGAGCCACAACTATGAAGCCTGTGTTCTAGAGCCTGGGAGCCGCAACTACTGAAGCCTGAGTGCCCTAGAGCCTGTGCTCCATAACAAGGGAAGCCACCACAATGAAAAATTTGTGCACTGCAACTAGAGAGTAGCCCCCCTCCCTGCTTGCCACAATTAGAGAAAAGCCTGCATGCAGCAACGAAGACCCAGCACAGCCAAAAAGAAAGAAAGAAATTTTAAATCTTGGAAAATAATCCTCCTAGAAGATCAGAGAACTGACAGCCTGGGATGTACACCTATTAAAAGGTAGAGAAAGTCACAAATGATCAGAGAATCATTCAATCAAATCCTGGGAATTATACCCACAATGAGATCAGAGACCTTACATCCTGGAATATGTACCCTAAAACAGATTAGAAATCTCACCCCTGGACAAACATACCCCAACAGATCAGAAACCTCACATCCTGGGACAAATGCCTGCAAACAGCTGTGGTCCTTACATCCTGGGACATAAATGCACAATCAGATCATGCATTACACCCTTGACAAACACAGATCAGACAACCCCTTCTGTGATGTTCACCCACAGAGAGACTAGGAACCTCACAACCTGAGACATACAAACATAATATACCAAAGAACTCAAATCCTGCAGTATCCACCACAAACAGATCAGAGACCCCATATACTGGGAAAAACATCCAGAAGCAAAGCAGAGTCCTCTCAAATTGGAATACATCACTCAAAATAGAGGAGAGAGCGCATATCCTGGGACTATACCAACAAATAAATTTGAGGCCTCATATCACAGGCCATATACTGTTGCTCAGATGAGAGAACTTACCTCTCTCTCTGGAGAAAGGAATAGAGGAGAACATCAAGGGACGTCAACAACATCAAGGGACATACTACCACAAATAGATCAAAGACTATATTTTTCTCACATACACCCATGTGAGAGACCTCACATATTGGAACATACAATGACAAACAGTCACAGATCTCACACCCTTAAACATACAATGACAAAAAGGATCATAACCCTAAAAAAGTCTTAAACCATTAAATAATCCCCCAAACCGATAAGAGACCTCACACCTTGGGACCTACACCCCAAAAGACCTCATGGGCCTCACACACTGAGACCTAACCCACGGACAGAAAGAAACCTTACAACTAGGTTTATTCAACTCACAAACATATCAGAGGACTTACATTCTTGGCATACACTCATGAAAGATACCTCACATACTGGTAATTATAGTGACATGAAGATCTCAGATCCTGGGAGCTACGTGCACAAACAAATGAGTGACCTCATGCGCTGGGACAGACACCCACAAACATATCACAGATCTCCCATTCTGATGAATATACCCATAAACAGATCAAGACCTCACAACTGAGACCTACACACACAATGAAACAGCAGACATCACATCCTGGGATATTGCAGAAACAACCCAGATACCTAAAATTCCAAGACAGAAAGCCACAAACACAACACAGACATCACACCTTGGAATAATAACCATAAGAGATGAAAGACTTCAAACTCTTGATATAGTCATGAAAAGATCAGAGACCTTACATACAGAGACTTCTGTGGACAAACAGATCAGGGACTTCTAACTCTGTGACATACACCCAGAAACAGATCAGAGACCTCATCACCCAGGAAATATACACACAAACAAGCCTCGACATACACCAAGGAAAACAGACTCACATACTGGTATATAGCAACAAAGAGATCAGAGACCTTACATTCTTGGAAATATACCACCCAACATATCAGAGACCTCACACTTGGGATATACACCAACAAAGAGCTCAGACACTTTATACCATAGGATACACATGTCCAAAGAGATCAGGGACCCACATCATAAGTCATGCAGTCACAAACATACTTGAAAACTCACATTATGCAACCCCCCCAAAATAAAACCCCACAGATCAGAGACCTCATTCCCCAGGGTATACAAACAGAAAAATATCAGGGAGTTTGACATACACCCATATCCTTGACATATACCCGTCAAGAGAGACCTCATACACTGAGACATATACAAGGACAGAGAAGTGAGACCTCATTTTGGGACATACACCCAGAAATAGATGACAGATTTCATACTGTGGGACATACACCCACAAAGACTTCAAGGAACTTACATCTTGGGAACCACACCCACAAACATTTTAGAGACCTCACACCCACACTCACAAACTAAGCAGAGACCTCACACTCTGGGACATTCACCCTCAGATAGAATAGTTCTAACATCATGCAACACACACCCAACAAACAGATCAGAGTACTTATACTCTCAGAAAACCACAACAAAAAATCTGGGAAGTGTAATAACCAGGGCAATATATCCACAAAGAGTTCAGAGACCTCATATCTTAGGACACATACCACAAACAGATCAGAGAGCTCATACATAGGCACAAACACCTACAAAGAGATCAGAGCTCTAATATCCAAGGGTGCGTGCTCAGTCACTTCAGTCATGTCTGACTCTTTGTGACCCTATACACTGTAGCCTGCTAGGCTCCTGTCCATGGGATTCTCCAGGCAAAAATCCTGGAGCGGGTTATCATTTCCTCCTCCAGGGGATCTTCCTGACCCTGGGATCGAACCTGAATCTCTTCTTGTGTCTCCTGCATTGGTGAGCAGATTATTTACTACTTGAGCCAACAAGGGTATAAGCCCCCAAAATAGATAAGGACTTCATACTCTTGACATACACCCAAGAAGAAAGACCTCAAATTCTGTAGCATACAATGACAAACAGATCAGAGAACTCATACACTGAGATATATACCCACAAGCAGATCAAAACTTTATATCATTGGATGTATACCCACAACAGAGCAGAAACCTCACACTCTGGACATTCACACCCAAACAGATCAGACAACTCACATCCTGGAATATACACCCACAACCAAGTCAGAAGTCTCTCATCCTGGGAAACAACACCCAAACATATCAGAGAGCCCTCATGATCTCAGACACACACTCAAAGAGCTCAGATACCTCAAACCCTGGTATATACACCTATGAACAGAGACCTTGTATACTGCAACATTCAGCCACAGTCATGTCAGGGATCCCACACATTTGGGACATACATCCAACAACAGCAAAGGAACATTACAACACCCTTAAACAGTTTAGGGGGCTGAAACCCTAGGATACAGATTCCCCCTGCCCTCAAAATCAGTCATATTAATATCTGAACACAGACTCTCAAACACCACAGAAACTTCATATCCAGGAACTCGGTGGCCCAAACTATTCTGTCACCCAGTACTCTGGATGCAGACTCTAGTCACCTCAGTGATATATCTTTCTGGACCCTAAAAATCCCTATAGTTCAAAGAACAAACAAAACCTGTACGCATCCTCCAAAGAGTTCATGGCTGTGAAATCTGAGACACAAATTCCTAAAGGCCTCAATGTCCTCACACCCAGAACACAGACTGCCAGAGGGCTCAGAAAGTTCAAATCCTGGACCCCAATACAAGGTATTTTAGAGACATTATACCCTGGGGTCACAAATCCCAAATAGTTATGATCACATTCTGGACATGAACAGAAAAACATCCCAGAACTCCCATAATTCTAGACCTAGATCCTCAATTAGTTCAGACATCTAAAACAGAGAGAGAGAGAACCCAGAGATCAGAGATCTGAAGATGTGAAGCACAGAATGCTTAAAACATGCAGATATGCATACAGATTACAAGAAACTCAGGACTCTGGAACCCTGGACCAAGACTCTCAAAGAGCTCAGAAACACCACAAATCTCCCCTAAATTTAGCGGCTTAAAACAATGGTAAATGTTAATTATATCACACAGTTTTGAGGAGTCAGGAACTCAGGAGAAGCTTGGCTGCACAGTTCTGGCTTTGGATCTCTTGGGCTGCAGTCATCTGAAGGCTGGAGTGAAGCCAGAAGCTCCACTTGCAGGTTGGATCACTTACCCGGCTAATGAATTAGTGCTGGCTTTTGGCTGAGATACTTCAGTTATGTGGTACAGGTGTCTCCCCAAGGGGCTGCTTGAGTATCCTCACAATATGGTGGATGGCTTCCACTAAAGCAAGAGATCCCAGAAAGCAAGGCAGAAGCCAAAATGCCTTTTAAACTTCCCTAGAGGGCAGAAGAAGAAGGGGGCAACAGAGGATGAGATGGCTGGATGTAAGTCTGAGCAACAGACATGAGCTTGAGCAAACTCCAGGAGATAGTGAAGGACAGGGAAGCCTGGTGTGCTGCAGTCCAT
This sequence comes from Bos taurus, assembly GCF_002263795.3. Taxonomy (NCBI): domain Eukaryota; kingdom Metazoa; phylum Chordata; class Mammalia; order Artiodactyla; family Bovidae; genus Bos; species Bos taurus. Next base: position 86,813,029 of record NC_037357.1, read on the forward strand.
GGGGTTGCAGAGTCGGACACAACTTAGTGACTGAACAACAACTAAGTAAGCATTGCTTTGGTGCATTCCACAAATTAGGGAGTTTTAGTTTCATTTTTATTTAGTTCAAACTATTTTTAAAAATTTGTCTTAAGGCTTCTTTGACTCATTGAGCCTGTGTGCATGTGTGGTAAGTCACTTCAGTTGTATTCAACTCTTTGCAACTCTGTGGACTGTAGCCCACCAGGTTCCTCTGTCCATGGGATTCTCCAGCCAAGAACACTGGAGTGAGTTGCCATACCCTTCTCCAGGGGATCTTCCCCACCCAGGGATCAAGCCCGCATCTCTTACATTTCCTGCATTGGCAGGCGGGTTCTTTACCACTAGCGCCACCTGGGAAGCCCCTTAAGCCTCTGCACCCTCTCCCAAAGCCTTTCTCCAGAGCTCAGAACATACCTCTTGCATAAATGCACAAACCTGTCTGTCTTATAACCAGATTTACAGTTTTCACAAGAGGAACAATGTTTTTTCCTCATTGTGTACCCCTGCCTCATGGTATACAGTCTATTATGTCTGTGCTCAACAGAACAAGTGAAGTACAATTGTGAATTTTGTAGAGATGGAGACACAATTCTGGCGAGTATTTACTCTTTCTTGAATCCAACACACATTTATAGTAAACAATATGTTCATGTTACTCCTACATTCCAACTGAGATAATCTCAGACCCACACTGGCCCCTGACCAGAGATGGCATTTACCTGGATTGCATTCCTCCCCCTACCCCTGAATTCTGCTTTCAGAAGTCAAGGGAGTGTAGGTGTGTGGACTGTATATTGTCCTATTGACTCAGAGCTAAGTCTTCTAAAACTTTAGTAAATCAAGGTTTAGAAAGATGATTCAAAAAGTTAGACTCTCCTACCATCCAGCCAGGACTTAGGGGTTCCAGACTCTGAAACAGGGTCTGAAAGTGAAGTGAAAGTGTTAGTTGCTCCGTCATGTCCGAATCTGCAACCCCATGGACTGTAGCCCGCCAGGCTCTTCTATCCATGGGATTCTCCTGGCAAGAATACTGGAGTGGGTAGGCAATTCCTTTGCCAGGGGATCTCCCCAACCTAGGGATCAAACATGGGTCTCCAGCATTGCAGGCAGATTCTTTACTGTCTGAGCCACCACATGTGACAACATCTAGGGACAGCTGGGAGGGCGGAGGTGCTACTGGCATCTAGAGGGTGGAGATCAAGGATGCTGCTTGTCATTGCCCTTTAGTCAAAGACCCCTCACCCCCAGGAACATACCTGTAGTTAAACAAGTTGGGTTTATTACTCACTGCAGTGAGGAAGAACGTGGGGAACCGTGGGACATCTAGGTAAGAGGGTGTTAGAGAGAACAAATCATAGAATCTGGGCTTCAGTTGAGTGGTTTTGGGAAGGGTCTAAGGAACTGCAGGCTCACTCTAGATTGGATGCTGTCACAAAGTGAGAGCAGATTTATTATTTGGTATCTCAATAAGCCTTTAAATCTATGGGGAAGGCAGCCTAGAGTAAGGATAATGCTGATATTGATATAAAAGTAGCAGTCACTCATTTTAACCAAGTTGTTATTGTTGTCCAGTCCCTAGTCATGTCCAACTTTGTGAATTTATGGACTGCAGCATGCCAGACTCCTCTGTCCTCTACTATTTCCTGGAGTTTGCTCAAATTCATGTCCACTGAGCCAGTGGTAGTATCAAACCATCTCATCCTCTGTCACCCCCTTCTCCTTTTGCCTTCAATCTTTCCCAGCATCAGGGCCTTTTCCAATGAGTCAGCTCTTCCATATAGTCCGTATAAAGCTATGGTTTTTCCAGTAGTTGTACAGATGTGAGAGTTGGATCATAAAGAAGGCTGAACACCAAAGAATTGATACTTTCAAACTGTGATGCTAGAGAAGACTCTTGAGTCCCTTGGACTACAAAGAGATCAAACCAGTCAATCCTAAAGGAAATCAACCCTGAATATTCACTGGAAGGACTGATGCTGAAGCTGATGCTCCAGTACTTTGACCACCTGATGTGAAGGGCTGACTGATTTTAACCAAGAGAGAGGGATGTTTGCTATCGTGTGGATGGCACAGTGACCTTGTTTTTGCCTATGCTTAGACAACATTATAACATGGCTTGGCTTTGTCTCATTTTGGCATGGTCTCAGAATAACCTTGTCTGAGGTTAGTATTCTATGAGATTTTTTTATGTCTAATAAGAGAATAACAGCCTACCTGTGGGTGTCAGAACAACTTCTGGATGTTGGGGACTGCTCCTTCTCTCTCTTTCTCCCTCCTTTCTTTTCTGTCTCATGCTAAACATCTGTTATGAGTTGAGCTGTATCCCTCAAAATTCACATGTTGAAGTCCTAATCCCTAGGACCTCAGAATGTGACCTTATTTGGAAACAGGGTCATTACAAATATAAGACAAGGTCATACTGCAGTAGGGTGATCCCCTAATGCAATATGACTGGTGTCTTTACAAAAAGAGAAATTTGGGCACAGACACACACAGGGAGAATGTCATGTGGAGATGAAGGCAGAGATTGGGGTGATGCAGCAAAAGCAAAGGAATGTCAGACTGCCAGCAAACCACCAGAAGCTAGGAAAGAGGCATGGAACAAATTCTCCTTCTCATCCCCAAGAAAGAACCAACTGGACTCACACCTTGATCTCAGACTTCCAGCCTTCAGAACTGTGAGAAAATAAATGTCAATTGTTTGAGATAGTGAGTTTTTTATACTATTTTTAAATTTTTATTGTTGCTTTACAATGTTGTGTTAGTTTCTGCTGTACAATGAAGTGAATCAGCTATATGTGTGTATATATATATATATATATACACACACATGTATCCCCTTCCTCTTGGACCTCCCTCCCACCCCACCCACATCCCACCCATCTAAGTCCTCAAAGACTGAGCTGAACTCCCTGCATTATACAGCAGGCTCCCACTAGCTAGCTATTTTACACATAGTAATGCATATATGTCAATTCTACTCTCCTAATTCATCCTACTCCCCCTCACTCCCATGTCCACACATCGGTTCTCTACATCTGTGTCTCTGTTCCTGCCCTTGATGTGGTGCTATTTTTTACAGCAGCTCTAGCAAATGAATACAACATCTTACAACACCTTCCATAAAGGATTTTCCAGCCCGCGGAGGCGGGGGCAGGAGCCGGAGCCAGAGCGGGCGGAGGCGGGGGCAGGAGACGCTGGAGGCTCGAGCTAACCGGACGGGTCACTCCGGCTCTCCCGGGTGAAAAAAATTAAAAAAAAAAAAAAAAAAAAAAAGGATTTTCCAATCCAAAATGTCAATAGTGTGTGGTGATCATTTTGTAATGTATAGAAATATCAAATCACTGCTATGCACTTGGAATTAACATCATGTCATAGATCAATTATATTTCAATTTAAAATGTATTATTTATCCAATTATTATTTTTTCTGTGTATTCCTCTTTATTTTTTATTATTTTTAAGCTTAATGGTTGGTTTAATTCTGTTATGAATAACAGAAATCTACTCGCATTGGCTTAAAACACAGTTTTTTCCTTTCACAGATTGTATTTATTTTTTAATTTAACTTTTATTTTATATTGGAGTATAGTTGATTTACAATGTTGTGTTAGTTTCAAGTGTACAAGAAAGTGATTCAGTTATACATATACATATATTCATTCTTTTTTCAGATTCTTTTCTTATATAGGTTATTAAAGAATATTGAGTAAAGTTCCCTATGTTATACATATCTACTTACTCTTGATTTGGGGGAAATTCATGTAGAATATCATAATCTTAAGATTCATGGTCTGAGTTTTCATTTACATAATAAATTTCAGTAATATAAAAAAAAAAAACTGTCAACAGTGCTGAGGTTGAAGAATCCTGCCCTAGACATGGAACCCAAAAGTACTTACTAACCTCAGAATCTCTGATAAAGACCAATAAAAAGTAGCAGAGTACACACAGCTTTGTACATAGACCCTCAAAGTGCTCAAAGACCTCACACCCTGAATACAGAAGCCTAAACAGCTCAGAGAAGATGTGCCTTCAAGAGACCCCTAATAAGTCAAAAACATTATTCTCTGGGGCAGAGACCACCAAGAAGATGAAAAACCTAGCATCTAGAAACAGAAACCAAATGCTCAGAGACATCAAGTATGGGACAGGAAACCTAAGAGAGCTCTGGGTCCAAAATGCTCAGATATTTCACACTTTGAACACACACCAAATAGGCGAACAGCTCAAGAACAATAGTATCATTCATTTCCTGCTTCTAAAACTGTATTATCTTTATGTAAGTGCTTTACATTAGGGGAAGCTGGGCAAAGGGTATACAAGAACTCTGCACTATTTGTGCAATTTTTCTCTAAGTCTAAAATGATTTTTAAAATAAGCTTTTTAAAGGAAAAAAGATCAAAGGACATAGAACGGAATTTATAAACCTTAAATACATGGTTCCACAAGCTCAGAAAACAACATTATGTCCCTCTAGTAGTCAAAGAAATGCCAAAAAAAAAAAAAGGAATTCGACTTTAAGGTAAAAAACCCCACTTACCCAAGGACAAAGACCCTCAAACAGCTTAGAGACTTTATACCCTGGGACAGAGATCCACAAACGTCTGTAAAACCACAACCCCTGTGACAAGAGCCTCAAAACAGCTGAGAGACTTCACTGTAGGGCCATAGACATCATACCTTGAACTGAGATTCCAAACAATGAGATTTCACATTCTGAACACAGTCCTCCAAAATGCACACAGCATGTAATAATTATAAGTCGACTGACTTAAAAACCATTTTCCTCCTACTCACTTACACTCAGCCAAACACCTTCCCTGCTTGATGCTTAAAATCCCATCATCAAAGTTTACTCCTTTGAGTTCTTTCTCCCCTTCAAAATTCTCCTTTAATTGTCACACATCCTTCTGTCCTAAAGCGTGAAATCATGCATCTCTCTCTAGTCATTTATGACCCAGCCCCTCACCCTACTCCTACACACACACACACACACACACACACACACACTGCCACACGCCCCGAGTCAGGCCTGGTCCAGAAGGGGTAGGAAACGTCCAAGTCATCCTCTCCCGGGGGAGGAGGGGATGGCTTGGAGGAGGATCATGAGATCGCCTTGAACCTTCTCTGCCGGACTCAGACCTACAAAGGCAGCCTAATACAGTGATGTCAGGAACCCTGGAAAAGAATTTTTCTCAGTTGCTGTTGTGAATGGTGAGTGGATCCTGAAATCAATATAATGGGATGCAATATGCATTGTTCTAAAAAGAGAAACCACAGGTAGAAGAGAATATAAAAGATTACCCAACACATTCTGTGCCAGCCAATAATACCAGCTTCTTTTACAGGTGCGCAAACTGAAGTTCCTAGATGGGATTCGAACCTACAGTGTCCAGTAGCCAAAGCCCTGCCTCAGCAACTCCGAACGCCGACCCGGGAGCCATAGCGCCTGCGCCAATCCAGCAGCCAATGGCATCCCGGAGCCGGTGGACCCCGCGCTCGTAGCCTTTAAGTGATTCCAGAAAACCTCAGTACCCTGGAAGAGCTTCTGTAGGCAACCTAGCGGCGGCCAATCAAAGCTCAGGGCAAGATTTGATCCCGCCCTCCTCATCTAGGATCCAATCACCACTCCACGACCTTCCACCCCACTCCACCCACCCCGCTGTTGCTTAGAAGCGGTAGCCAACTCAAGCGGGACCAAACATAAGATCGTGGCTGTGGCTGAGGGTGGAGTTTACCCTACCCCGGCCCCCAGGGCCGAGGTCGGTCAGGGCATCGCTATTCTCAGCCTGGGGAAGGGGCCAATACACGCGCGGGATATTTCGTGTTCACAGACATGAAGTGGTTTCTTCCAAAGTACACGACCCACCCACCTCCGTGGTACCTCCCACAGTGGACTGTTCCATCTCTGCGTCGCGCGATGGAGTGTCCCAGAGGTGCAGAGTCTCGTCAGTAACTTCATTCCCAAACCTCACGATTTTTGTGTGTGTGACCTAAAAAGAGCTCTTTTATGTCAATACTCTAAGGATCATTCACACTTCGATTCACGCTGACATAACTACAGACTCTCTCTCTCTTTCATATCTTCCTCCCCTTGCCCATATTCCATCCCCCATCTCCCTCTCAAATGTCCCTCAATAGAGCATCCTAGCCTAATGATCTTGTTGAGAGCCATGCTGAGGGATCCAACCCCCTGCTGCAGATCCCTGGCCCATAAAAAGGCATTTGTTCCCCTGATGCCACTGGTAGAAGTGTGAATTTATGTGCCAGCATCTATAAAAATTAAAAAAAAAAAGACACCTCTTCCTACTAGAACGTCAGTACTACCAGGGTGTATATAGATTTCTAGTTCCCCTGTGTCCCCACAGCACCTAAAACTGTGCCCTGTACAAAGTAGGTGCTCAAAGGGGGGAGGGGAGTGGGGGGTTGTTGAATAAATTGAGTCCTTTGACCTAGCAGTTCCACTTCTAAATATGTGTTCTAAGGAAATACACATGCACTGGTTTGTGTGCACAAGAATATGAGATACACAAACTGGGGCGCAGGGTAATTGATGTCATACTGTTGCAGAAACCAGTAATCTAGAAACCACGCACCACACTCGGAGAATTGGGGAACTCAGGTTTATTACGCCTGAGTAATAAACTGAGTGGGCCCAAACTCTGAGCCCCGAACAAAGGGGTTACAGAATTTTTATATATGGACAGGCATGATTAAGTGGGTTTACAGGTTTGCAGGCACTGGGTGATTGCAAAGAGCAGTACAAGGGTGAGTGAGATAAGCTCCAGTTCCTAGTATTGTAAGTCCCCACTTTCTGAGACTATGTGACCTACGTGATCCAGACTTTGCAAGGAGCAAGCTGAGTTACAGAGGCAGAAGGAGCAGGAGGTTATGTAAAATTTTAACTTTTCCTCTTTAATACCACAGAGTATCAGCTGTGAGACAAAATAAGACCTCAACACTGGAAACATACCCCACATGGCTCAGGAATGTCACATCATTGGACATAGCACAAAAGAACTTGGAGAACTCACATGATGAGACATAGATAACCAGTTCATAGATCTCATCCTTTGGTCACAGACTCCTACAAACATCTTAGAGATTTTACTCCCTGGGACACCAAAATGCCTCAGGGACCCATCACACTGGGACACAAACCCCAAATAGCTCACATACCTCATACCACAAACACAGACCCCCCAACAGCTCAGAGATCTTGTCAACTGAGATTTACATTAAAAATCTAGGCAAAGACCTCTGGCTCTTGACATAGACCACAAAACAATTCAGAGGCCTGGACACAAACAGAATGAGGGTGCTGGAGGGACCATTTACAAGACATACTGTTAATGGAAAAGCAAGTAGGAATGCAAGTGAAAAAAAAAATGCTCAAAGACATGAGATGAGCACTGGCCCTGCAAAGTGTTCTAAGATCTTATAGCCATACAACTCAGAGAAACAACTCAGACACAAATCTTGTGCCCCAAATCATAATCACTTCAGTGATCACACTCCCTAGGATATTGACCCCAAGGAGCTCAAAAAGGTGACATCTTGCACATAAGTTCCCAAACAACTCAGGAGACTCTCACACCCTGGGACAAGACAGGGTGTCTTGTCCCAAAAAATAGAATAGTGGGGACTTACCCAGTGGTCCAGTGGTTAAGTCTCCACACTTCCACTGCAGAGGGCACAGGTTCAATACCTAGTGGGGGAACTAAGATCCTTATGCCATGCAGCATGACCAAATAAATAAATATAGTACAGTAACCTGTGACTCCAGAAACAGGTCTCTAAACAGCTAATGAGACTTGATACTCAGGAACACAGACATCCAAATATTCATACCCCCTACACCCTGGAAGAGAGGTTTCAAAACACTACAGAGATGTAACCCTCTGTTACAAAGGCCCCCAAATATCTCAGATACCCCAAAACACAAGACACAAAGTTCAAAACAACACAGAGGCCTCATACCTTGGACGCAGACCTGAAAACAGTTCAGAGACCTTACAACACAAGTTAAATGAAAACAGAAGATTTCATAGAAATAAACCACAAATAGCCTATGAGACTTCATACTCAAGAACTCAGACACTCAAAACACACAAATGCCTTGGAAAAGGGACATTGGTACAACTCAGTGACCTCACTGTTCGGACGTAGGCCCTAATATAGACACATCACTCTCTGAAACTGAGATCACCAAAACAATCAGAAACCTCATGCCTGGAAACAAAACTCAGCTTACTCAAAAATCTGACATCCTATAACTCAGGATGCACATGACCTCAAACAACTTGCGCATTAAAACCAAGAATCCCAAACCGCTCACAGATCTCCAGACGTGGGTACCCAGCACCTGACAAACTTTATACACTAGACGCAGACTTCTAAAACATTTCCAAGGCTGCACATTCTGGGATAGAGACCTGCCAAGAGAATAGCGATGTCCTACTTTGTGACACATTCCCATAAATAATTTTGGAAACAGACCCCAAATAGGGCAGGGACATCATAATCAAGAAAGTAATCCCTACCCTCCTACACACTTGGTGGGAATGTAAATTGGTGCAGCCACGACAGAAAAATGATATGGCGATTCCTCCAAAAACTAAAAATAGTTATCAGATGATCCAGCAATCCCACTCCTGGCATATATCTGGGGAAAACTCTAATTAAAAGAAATACATGCAGCCCTAATCTCTGTTTATAGCAGTACTATTTACAATAGCCAAGATATGGAAGACATGGAGGCAACCATTAAATCTCCATTGACAGATGAATGGAGATATATATATATATATATATATATATATATATATAATGGATTATTATTCAGCTGTTAAAAAGAATGAAATAATGCCATTTTCAGCAACATAGATGGACCTAGAGATTATCATACTAAGTGAAGTAAGTCAGAAAAAAAGACAAATACCACATGATATCACTTATATGTGGAATCTAAAATATGACACAAATGAACCTGTCTATGAAACAGAAACAGACTCACAGACCTAGAGATCAGACTTGTGGTTACCAAGGAGGAGGCGGGTAGGGGAGGGATGAATTGGGAGTTTAGGGTTAGCAGATGCAAACTATTATATAGACAGTGGATAAACAACAAGGTCTTACTGTACAGCACAGGGAACTACATTCAATATCCTATGATAAACCATAATGGAAAAGAGAATGAAAAAGTATATATATATATATACACACACACACACACACACACACACACACACACACACACACACATATATATATATTACTATATATAGTAATATATAGTGATTCACTTTGCTGTACAGCAAAAATTAACAAAACATTGTAAATCAACTATACTTTAATATAGTGAATTATTTTTTTAAAAAGAGGACTTCTCTGGCAATCCAGTGGTTAAGACTCCATGCTTCCAATGCAGGGCCAAGAGTTCCATCCCTGGTCAGGGAACTAAGATCCCATATGCTGTGCAGAGTGGCCAAAAAAAAATTAATTAAATTGAAAAAAGAAAGAAAGTAATCTCTAACAGGATAAAGACACCACATCCTGGGACTGACATATATGAAAGGAAAAGAGATTTCACATTCCAAACGGCTCAAGGATATCACCATATGGAGCACAGAATCCAAAGAGCTTGGATACCTCCCACCCTGAAACACAAAGGCTGGAACAGCTCTGGGAACTGAGACCCTGGACACAGACCCTAAACAGCTCAGAGACCTCACACGTCAGGACACAGACCCCAAAACACCTTAAAGGTGTAACACCATGGCATGACACACTCACAAAAGTACCTCAGAGACCCAGACCCTGCAAACAGAACCCAGAAATAAATTAAAAGCCTTATTCTTGAGAACCTATGGAATAGCACAAGGAACTCTACTCAGTGCTCTGTGGTGACCCAAATGGGAAGGAAATCCAAAAAAGCGGGGATATATGTATATATATAGCTGATTCACTTTCTTGTACAGCAGAAACTAACACAACATTGTAAAACAACTATTTGTTGTTTTGTTGATGTTACTGTTTTAGTCCCTAAGTGATGTCCAACACGTTTTTGACTCCATGGGCTGTAGCCTGCCAGGATCTCCTGCCCATGGGATTTCCCAGAAAAGAATACTGGAGTGGGTGGCTATTTCCTTCTCCAGGGCATCATCCTGACCCAAGGATTGAACCCTCATTCCTGCACTGGCAGATGGATTCTTTACCACTGAGCTACCAAGGAAACCCATGAGCTAAAGATAAGGCTCCTATACTTCAATAATTTTTTTTTAACAAAAAAAACCTCATTCCTGTACCTGAGACCCACATAAGCATCAAAGACCTCACACATGAAAACATCTGCCAAATAGCCCAAAGATTTCAAGTGGTAAGATTTAGACCCATAAGAGTTATGAGTTCCCACATCTTTGACAGAGACTTCCACAAAGTTAAGAAACTTTAAACTCTGGACCCACATCCCTCTGCAAAGCACAAATCCTCACACAAATGCAGAAAATACATTCCAACAGCTCAGAAAACTTACACTGCAAGAAAAAGAACTATGAACACCTCAACAATCTCATTCTGTGGTAACACACTATTCAAGCATGAAGATTCTGAGGCCTTGGACAGTGATTCCCAAGAAACTCAGAGATTTCATAGGCTGGGACAATGATTCAGAAACACTGCAGAGACCTCACACCCTGAGACACAGTGTCCCAAAGATCTCAGCAATCTTACACTGTGGGCACAGCAGTAAACAATTCTGAGGCCTCAAGCTTTGGACTGGGTCCACTCTCTCCACCCCTTACTCCTAACCAACCTCACAGACCTCACAAGTTCAGAGAAAATCCAAAGCAGAGACCTCACATCCTGTCACAAAGAATCCTAATACGTCAGAGACCTTCAGACCTGAACACATACCCCAGACAGCTCTGGCAATTTACACCCTAGGAACGCACAATCCCCTAAGGGCTCAAACTATTCACTCAGGGGCATCAGTGACAAGTACCTCAGCGATCTCATCTCCTTGAGATTCAGCTCTCCAAAACAGTTCAGAGGACATGACACAAAACCCCAAACAGTTCAGAGGTCCCACACTCTGGAACCCCAATCCATGGACAAACAGTGATAACACACAGTTACACAGATGATTAACAGACTCCACCCCTTAGAAATGGAACAGAGGTCAGAGACATCATACCCTTATCAGTGATTGTCCATCGGAAGAGACTCTTCACGCACCTGGAAACATATCCAGTTCAGTTCAGTTGCTCAGTCGTGTCTAACTCTGCGACCCCATGAATTGCAGCACGCCAGGCCTCCCTGTCCATCACCAACTCCCAGAGTTCACTGAGACCCACGTCCATTGAGTCAGTGATGCCATCCAGCCATCTCATCCTCTGTCGTCCCCTTCTCCTCCTGCCCCCAATCCCTCCCAGCATCAGAGTCTTTTCCAATGAGTCAACTCTTCACATGAGGTGGCCAAAGTACTGGAGTTTCAGCTTTAGCATCATTCCTTCCAAAGAAATCCCAGGGCTGATCTCCTTCAGAATGGACTGGTTGGATCTCCTTGTAATCCAAGGGACTCTCAAGAGTCTTCTTCAACACCACAGTTCAAAAGAGTCAATTCTTCGGTGCTCAGCTTTCTTCACAGTCCAACTCTCACATCCATGCCTGACCACTGGAAAAACCATAGCCTTGACTAGATGGACCTTTGTTGGCAAAGTAATGTCTCTGCTTTTCAATCTGCTATCTAGGTTGGTCATAACTTTTCTTCCAAGGAGTAAGCATCTTTTAATTTCATGGCTGCAGTCACCATCTGAAGTCATTTTGGAGCCCCAAAAAATAAAGTCTGACACTGTTTCCACTGTTTCCCCATCTATTTCCCATGAAGTGATGGGACCGGATGCCATGATCTTCGTTTTCTGAATGTTGAGCTTTAAGCCAACTTTTTCACTCTCCACTTTCACTTTCATCAGGAGGCTTTTTAGTTCCTCTTCACTTTCTTCCATAAGGGTGGTGTCATCTGCATATCTGAGGTTATTGATATTTCTCCCAGAAATCTTGATTTCAGCTTGTGCTTCTTCCAGCCCAGCGTTTCTCATGATATACTCTGCATATAAGTTAAGTAAGCAGGGTGACAATATACAGCCTTGACGAACTCCTTTTCCTATTTGGAACCAGTCTGTTGTTCCATGTCCAGTGCTAACTGTTGCTTCCTGACCTGCATATGGGTTTCTCAAGAGGCAGGTCAGGCGGTCTAGTGTTCCCATCTCTTTCAGAATTTTCCACAGTTTATTGTGATCCACACAGTCAAAGGCTTTGGCATAGTCAATAAAGAAGAAATAGATGTTTTTCTGGAACTCTCTTAACATTTTCCATGATCCAGCGGATGTTGGCAATTTGATCTCTGGTTCCTCTGCCTTTTCTAAAACCAGCTTGAACATCTGGAAGTTCACGATTCACATATTGCTGAAGCCTGGCTTGAGAATTTTGAGCATTACTTTACTAGTGTGTGAAATGAGTGCAATTGTGCGGTAATTTGAGCATTCTTTGGCATTGCTTTTCTTTGGGATTGGAATGAAAACTGACCTTTTCCAGTCCTGTGGCCACTGCTGAGTTTACCAAATTTGCTGGCATATTGAGTGCAGCACTTTCACAGCATCATCTTTCAGGATTTGAAATAGCTCCACTGGAATTCCATCACCTCCACTAGCTTTGTTCATAGTGATGATTTCTAAGGCCCACTTAACTTCACATGGAAACATATCCAAATGGCTAATAATTCCCATCATGAGACACAGAACCTCCCCCCGAAAAAACACACAGATTTCATACTCTGAACATACATCCCCAAGTCGCAGAAAGTTCACATCCTGGGACCCAGACCCTAAAGAGCTCAGAGAACTGGAACCCTTGGACAGAGGCCAGGAAACAAATGGAGACATCAGGCCATGAACACAAATGCCCATGAGTTCACAGACCTCCTGTGTTGGGACCAGGATCCAAAATATCCCAGAGATTTCACACTATGGGTTATAGGTCCCCCAGAAAGTCCTTTCAGCTTAATCATAGTCACCAGAGAGTGTGAATTCACCTAGAGAGTTCAGACATCTCACACCTTGGACACAGAACACCAAAAACAAAACAAAACAAAACAAAAACTGTTCAAAAACCTCCTACCTTGATAACAGATCTCGAACAGATTCACAAACTTCATGGAAACCAAATGGCAAAGACAACTCCAACTTGAGACATAAACCTGATCCTTTTTCTAACAGACCACTTATTAGTCATAGGTATCACACCCTTACACAGAAACCACCAAAAGTGTGAGAATACCCTAAGTGACACAGGAGTTTTATGGCATGGAATACACACCCAAAAGAACTCAGATGCTTCATACCCTTCAGACAGCTCATATCCTCAAACAGCTAAAAGACCTCATTTCTGAGAGGGTGTGGAGAAAAGGGAACCCTCTTACACTGTTGGTGGGAATGCAAACTAGTACAGCCACTATGGAGAACAGTGTGGAGATTCCTTAAAAAACTGGAAATAGAACTGCCTTATGACCCAGCAATCCCACTGCTAGGCATACACACTGAGGAAACCAGAAGAGAAAGAGACACGTGTACCCCAATGTTCATCGCAGCACTGTTTATAATAGCCAGGACATGGAAGCAACCTAGATGTCCATCAGCAGATGAATGGATAAGAAAGCTGTGGTACATATATACAATGGAGTATTACTCAGCCATTAAAAAGAATACATTTGAATCAGTTCTAATGAGGTGGATGAAACTGGAGCCTATTATACAGAGTGAAGTAAGCCAGAAAGAAAAACAGCAATACAGTATACTAACGCATATATATGGAATTTAGAAAGATGCTAACAATAACCCTGTGTACGAGACAGCAAAAGAGACACTGATGTATAGAACAGTCTTATGGACTCTGTGGGAGAGGGAGAGGGTGGGAAGATTTGGGAGAATGGCATTGAAACATGTAAAATATCATGTATGAAACGAGATGCCAGTCCAGGTTCAATGCACGATACTGGATGCATGGGGCTGGTGCACTGGGACGACCCAGAGGGATGGTATGGGGAGGGAGGAGGGAGGAGGGTTCAGGATGGGGAACACATGTATACCTGTGGTGGATTCATTTTGATATTTGGCAAAACTAATACAATTTGTAAAGTTTAAAAATAAAATAAAATTTTTTAAAAAAGACCTCATTTCCTGGACCCTGACTAAAAAATAATTCATAACCATTGTACCACTACCAAACATCCCAAAGAAACTCAAAAGCCTCAAGCTTTGGGGTACAGATATAGAACCACCTCCAATACATCACACTGTGGAACACACCCAATGTGAAAGTGAAAGTTTTAGTCACTCAGTTGTGTCTGAATCTTTGTGACCTCATGGACTGTAGCCCACCAGGCTCCCCTGTCCATGTGGATTCTCCAGGCGGGAATACCAGAATGGGTGGCCATTCCCTTCTCCAGGGCATCTTCTCAACCCAGGGATCATTCCTGGGTCTCTTGTATTACAGGCAGATTCTTTACTGTCTGAGCCACTAGGAACACACCCAGGGACACTATAATTCAAACAGCTCAGAGACCTCATTTCTTGGAACAGAGCCCTCACCCCCCACCCACATCCCCACCCCAATGCCTTAGAGACCTCACACCATGGGACAGAATACCTCACACATTTCAAAGACTTCAATTCTTAAGAAAAATACATATATTTTTCAGATCTCTCACAGCCTGGACACACATTCCAAAAGAGCTCAGATACAACATACCATAAAGCACAGAGGATCAACCTTGGAATTGAGATTTTCCAAAAAGAACAGATATATTGTGCTTAAAAATGTACCTCAAATGGTTCAGGAACCTTGTACCATGCAAGACAGATGCCAAAAGAGTTCTGAGAATTTACATTCTGAGATGTGGACACCAAAACAACTGAGAGATCTCACACTCAAATACAGGAACTATGAATACCTTAGAGCGCTCATTCCTTGGGATTCAGGTCCATAAATGGCTTAGAGACTTCAGTTACTGGAAATAGTACTTTAATAAATCAATAACATCACACACTGGAACTGATACCACTACCCCTGCAAGGAACAGAGACTTAACACTTGGAAATATACCCACAAACAACTTAGGGAACTCAGGTCATTGGACATAGAAACCAATGGTTCCAAGACATGTCACCCACTGGACAGAGACACTCACACATAATCCAGAGTTTTCAAATTCTTTGCTATAGGTGCCCAAATAGTTAAAATAAATTCTAATTCAAATAAAGTCCCCAAAGATCTGAGAGACCGCATATCCTTTAGAATGAACTTCCAACAGTATAAGGATCTTTCACCCAGAACCACAGTACCAAACTATAATCTGAAAACTGTGGGGGGAGTAGTGGGGGGAATCTCTGGGGATTTTTTTTCTTTTTTTTCTCTTGGTTTGCCCCAAATGGTGGCCGCACTCCGGAACCATATGGCAGCAGTATAGGCAGCTAAATACCCAAGAGAAATGACACCATTCTGGCCAGAGGACCAAGGAAACAAGCTCCTGAAGGCTGCAGAATGGGGAGGGAAATCCCACAGAAGAGAGAGCTAGAGAAAGGAATCCCCTAATTCCATGTATAAACTGACACAAGTCTCAGGCTTGCTCCTGAGCTATACGTGCATAAGGACAGCAAAGCTTTGAATACTACAGTCCACAAAAGGCGAGATAAAACTTGTGGTTTGAACCTAAACAAGTGGATTGTCTGGTAAAACAAATCATTATTTTCAGGAACTTAAAAAGACCTAGAGTCTAAACAACACAAGCTTTAAAATATCCAATATATAACCTAAACTTCCTATACATACAAAGAGCCATGAAAATGCAGTCAATTCTCAGAGACTGGACAACAGATCAGATCAAATCAGTTGCTCAGTCGTATCCGACTCTTTGCGACCCCATGAATCGCAGCACGCCAGGCCTCCCTGTCCATCACCAGCTCCCGGAGTTCACTGAGACTCACGTCCATCGAGTCAGTGATGCCATCCAGCCATCTCATCCTCTGTTGTCCCCTTCTCCTCCTGCCCCCAATCCCTCCCAGATAACAACATGTAAAAATTTAGATGTTAGAATTCTCAAAACTTTTTTAAAAGACACCTGAAATGAACGGTATGCTAGAAGGTTTTGGGATAGAAATAAGTTTTAAAGGGGCTTCCCAAGTGGCACTTGTGGTAAGGTACTCCCCAACCAATGAAGGAGATATAAGAGATGGGTGTTTGACCCCTGGATCGGGAAGATCCCTTGGAGAAGGAAATGGCAACCTACTCCAGTGTTCTTGCCTGGAGAATCCCATGGACAGAGGAGCCTGGCAGGCTATAGTTCACAGGGTCACAAAGAGTCACATATGACTGAAGCAACTTACCATGCATGCATGCACCTGTTTTAAAGACTGTAATGTTTTTTTTAATACTCTACAGAGTATGTAAAAACTATAGAGAAACTATAACAAAGAACCATGTAGAAATTTTAGAACCCCAAAATACAACATTAGAAATTTTAAAATTATCTAGATAGTCTCAATAGAAGAATAGGTATGACAGAGGAGTCAGTGAACTTACAGATAGGTGAATAGAAATAATCCAATTTGAAGAACAGAAAGGAAATATTGAAAAATGTAGTGAGAACTTCAGGAACCTATAGGAAATTATCAAAAGGTCTAATATGCATGTCACTGGAGTCTCAGAAACCAAGGATGATACTGGTAAGGAAAAAATATTGAAGAAATAATAGGAAAATCATCTCCGACTTGGGTGAAGGACATAAATTAACAGACTCGAGAAATGCAATGATCTTCAAGCAGCATAAACTCAAAGAAAATAATATCAAGAAATATCATAGTCAAATTGCCAAAAACAAAAGATGAAGTATCTTGAAAGCAATTAGAGAAAAACACACTTTACTCATAGGAGGAAAAGGATACAATTCCACATATTTCTCATCAAAAATATGATGGCCAAAAGACAGTGGAACATCTTGATTTTAACAGTCACCCAGAGTTCCAATCAGCAAAAATTACATTCAGAACTGAGAACAAAATACATTTTCAGATGACAAAATTATGAGAATTTGTCAACAGCAGACCTGCTCTACAAGAAATGATACAGAAAAATGATACCAGAGGGAAACTTGGAACTTCAGGAATGAAGGAAAAGCAACAGAAATGGTAAATATCTGGGTAAACATAGAACACCATTTTTCTCCTCGTATATGCTTTAAAATATGAATGACTTTTCTAAACAAAAATGTTATCATTGTCTCTTGATGTTTCAGAGTATACAAATGTAGTACAATTGACAATGTAACAGAAGAACATAGGGTAAAGGAGCTGCTGCTGCTGCTGCTGCTAAGTCACTTCAGTCATGTCTGACTCTGGGCGACCCCATAGACAGCAGCCCACCAGGCTCCCCCATCCCTGGGATTCTCCAGGCAAGAACACTGGAGTGGGTTGCCATTTCCTTCTCCAATGTGTGAAAGTGAAGTCGCTCAGTCGTGTCTGACTCTTAGCGACCCTATGGACTGCAGCCTACCAGGCTCCTCCATCCATGGGATTTTCCAGGCAAGAGTACTGGAGTGGGGTGCCATTGACTTCTCCAGTAAAGGAGCTACCTGGTTGCAAAACTTCCACATTTTACCTGAAGTGCTAAAATATCAACTCTAAAAAGACTGTGAAAGGTTAGGTACATTCATTGTAATCCCTGGAACAACCACTAAAAATTATTACAAACAGAGCTAAAATCCTCTTTGTTCTTCAGTCACTCAGTTGTGTCAAACTCGTTGCGACTCCATGTACTGCAGCATACCAGGCTTCCCTGTCCTTCACTGTCTCCTGGACTTTGCTCAACCTCATGTCCATTGAGTCAAGGATACCATCCAACCATCTCATCCTCTGTCATCCCCTTCTCCTCCTGCCCTCAATCTTTCCAAGCATCAGGGTCTTTTCCAATGAGTTGGCTCTTCCCATCAGGTGGCCAAATACTGGAGCTTCAGCTTCAGCATCAGTCTTATGATGGATATCCAGGATTGATTTCCTTTCAGATTGACTGGTTTGATCTCCTTGCAGTCCAATGGACGCTCAAGAGTCTTCTGCAGCACCACAGTTCGAAAGCATCAATTCTTCAGTGCTCAGCCTTCTTTATGGTCCAATGCTCACATGGACATACACGACTACTGGGAAAACCATCTCTTTGAGTATATGGACCTTTGTCAGTAAAGTGATGTCTCTTCTTTTTAATATGCTGTCTAGCTTTCTCATAGCTTTCCTTCCGAGGAGCGAGCATGTTTTAATTTCAGGGCTGCAGTCAACGTCCACAGTGATTTGGGAGCCCAAGATAATAAAGTCTGTCACTGTTTCCATTTTTTGCTCATCTATTTGCAAGGAAGTGATCGGACCTGATGCCATGATCTTAGTTTTTTTTCAGTGTGGAGTTTTAAGCCAGCTTTTTCAATGTCCTCTTTCACTTTCATCAAGAGGCTCTTTAGTTTCTTTACGCTTTCTGCCATTAAGGTGGTATCATCTGCATATGTGAGGTTATTGATATTTCTCCCAGCAATCTTGATTCCAGCTTGTGAGTCATCCAGCCCAGCATTTTGCATGATTCACTCTGCATATAAGTTAAATAAGCGAGGTGACAATATACAGCCTTGATGTACTCCTTTCACACTTTTGAACCAGTCCGTTGTTGCACATCCGGCTCTAACCATTGCTTCTTCTTCTGCATACAGGTGTCTCAGGAAACAGGTAAGGTGGTCTGGTATTCCCATCTCTTTCAGAATTTTCCACAGTTTGTTGTGATCCACATAGTCAAAGGCTTTAGGGTAGTCAATGAAGCAGAAGCAGATGATTTGGGGGGAATTCCCATGGTTTTTCTAGGATCTAGTACATGTTGGCAATTTGATCTCTGGTTCCTCTGCCTTTTATAAATCCAGCTTATACATCTGGTACTTCTTGGTTCAGGTACTGTCAGGTACTGCTGAAGCCTAGCGTGAAGGATTTTTGAGCATAATCTTATTAGCATATGAAATGAGTGCAATTGTACGGTAATTTGAACATTCTTTGGCATTATTTTTCTTTGGGATTGGAATGAAAACTGACCTTTTCCAGTCCTGTGGCCACTGCTGAGTTTTCCAAATTTGTGGGCATATTGAGTGCAGCACTTTAACAGCATCACCTTTTAGGATTTGAAATAGCTCACCTGGAATTCCATCACCTACACTAGCTTTGTTCAAATAAGGTGAACTTCACATTTACCTGTGAGGGCAAGCTGTGCTTTATAAGGCACAGATTTCCAGAATGAAGCCAGTTTTGAGAAGGTTCGGAGGAGTTGGGCATCTAGGGATGGCAGACATGAGAAGCAAGAATGTGGAAGCATCAGTGGACTTGTAGCCTGTAGCAATGGCTGGAGTAAGGCTGCTCTCAACTGTCCACTTTAGAACAGGCTCTGGGAGTGAGCACTTGCTGATTGGCTGTTCCATAGAAGCGTGGGGTTGTCTCTGATTGGCTGATATTCAGGAGGATTTTTCCACAGGCTGACTCTAGGACTGGCCATTAAGTCACTAAGGGATAATTGGGTGTATTACTCCAGTTTGTTTATCCTTTCTCCAATGTGCCTGAAGAAGCAGAATTTCTGGATCACAGAAAACGTGTATATTTCAACTTTCTTAAATGATTCTGAGAGGGTAACAGGCAGGAAGGCTAGAGGCCCCCAAATGGAGGCAACAAACTACAAGTGATAGATTTTTTTCCCTTCTCTATACAAAATTAAAAGGAGGTTTCTTTTAAAATTCTGTGTTGCCATGATGACACCTGGTTCCACCTGAACTTTTCTCAAACCTTGAGCTAACCAATGCGTTTCTTATGGAAATGTTTTTCTTAAGCTATGTTAATGAGCTATGTATTTACCCTAGACTCTGTCTTTCTTCAAATTGGTTCTGCCTAAGACTCAGAACCCATAATGGCTGAAGAAACCAGTATGTTTGACTCATACAGTTGTTCTCCTACTCTATGTTAATGAGTCTATGTATTTGCTTGAAAATCCACCTTTCTTCAAGATTCATGTCAATCATTTTATGGCCTGGGATGACTCACCTTGTGCTAATGTTATCTCAAAATGCATGTTGTGGGTGAGGGGCCTGGTGTCACTCTCTGAGTTTTGAGACATTTCCTTTCTCTAATTAGAAGCTTGCTAGTAGGTATATGGCTTCCCTGGTGGCTCAGACGGTAAAGCGTCTGCCTGCAATGTGGGAGACCCAGGTTCGATCCCTGAGTCGGGAAGAACCCTGGAGAAGGAAATGGCAACCCACTCCAGTATCCTTGCCTGGAGAATCCCATGGACGGAGGAGCCTGGTAGGCTACAGTCCACGGGGGTTGCAAAGAGTTGGACACGACTGAGCTACTTCACTTTCAGTAGGTATATAACTTCCTTCTAAAGATTAGCAGAGGGGCACTCATTCTGCCAACTTCTGATGTCTATGTCAGAAACTTTCTCTATCTCTTTTATATTTTAATAAAACTTTATTGTGCAAAAGCTCTGAGATCAAGCCTTGTCACTGGCCATGGATTGAATTCCTCTTCTCCAGAGGCTAGCATTCCCGGCATCTTTTCATGGTTCAGCAGCAACGTTTCAATTCCAAATGGTTTTCTGAAGTGCTTCAATCATTTTACATTCCCACCAGCAGTGCACAAAGAATTACCTTGAATTTTTTTCTTTTCTCTCTTTTTTAACAATCTGATATTATGTTATGCTCCTTATTGTGGTTTTAATTTGCATTTCCCCTGTGATTTATGAGGTTGAATGCCTTTCACATTTATTGGACATTTGTAATGTCTTCTGTAATTTGCCTGTTCAGATGGTTTGCCCATTTTTTGAAGCTTGGGCCTGTCGTTGATGTGCCAAGTCTCATAAATTTAGTCCCTGGGGTGAGGCTATTCCTGACTGGCTGATTTTCCAAGCACCTGCACACAGCTGAAGTTATATCTAAATGGTGATTACCTGGTCACAACTTGAGACTTTGCCCACAAAACAGCCTTTTCCTTTCTTCAGTGTGTATTTTTCATTCTCAGTCACCCTTTTTGGTCTTTCCTCCCTCAAACCTGCAGGAGCAACTGTAAGAGGTTTTCCAGATCTTTATTTGGGGAGGTATGATTTTCAGTAGTGTTGCCATTTTATCAATTTAAGAAGCAAATACTGGAATTTTCCTGGTGGTCCAGTGGTTAAGACTCCATGCTTCCAGTGTAGGGAACACAAGTTTGATCCCTGGTAGGGAAACAGATCCCACAGGCTGAGGGACACAAGGAAAAAGACAAAGAACCAATTTCTGTGGCAGAAAAATGGCTCCAACTGTGCAGTTTTTGCGGGCTTTCCAGGTGGCGCTAGTGGTAAAGAATCTGCCTGCTAATGCAGGAGACACAAGAGATGCGAGTCTGATCCATGGGCGGGAAGATCCCTTGGAGTTGGAAATGGCAATCCACTCCAGTATTCTTGCTGAGAGACATGTACGTCCAGTGTTGGTAAGTCAATAAGGGGAAAAAAAGCTAAATACAAGATTTGGGGAATCCTGACAAAGCCAATGCAGGGACATAGCACAAAATAAATACAGGACAGGCCCTGTATATATAAGATGCCTGGCAACCCTGCTCCCTACGGTTGGACCAGACCCCCCACCACACACACACACACACACCTACACACACACAATGGGGTTCATCAGATTTACACTGCACGGTGGTATAAAGACCAACAAAATTGTTAGGGAAAGCACATGGACTGAAACTGCCCACCCTGGCCAGGCACCATAGTAACCATTTGCATGAGTTGTTTTATGATTGGAGGTCCTGGTAAGGAACACAGAACTAATAAGCCACCACCAACTGGAAGAGTTCGGGAAAGGTCAAAAAGGAGACACCACATGTTCGACCACTTCCCAGAATCTTTCTAACTGGCATCTATCTTGGCCAAACAAGGCGTGCACCATCAGGAAGGACTCTGAGTCAGAACGATTGGCTAAAGACAACCCAAATACAAATCCCATCACCATAAAAATCGAGACTGCCTGCCACGTCGCCGAGCAGTTCTCCTGGGTTCCCCTACTCTACTGCTCTCTGCTCGTTAGAAGGTCCCCCGTTCTTCTTGCCCAACATGGAGCAATAGCTCTCAGGCAGGTCCTGGAGGCTTTCTCTGCCTGGCTTGCTAGGTAACGCCTCAGGGACCTGCATGCCCACTGACCTCACCATTGCATAGTCAGCTATAAAGTTCAAGAATGATTGATGAATATTTTCTCAGCTTAAAGTCCTAATAGTAATATTGGCAGCTGGATCCTCATTTTAAATTTGAGCTGCTGCTGCTAAGTCGCTTCAGTCGTATCCGACTCTGTGCGACCCCTTAGACGGCAACCCACCAGGCTCCCCCATCCCTGGGATTCTCCAGGCAAGAATACTGGAGTGGGTTGCCATTTCCTTCTCCAATGCATGAAAGTGAAAAGTCAAAGTGAAGTCGCTCTATATTCTAATTAATAAGAATGTGCTTTAAAAATCCATGAAAATTTCATACCTTGAATTAATGAGGGAGAGCCAGGAAGGGTTCAGTTTGATTTTGTGTCCATCAAATTACCATTAGAAAATTATTAAAAAAGATTTTCAATGTTTTTTTAACTTATAAAAGGCTGTCTCCTCTGCTCTATATTCTTTAACAGCCTAAATGGTAAAAGAATTTGAAAAAGAATCAATATATGTAACTATATAACTGAATTTCTTTCCTGTACACCTGAAACTAACACAGCATTGTAAATCAACTATAGCCCAATATAATATAACATTTTTTGGATATCTCTGGTGGTCCAGTGGTTGAGAGTCCACCTGCCATTGCAGGAGACACAGATTCCAACCCTGGTCTGGGAAGATTCCACATGCTCTTGGGCAACTAAGCCCATGTGCTACAACCACTGAAGCCCACAGGCTCTAAACCTGTGCTCTGCAACAAGAGAAGCCACTGGAATGAGGAGCCTGCACACCGCAACTAGAGAGTAGTCCTCACTCACCACAACTAGAGAAAGTCTCCTCACAGCAGCAAAGACCCAGTGCAGTCAAAAATAAATAAATAATTTAAAAAAATAAAATTTAAAAAGGCTCTCTGAACAACAGGATGAGGACATCTTAGAGATCAGGGCCAAAATCAAATGTGATACTTCCAGAAGAAAACTGTTGATGTGATGGACTCTGTTCTAGACAGGATGATGTATTTTTTGGCCCCTTATCTCAGCATTTCTATGCCACGTGCAGGGCTGGTGCCTGGAGATCCACATGATAACATGGGACTTCAGTCAACTCCTATGTGCCCCATGGGCCTGTGTTTTCTGTCAAATGAGGAGTCATAAGCACCATTCTGATCTGTCACAGGTTGACAGGTTTTCTGAAGGTTATAACACTGTGAAAATAAAGTATCTTTGAGAAATTACATCAGCCCTCTCAGAACATACTTTGAAATTACTATCACACAGAAGTTGTTTCTTTGGAGCAAAGGTAATGTCAGTGTATTAGTCTTCTCAGATTGCCATAAAAGAATATCACAGATGAGTGGCTGACACATTAGAAATGTATTTTCTCACAGTTCCAGAAGCTAAAAGCCCCAAATCTAAGTGCTGGCTTGGTTAGTTTCTCCTGAGGCCTCTCTCCTTGGCTTGCAAATGGCCACCTACTCATTGTGTCTTCACCTGGTCTTTCTGTGTTATTGCTGTCCTAATCTTGCCCTTCTTAAAAGGATATCAATCAGAGTGGATTAGAGCCCACTTGACCTCATTTTAACTTAATCACCCCTTTAAAGGCCATATCTCCAGTTATGGTCACCTTCTGAGCTACTGGGAACTAGGCCTTCAACATCTGAATTTGGGAAGAAAACAGTTCAGCCCAGAACAGCCAGGCACAAATTTTATCTATTCGTCTACAATGTGGGGAGAGGAGGAATGAGTAGGCTAGATCTGGGCTGTGCTGCTTGGCTGAGGAGCCCTCATCTGGGATGCACAGATTGCTCAATGGTGGTTACGACTTCGGCAATGAACATAAATAATCATGACCTTATCATTTTGGTTAAAAATAATAATAATAATGCCTGCTCATTAAAAAAAAAGCCCCTCAAAAGTGCCAAGAAGCACAAAGATGAAACATTTTTTTAAAAATCACTCTAGGGGGCTCAAGATGGAGGGGACACATGTATAGCTAATGCTGATTCATGTTGATGTATGGCAAAAACCATCATAATATTGTAATTATCCTCTAATTAAAACAAACAAAAACCTTCTAGAAATAAAAAAAAATTATTCTAAGTCTCACCACCAAGAAATAACCATTTTCTCTCACCATGTTTTTCTACACATGTAGAGTTAGAAGGCAAGATTAGTGGGTGCAGAGACAGAGAGAAAGAAAAGCAATTACACAAATGGGCATATACTACATATCTTAGTTGAAGTCAAAGGTGTTGAGTTTATCTTCAATGACATTAAGAGGAAAAAAATAAAAGGATGCTGTATGAGTCTCCTATCGCTGCTGTAACAAATCAGCACAAACCTAGTGGCTCAAGGCAACGCTAATTAACACCTTACAGCTCTGGAGGTCAGAAATCTGACACGGGTCTCACCAGCCTCCAGTCAAGGTGTTAGCAGGCCTGCTAACATGCTCTAAGGGATGTTGTGTATTCTTGCCTTTTCCAGTTTTCAGAGGCCCCTGCCTTCCTCAGTTCCTGACCTACTTCCTCCATCTTGAAAGCTAATAACTTCAGCTGAGTTCTCCCATCTTATCGATTCTGACTCCCTCTTCACTTTGAAGGACCCCTGTGATTACACTGGGTCCACCAGACAATCCATGATACTCTCCCTATTTTAACGTCACTTGATTTACAACCTTAATTCCATCTGAAATCTTGATTTTTCTTTTGCCACGTAATGTAACATATGCACGTGCATGCATGCTCAGTCCCTTCAGTTGTGTCTGACTCTGTGCGACCCTATGGAATGTTGCCGGTCCAGCTCCTCTATCTACGGGATTCTCCAGGCAAGAATACTGGAGTGGGTTGCCATGCCTCCTCCAGGAGATCTTCCCAACCAGGGATCGAACCCACATCTCTTACATCTCCTGCACTGGCAGGTGGGATCTGTGGCACTAGTGCCACCTGAGAATTCCTAATATATCCACAGGTTCTGGGAATTAGGACCAGGACATCTTTGGGGGGTAAGGGCATCCTTCTGCTTGCTGCAAATGCAAAATGTAAAAAAACAAAAACAAAAACTGCTGAACTTCAGCTAAATTTTTCATCACAACACCTCCACTTTAAATTTTTTCTTAATTCTCTAAGTAAAAAATGAAAAAAGAAAAACCGTTATCAGATAAAATGCTTTTGTTTACAAGTAACAGAAACCAACTTGAACCAGCTTGACCAATAAGAGACTAAATCAGCTTACAAAAGAGGAAGTGAGCTCTGGCGCCCTGAATACAGACCTAGTGGCCCCACAGTCTTCTTACCTCTCTCCCCTGAAATATCCCAAGGCTCATAATACCTCTTGGTATTCATAATTACTAACATTTGCAAATACTTATTACCTGGAGTACAAGAAAGAAGAGAGGGCTTCAGAGAGGATAAGGAAACCACACAAGGCCATCCTGCCAGGGGTCCCAGGTCACCCAACTCTAGAAGCCAGTATCTTAACCACTGTCAGTCCTCACTGACCTGTGCTGGTGGGGACACTGTGGTGCAGAGACCTGCCTTCCTGAGTGCGTGAGTAGAGGCTGGCGGCCCAAGTTTCCAGGTCTGGTGAGAGGCACAGGCCAGCCCTCAGCCTGTCAATTACACATGACTATGGAGCTGCACCAGGATATTGCCAGGTTGCCTATTTCCTTCTCTTCCCTCTGCCTGGCTGGGCTAATCTGGGCCTTGGCAATGTGCCTATTGCTCGACAGGCTGGTCTGCTACCTTAAACAGCTTGGTTTCCCCAGGTTAAAATTGTTTGTTCTTAGGATTTCCCTGGTGGTCCAGTGGCTAAGACTCTCTGCTCCTAAAGCAGAGGTCCTGGGTTCAATCACTACTCAGGGAACTAGATTTCACAGGATGCAACTAAACAGATCCCACATACCACAATGAAGATCAGAGATCGCCTGTCATGCAATTTGGACCCGGGGCAGCCAAATAAATAAACATTCTTAAAAAAAATATCATTTGTTCTTGCCACCTTTGGGCCACCGGTGCACAGTGCACAGGTAGAGCCTCCTCAAGGGGGCCTCTCTTTAGTGTGCGGTATTTAGCAGGAGCGCTGGGAGGGGTTTGATGATGTGCAAAACTGCGGCCCAACAAAGGCTTCCGACAGTGTCACTTCAGTGGTGGCCTGAGGAAGAGGTAGTGGCAGCGATTGGCGTTGGCAAAGAAACGCGTTTGAGCCAGGACCAGAGTCTGCAGCGTGCTCTCCGCCCACAGAAATGAGCCGTGAGGCTGCACCAGCGTTACCTACTGGAACCTCAACACATATGCCATTCTCCCAGAGCGTGCCTGCCCTGACTGGCACCGCTGTGGCCAACAATGACCTGGCAAGTCTTTTTGAGTGTCCGGTCTGCTTTGACTATGTGTTACCACCCATTCTTCCCTGTCAGAATGGCCATCTCATTTGTCTCAACTGTCGCTCAAAGCTCACACGTTGTCCGACTTGCCAGGGCCCATTGGGGTCCACTCGCAACTTGGCTATGGAGAAAGTGGCCAATTCAGTACTTTTCCCGTGTACATATTCCTCTTCTGGATATGAACTAACTCTGTGAACTAACTCTACACAGAAAAGGCAGACCAGGAAGAGCTCTGTGAGTTTAGGCCTTGTTCCTGTCCATTCCCTGGTGTTGCCTGTAAATGGCAAGGCTCTTTGGATGCTGTTGTGCCACATCTGATGCATCACCATGAGTCCATGACAACCCTACAGGGAAAGAAAATAGTTTTCCTTGCTATAGACATTAATCTTCCTGGTGCTGTTGACTGGGTGATAGTGCAGTCCTGTTTTGACTTTGACTTCATGCTAGTCTTGGAGAAACAGGAAAACCAAGATGGTCATCAGCAATTCTTTGCAATTGTACAGCTGATAGGAACACGCGAGCAAGCTAAAAATTTTGCTTATCGACTTGAGCTAAATGCTCATAGGTGGCGATTGGCTTGGGAAGCCACTCCTCGATCTATTCATGAGGGAACTGCAACAGCCATTATGAACAGTGACTGCCTAGTCTTTGACACCAGCATTGCGCAGCGTTTTGCAGAAAATGGCAATTTATGCATCATTGTAACTATTTCCATGTGTTGAAATGGCAAACAAACATTTTTTGGCCAGTATTTAAAACCACTGCATTCAGTTTCCCAGAGAATAAGGCACTTGTCTGCCTACCAACCAGAAACCTTTGTTAGGTGGAAGCTAGACACATGATGGTAAATCAAAGGAAAGGCTGTTAAATACAGGGAAAATTTGCATGTAATAACATTAATATATTTAAAAATAAGTCAACAGTAAACCACTGAAAAATATAGATATATTTACATGCAACATGGGCATCTTTTGTATTAAAAAAGGAAGCATTGTAAAGCAGTGCTGAATCTGTGTTTGCTGTAGATTGAGTGTACTGTTGAAAAATGCTGGGTTCTTCTTTTTGTTTTTCGTTTGCCTCTGTGTGTGTGTGTTTAGACTTTTTCCCTTTAACTGACAAGATGTGTTGAGCGCCCTTGGACCTCTGATATTCCCCTACGTGAGGCAATACATAGTGCTGCTGCTGTCTGTGTAGATTTTTTTGTGTCTGTATTTGCTAATTTTATTAATTCTAGTTTTCATTAAATAAATTTGACTTTCTTTTCTATAAATAAAAAAACATTAACTGTTCTCATCTCCAAGTGCTTTTACACATGTCACTGGCACATTCTGTCTCCCCTTCTTCTGCTTGGTTAACTTAATATCCTTTAGATTTCAACCAAGATGTCACTTACTCAAGGGCCCCTTCCTGTCATCCTCAACTGTGGAAGGCTAATTAACACATGTGTGCCTGCTAAGTCGCTTCAGTTGTGTTTGACTCTTTGCGACTCTATGGACTGTGCCCACCAGGCTCCTCTGTCCACGGGATCTTCCAGGTAAAAAAGTACTGGAGTGGGTTACCATGTCCTTCTTCAGGGGATCTTCCTGACCCAGGGATCCAACCTACATCTCTTAGGTCTCCTGCATTGGCAAACAAGTTCTTTACCACTACTGCCATCTGGAAAGTCCAGGCTAACTAACAGCCCTACAAAATTATCCACCTCCTAATCCTTGAAACCTGTGACTGTTCATTTATATGTCAAAAAAGACTTTGTAGCTGTGATTAAGTGAAGGGTCTGTAGACAGGGAGATTATCTTGATTATCTGACGGGCTCTAAATGTAACTACATTTAGATCTGCTGGATCATCAAAAAAGCAAGAGAGTTCCAGAAAAACATCTATTTCTGCTTTATTGACTATGCCAAAGCCTTTGACTGTGTGGATCACAAGAAACTGTGGAAAATTCTGAAAGAGACGGGAATACCAGACCACCTGACCTGCCTCTTGAGAAACCTGTATGCAGGTCAGGAAGCAACAGTTAGAACTGGACATAGAACAACAGACTGGTTCCAAATAGGAAAAGGAGTACATCAAGGTTGTATATTGTCACCTTGCTTATTTAACTTATATGCAGAGTACATCATGAGAAATGCTGGGCTGGAAGAAGCACAAGCTGGAATCAAGATTGCTGGGAGAAATATCAATAACCTCAGATATGCAGATGACACCACCCTTATGGCAGAAAGTGAAGAGGAACCAAAAAGCCTCCTGATGAAAGTGAAAGAGGAGAGTGAAAAAGTTGGCTTAAAGCTCAACAGTCAGAAAACGAAGATCATGGCATCTGGTCCCATCACTTCATGGGAAGTAGATGGGGAAACAGTGAAAACAGTGTCAGACTTTATTTTTGGGGGCTCCAAAATCACTGCAGATGGTGATTGCAGCCATGAAATTAAAAGACGCTTACTCCTTGGAAGGAAAGTTATGACCAACCTGGATAGCATATTCAAAAGCAGAGACATTACTTTGCCAACAAAGGTCCATCTAGTCAAGGCTATGGTTTTTCCAGTGGCCATGTATGGATGTGAGAGTTGGACTGTGAAGAAAGCTGAGTGCTGAAGAATTGATGCTTTTGAACTGTGGTGTTGGAGAAGCCTCTTGAGAGTCCCTTGGACTGCAAGGAGATCCAACCAGTCCATCCTAAAGGAGATCAGTCCTGGGTGTTCATTGGAAGGACTGATTCTGAAGCTGAAACTCTAATACTTTGACCACCTCATGCAAAGAGTTGACTCATTGGAAAAGACCCTGATGTTGGGAGGGATTGGGGGCAGGAGGAGAAGGGGACGACAGAGGATGAGATGGCTGGATGGCATCACCGACTCGATGGACATGAGTTTGGGTGAACTCCGGGAGTTAGTGATGGACAGGGAGGCCTGGCATGCTGTGATTCATGGGGTCGCAAAGAGTCGGACACAACTGAGCAACTGAACTGAACTGAAATGTAACCACAAGTGTCCTTATAAGAGGGAGCCTGAGGGAGATTTGTGATAGATAGTAGAGGAGATGCACACACAGAGGAGGTGGCATTATGACCATGGAGGAAGAGACTGGAGTGATGTGGCCAAAGCCAAAAACTGCTAGCAGCCACCAGAAGCTGGAAGACTCAGCTTCTGAGTCTTCATTAGAAAGCCTTTTTCCAGGATTGGATATAGATGTGAAGGCTGGAGGTACAGTAGCCATCTTGGGACCACAAGACATAAACATGAAAACATAAAAGTCAGTGTGCTTAAAGATGATCAAGATGAACGATGGAGAGAATATTCGAAGCTGTTTACAGTATCATTGAGCCTGTGACTGCCAACCTCAAATGTTCTGGTAATGGGAGAAAATAAAGCCTTCCCACTTGAAGGCTGTCTAATAGAACTTTCTGTTACTTGCAGGGAGAAGAATGCTTTACTGAAAAAAAGAAAACCCTTTCAGATAATCTCTTAACTATCCCTTTGAAATGGCCAGGCTAGGTTCTAGCACGTCCATTTTATAAACAAGGAAACAGAACTGCAGAGCCTATGTGGTTTAAATGTCTGGACCTGGTGGAAAGAGCATTTTTCTTTTCTTTTTTTGGTGTTGCTGCAAGGCTTCAGGGATCTTCGTTCCCTGATCAGGGATTGAACCACAGCCCTTGCCAGTGAAAAAGCAGAGTCCCAACCACGGAACTGCCTAGGAATTCTGGCAGGCATTTCCTTTGGTGTAGAAATAATACTGTCTAAACAAGAACTATCGCAGCATATTGTGTGGGCCTGTATCATAAGAACATCAAATGGCCCTGAAGGTGGCCCAGTTGGGGAACCCCTGCCCACTGACCCACTAGCCCCAGGGGCTTTGTCCTAGGAGAAGCACTGGATCCAGTGGTGGGGGTGGGAAGGAGCATGATGGGTCTCATTTACAACAGAAAGTGCCTTCATTCTAAGGAGAAGAAGAAATCCACTGCTGGAGGCACTTAGTGAAATCAAAGCTATCTTTAATGTATGTACAGAAAGTTGTGGCTGAATTCTCCCAACTCTAGATGGACCCTGAAACCCATTTTTAAAGCCAAACAGGCTATAGAACACCAGCACGTCATTCATCTCTAGTCTCTGAAGAACAGCATTCTGTGTCCAGGGTCACTCTGCCCCCAACAGTGTTACCCAGAGCAGTGTCCAGCTTGGAGATGCAAATGCTCTCCCATCCCCACCCCCTGGCCAGAGCTGTGTCTGCTATTAAGGAAGGAAAAGCAAATCCTAGAAGCTAGGAGGCCCTCCCAGAAGAAGGCTGCCCTGTCCTTGAGCTCCTCAGCTTGCAGAGCCCATTTCCACAGAGGATTCAATCCACACAGCACTGTGTGTGTGTTCAGGAATGCCTTCTCCTGCAGTAACAAACCAACACCCCAATGTCAGTGGTGCAACACAATAATAAACATCACAGACCAATACCTGTGTTCCTGGTTGACAGGTGGATTTCCAAGTAGTGGCAGAGGACCCCAGGCTCCTTGTACACTGTGGCTTCACTCTGCTGAGGCTCTGTAAAAGCACATGAAAGTTATAGTTGCTCAGTTGTGTCTGATTCTTTGTGACCCCATGGATTGTACAGTCCATGGAATTCTCCAGGTCAGAATACTGGAGTTGGTAGCCACTCCCTTCTCCAGGGGATCATCCCAACCCACGGATCGAACCCAGATCTCCCGTATTGCGAGTGGATTCTTTACCAGCTGAGCCAGCAGGGAAGCCCATAAGCTCATGATAAACAACTATAATCCAATAACTTTTTTTTTACAAAAAAATCTCTTTCCTATAGCTGAGACCCACACAAACATCAAAGACCTCACACATGAAAACGTCTGCCAAATAGTTCAAAGATTTCATGTGATAAGATTTAGAGCATTAAAAGTTATGAGTTCCCACATCTTTGACAGAGACTTCTGCTAAGTTCAGAAGACCTCACACACTTGGACACAACACAATTCTGAGGCCATGGACAATGATTCCCAAGAATCTCAGAGATTTCATAGACTGAGACAATGACTGGGAAACACTGCAGAGACTTCACATCCTGAGACACAGTCCCAAAGAGCTCAGCAATCTTACACTGTGGGCACAGCAGAAAACAATTCTGAGGCCTTAAGCTTTGGACTGGGTCCATTCTCTCCACCCCTTACTCCTCACCAACCTCACAGACCTCACGAGTTCAGAGAAAATCTAAAGCAGAGACCTCACATCCTATCACATAGAATCTTAATACGTTGGAGACCTTCAGACCTGAACACATACCTCAGACAGCTCTGGCAATTCACACCCTAGGAATGCACAACCCCCTAAGGGCTCAAACTATTCACTCAGAGGCATTGGTGGTAAGTACCTCAGCGATCTCATTTCCTTGAGATTCAGCTCTCCAAAACAGTTCAGAGGACATGACACAAAACCCCAAATAGCTCAGATGACTCACACTCTGGAACCCCAATCCATGGACAGTGATACCACACAGTTACACAGATGACTAAACAGACGCCACCCCTTAGAAATGGAACAGAGGTCAGAGACATCATACCCTTATCAGTGATTGTCCATCGGAAGAGACTCTTCACACCTGGGAACATATCCCAAATGGCTCAGAAGTCCCGTCATGTGACACAGGACCTCCCACCCAAAAAAACACAGACTTCATACACTGAACATAAATCCCCAAATTGCAGAAAGTTCACATCCTGGGACCCAGACCCCACAGAGCTCAGAGAACTCGCACTCTTGGACACAGGCCAGAAAACAATTTGGAGACATTAGGCCATGAACACAGATGCCCATGAGTTCACAGACCTCCTGTGTTGGGACCAGGATCCAAAATATCCCAGAGATTTCACACTATGGGGTACAGGTCCCCTAGAGAGTTCTTGCAGCCTAGACATAGTCACCAGAGAGTCTAAATTCACCTAGAGTGTTCAGATATATCACACCTTGGACACAGACCACCACCAAAAAAAAAAAAAAAACAACTGTTCAGAAAACTCCTAAATTGGGAACAGATTTCAAACAGACTCACAGACTTCATGGAAACCAACTGGCCAAGACAACTCCAACTTGAAACATAAACCTGATCAAATTCTAACACACCAATTATTAGTCAGAGGCATCACACCCTTACACAGAAACCACCAAATCTGTGAGTATACCCCAAGTGACACAGTGGTTTTATGTCATGGAACACACACCTAAAAGAACTCAGATGCCTCATACCCTTCAAGCAGCTCATATCCTCAAACAGCTGTTGTTGCTGCTACTGCTAAGTTGCTTCAGTCGTGTCCGACTCTGGGCAACCCCATAGACGGCAGCCCACCAGGTCCTGCCGTCCCTGGGATTCTCCAGGCAAGAACACTGGAGTGGGTTGCCATTTCCTCCTCCAATGCATGAAAGTGAAAAGTGAAAGTGAAGTCACTCAGTCGTGTCTGATCTGATCTGATCTGAAAGTTACTGGAAACTAAGAGCTTCCAGTCTCTGGAGGGTTCAGATATAGAGAAAAGATAAATGTTTCAATTTGTTTATAAAATACAATTTTACCAAATTACTGTCATAATTAGTTTGAGGGGAAGGGTTTTTTTCCTTACACCTGGAAAGCACAGATTCAAATCAGTAATTTTTCAGATAGAAACCATAAAAGTTATAAGCATATTCACCACTTACTTCAGTCCATTTGTTAACCTTTGTGAAGTCATTAGGTTTTCTATTAGAATCTTTTACCCAATTCAGAAACTGGTATTTATCCAAAAGTCCTTTTTATAAATCTTCTTGAAGAGGCGAAACTTGTTTAATGCTATGAGAATATTTTGAGATAGTAACTAGAATTATGCCTGATAAAATTTTACCCAAACATACCAGATTTTAGGAACTTCATACAGTTTCTAGGATATCTAGATTAATAAAATTTACTATACAACATAACCTGAGACTTATTACTCACTTGACAATACATCTCATGTAATTCTGTATACAATATGAACCTAATTAGTGTAATCTCTCTCTTTGGGATATTTCAGGGGCCCTCTCAGATCAGATCAGATCAGATCAGTCGCTCAGTCGTGTCCGACTCTTTGCGACCCCATGAATCGCAGCACGCCAGGCCTCCCTGTCCATCACCAACTCCTAGACTTCACTCAGACTCACGTCCGTCGAGTCCGTGATGCCATCCAGCCATCTCATCCTCTGTCGTCCCCTTCTCCTCTTGGCCCCAATCCCTCCCAGCATCAGTCTTTTCCAATGAGTCAACTCTTTGCATGAGGTGGCCAAAATACTGGAGTTTCAGCTTCAGCATCATTCCTTCCAAAGAAATCCCAGGGCAGATCTCCTTCAGAATGGACTGGTTGGATCTCCTTGCAGTCCAAGAGACTCTCAAGAGTCTTCTCCAACACCACAGTTCAAAAGCATCAATTCTTCAGCACTCAGCTTTCTTCGCAGTCCAACTCTCACATCCATACATGACCACTGGAAAAACCATAGCCTTGACTAGACGGACCTTTGTTGGCAAAGTAATGTCTCTGCTTTTGAATATGCTGTCTAGGTTGGTCATAACTTTCCTTCCAAGGAGTAAGCATCTTTTAATTTCATGGCTGCAGTCACCATTTACAGTGATTTTGGAGCCCAGAAAAATAAAGTCTGGCACTGTTTCCACTGTTTCTCCATCTATTTCCCATGAAGTGGTGGGACCAGATGCCATGATCTTCGTTTTCTGAATGTTGAGCTTTAAGCCAACTTTTTCACTCTCTGCTTTCACTGTCATCAACAGGCTTTTTAGTTCCTCTTCACTTTATGCCATAAGCGTGGTATCATCTGCATATCTGAGGTTATTGATATTTCTCCCAGCAATCTTGATTCCAGTTTGTGTTTCTTCCAGTCCAGCGTTTCTCATGATGTGCTCTGCATATAAGTTAAATAAACAGGGTGACAATATACAGCCTTGACAAACTCTTTTTCCTATTTGGAACCAGTTTGTTGTTCCATGTCCAGTTCTCACTGTTGCTTCCTGACCTGCATATAGGTTTCTCAAGAGGCAGATCAGGTGGTCTGGTATTCCCATCTCTTTCAGAATTGTCCACACTTTATTGTGATCCACACAGTCAAAGGCTTTGGGCATAGTCAATAAAGCAGAAATAGATGTTTTTCTGGAACTCTCTTGCTTTTTCCGTGATCCAGCGGATGTTTGCAATTTGATCTCTGGTTCCTCTGCCTTTTCTAAAACCAGCTTGAACATCAGGAAGTTCACGGTTCACATATTGCTGAAGCCTGGCTTGGAGAATTTTGAGTATTACTTTACTAGCATGTGAGATGAGTGCAATTGTGCGGTAGTTTGAGCATTCTTTGGCATTGCCTTTCTTTGGGATTGGAATGAAAACTGACATTTTCCAGTTCTGTGGCCACTGCTGAGTTTTCCAAATTTGCTGGCATATTGAGTGTGGCACTTTCACAGCATCATCTTTCAGGATTTGGAATAGCTCAACTGGAATTCCATCATCTCCACTAGCTTTGTTCGTAGTGATGCTTTCTAAGGCCCACTTGACTTCACGTTCCAGGGTGTCTGGCTCTAGGTCAGTGATCACACCATCGTGATTATCTGGGTCGTGAAGATCTTTTTTGTACAGTTCTTCTGTGTATTCTTGCCATCTCTTCTTAATATCTTCTGCTTCTGTTAGGTCCATACCATTTCTGTCCTTTATCGAGCTCATCTTTGCATGAAATGTTCCTTTGGTATCTCTGATTTTCTTGAAGAGATCTCTAGTCTTTCCCATTCTGTTGTTTTCCTCTATTTCTTTGCATTGTTCACTGACGAAGGCTTTCTTATCTCTCCTTGCTATTCTTTGGAACTCTGCATTCAGATGTTTATATCTTTCCTTTTCTCCTTTGCTTTTTGCTTCTCTTCTTTTCACAGCTATTTGTAAGGCCTCCCCAGACAGCCATTTTGCTTTTTTGCGTTTCTTTTCCATGGGGATGGTCTTGATCCCTGTCTCCTGTACAATGTCATGAACCTCATTCCATAGTTCATCAGGCACTCTATCTATCAGATCTAATCCCTTGAATCTATTTCTCACTTCCACTGTATAATCATAAGGGATTTCATTTAGGTCATACCTGAATGGTCTAGTGGTTTTCCCTACTTTCTTCAATTTCAGTCTGAATTTGGCAATAAGGAGTTCATGGTCTGAGCCAC
The DNA here is from genome assembly GCF_002263795.3 of Bos taurus. Classification (NCBI taxonomy): domain Eukaryota; kingdom Metazoa; phylum Chordata; class Mammalia; order Artiodactyla; family Bovidae; genus Bos; species Bos taurus. Next base: position 86,848,921 of record NC_037357.1, read on the forward strand.
AGTCAGCTCCTGGTCTTGTTTTTGCTGACTGTGTAGAGCTTCTCCATCTTTGGCTGCAAAGAATATAATCAATCTGATTTTGGTGTTGACCATCTGGTGATGTCCATGTATAGAGTCTTCTCTTGTGTTGTTGGAAGAGGGTGTTTGTTATGACCAGTGCATTTTCTTGGCAAAACTCTATTAGTCTTTGCCCTGCTTCATTCCATATTCCAATGCCAAATTTGCCTGTTACTCCAGGTGTTTCTTGACTTCCTACTTTTGCATTCCAGTCCCCTATAATGAAAAGGACATCTCTTTTGGGTGTTAGTTCTAAAAGGTCTTGTAGGTCTTCATAGAACCGTTCAACTTCAGCTTGTTCAGCATTACTGGTTGGGGCATAGACTTGGATTACTGTGATATTGAATGGTTTGCCTTGGAAACAAACAGAGATCATTCTGTCATTTTTGAGATTGCATCCAAGTACTGCATTTCGGACTCTTTTGTTGACCATGATGGCTACTCCATTTCTTCTGAAGGATTCCTGACCGCAGTAGTAGATATAATGGTCATCTGAGTTGAATTCACCCAATCCAGTCCATTTCAGTTCGCTGATTCCTAGAATGTTGACATTCACTCTTGCCATCTCTTGTTTGACCACTTCCAATTTGCCTTGATTCGTGGACCTGACATTCCAAGTTCCTATGCAATATTGCTCTTTATAGCATCAGACCTTGCTTCTATCACCAGTCACATCCACATCTGGGTATTGTTTTTGCTTTGGCTCCATCCCTTCATTCTTTCTGGAGTTATTTCTCCACTGATCTCCAGTAGCATATTGGGCACCTACTGACCTGGGGAGTTCCTCTTTCAGTATCCTCTCCTTTTGCCTTTTCATACTGTTCATGGGGTTCTCAAGGCAAGAATACTGAAGTGGTTTGCCATTCCCTTCTTCAGTGGACCACAAAGTTAGCTAGAAATCTACATTAGAATGATTTAGGAAGTTTTTTCAACAAGTATCAAAAGGTTTAGAACACTCAGTCAGATAGGATTATAGGTCATTGTGAAACAACAGCTATTCACTTAGCCAAAATAACAATAAGGGATTTCAGAACATGTCATTTAAAAGATAAAGAAACTTAAATCTACGATCATAGGCAGTTCAATATCTGAAGAAAAGGTGTCTTCTTAACAGAAAGAAAAGCTAAATTCAAGTTTTTGCACCATCTTACTTTACTTAAAAGGTAAACTTAATTAACTTTATTTTAAACTTAGTCCTAAGTTCAGTTCAGCTCAGTTGCTCAGTCGTGTCCAACTCTTTGCAACCCCATGAATCGCAGCACACCAGGCCTCCCTGTCCATCACCAACTCCCAGAGTTCACTCAAACTCATGTCCATCGAGTCAGTGATGCCATCCAGCCATCTCATCCTCTGTCGTCTCCTTCTCCTCCTATCCCCAATCCCTCCCAGCGTCAGAGTCTTTTCCAATGAGTCACCTCTTTGCGTGAGGTGGCCAAAGTATTGGAGTTTCAGCTTTAGCATCATTCCTTCCAAAGAACACCCAGGACTGATCTCCTTTAGGATGGACTGGTTGGATCTCCTTGCAGTCCAAGGGACTCTCAAGAGTCTTCTCCAACACCACAGTTCAAAAGCATCAATTCTTCGGTGCTCAGCCTTGTTCACAGTCCAACCCTCACATCCATACATGACCACTGGAAAAACCATAGCCTTGACTAGATGGACCTTTGTTGGCAATGTAATGTCTCTGCTTTTGAATATGCTGTCTAGGTTGGTCATAAGTTTCCTTCCAAGGAGTAAGCGTCTTTTAATTTCATGGCTGCAGCCACCATCTGCAGTGATTTTTGACCCCCAAAAAGTAAAGTCTGACACTGTTTCCACTGTTTCCCCATCTATTTCCCATGAAGTGATGGGACCAGATGCCATGATCTTCGTTTTCTGAATGTTGAGCTTTAAGCCAACTTTTTCACTCTCCACTTTCACTTTCATCAAGAGGCTTTTTAGTTCCTCTTCACTTCTGCCATAAGGGTGGTGTCATCTGCATATCTGAGGTTACTGATATTTCTCCCAGCAATCTTGATTCCAGCTTGTGCTTCTTCCATCCCAGCATTTCTCATGATGTACTCTGCATATAAGTTAAATAAACAGGGTGACAATATACAGCCTTGACGTACTCCTTTTCCTATTTGGAACCAGTCTGTTGTTCCATGTCCAGTTCTCACTGTTGCTTCCTGACCTGCATACAGGTTTCTCAAGAGGCAGATCAGGTGGTCTGGTATTCCCATCTCTTTCAGAATTTTCCACAGTTTATTATGATCCACACAGTCAAAGGCTTTGGCATAGTCAATAAAGCAGAAATAGATGTTTTTCTTAGTCCTAACCATATACAAAACTCTTTCCTCATGGTTCACTTTTCACAAACCTTATCACTTTCTGTACCCATTATTATGTTCTTCCATCCTAAAAAGGCACCTGTAAGTCAGGCTTACCTCCTTTTCCATTCACAAAATGCAATTCCATTCCTCATACCTTCTTTACCCAAAACACACTTCCTACTTCCCTTAAGCAACCAAGAACTGACTTTTATGTTAGCATTTTATAGATTGGTGAGCATAAATATCAGTGATTATTTCTAAAATCTTTGTTTTCTTAGAACATTTTAGGATGGCACCAAACATCATTTTTAATCCCAAATCTCTTTAGTTTCTCTGTAAGAGGTAATAAGTGTTTAGTAGTAAATGTTTCAAAATCTTATTTTATTTGGAAATGACTTAGCTATTCAATAGACTTCCAACACTTAGTTTAGCACAACCCTTAGAAGTTAAAGTTACCTCAGTCTGGAGAGACTATTTTAGACAGACATTCCTAAAGCATAATTATTCTTAATAAAGTTTATCTAAAGGCTCATATTACATTTATATTTTTTAGAAGTTTCTTCACTCAAGGTAATTTCCTTGCTGACAAACTTGTAACAGATATAATAATATTTAACTTATATTAACCTAGGTACAATGAAAATATTCTGCTTAATGAAAATTACTCTTAGACATGTCTACATTATTTAGATCAACAAATAAACATTAATATCAGGTATTTAATACTGAATATTTCTCAGTTCACATGAACCTGAAATTCATTTAAGTTAATTTCTCTTGCATTTAGAATTATTTGATTTGTAAGTGCTTACTTTTTAAAGGCCAATTAGATTAGAACTCATTTACAAACTGATCTCAGCAATCAGCAATATTATCAAAAAAAAAAACAAAGACACACACTGAGACATACATATATCCAAATAGACACAAGAGATCCTATAGCTTTGTTTTCCAAACTTAGTTATGAATAAAAAATGGTTGGAACAAGATTTTAAAAGGCTTTGTTCCCCCCTTTTAAAAGGCTTTTTTCCTTTTGGCTTCAGGAATTAGATATGGTCTAGGTAAGTGATCCAGAGAGCTCTGGTCTAAAGGTATAGGAGGAGTTACTTCCTCAGGGTAAGAATTCTTAAAGAGAGAATTTTTTCTTCAGGCTTCATCTGGAGTCTAAATAATATAGTGACCACATTGTCAAAAATTGTATTTTTTGTGTGTGTGACCATAGTTTTATAGCCAAAATTTAGACCAGATAGTGCTTACCTTGGCCCTGATAACAAGGGCAGATTGGTCCCAGCAGGGATTGTCCCTCTGGGGAAGTAGGGGTCTTAGTTTGATCAGCCCCAGCCTGTTGATTACAGGAGGAAGTCTTGGACATAAGGGAACTTCAGCCCATTTTCCTATCCTATGTCAATAAAGATCTAATATTTTAGGCTATTTTTCTTATCATTGGACCATAGCTATAGATTGGCCAGTCAAAAAAAATTTTTTTTCCCCAAGGGGTTCCCAGGGGGAGTGTGGAACCTTATAGTGAGCAATTCCCACATTAGCTCAAGCAGTTTGTACCAGATGTCTGTGCACTCAAACCAAACCAACAAAACCAAACCAAACCAGAACTTCACCAGGCAGGAGTCACACTCCAAATGAAACAAAAGGCAAAGAGATGCCCAGAAATCAAAAGCCAAGTGGCAAGAGTGCCCCAAAAACATGGTTAAGTGATGCCCAGAAATAAAAAACCAAATGGCATAAATGTCAAACATGACTTCCCAGTTCGACTAGACCTGCAACCTGGCAAAGTCAGTGCTAACAGCCTTTTTTCAGTTTTGATATAGTTTCAAGCAATTTCTTGTTGATTTTCTGCGAAGAAGTTACTCTATCATTTCCTGTTTTAGAAGTTTTAGATACCAAAGCATGGCCGGCCTTTTCTAATTGTGCATGCAAAAAATATCACTTTTAGAATATCAAAAGAACCCCAATTTGGCCATTTCAGGTTGAGATCTCTTTTAGTATAATTTCTCCAATTAACTAGGTACTTGGAGGTATGAGTTCCATGCATATTGTACATGAATCTGGCTAGAGTGTAACTCAAGATGCTGGCTTTCTAACACCCCTTTGTTTCTGTTTTTGAGAAATTCTGTTTCCCATTTTAAGCTGAATTTGTCAGGGAGAAAAGTCACTAGTGAACTTGTGTAGTGGACCCATGTGCTTCTTGTGAGCTTAACTCCGCCAGGAGTCGCCCCAGAGTTGTTTCAGCTTGTCTTACAGGTCTCGGATCCTGCCTCCAGCAATCTAAGACCACCATGGCTGCTCAGGTCGATGAATGGCCAGTTCTTAGGTGTGACCCCCAGATGAGCAAGTATTTTAATTAATGAGTGGGTTTCCCTATGGGACCACTGCAAAGTATGAGGACTAGGCCTCCACCACTCCTGTAAATTTCTCAGTCACCTGAGAAAACTGAAACTGGCCGGGAGGAGTCTTGTCCCTTTTTTTCAGAGCAAAACTCTCATGTATTTTCCTCACTTTTATCCTGACAAATTCTATAAAGGCAGTCAAGTTGAAGAAAAGTGTCAGATCAGCCTCTTACTTAACCACTCGGTCAAGACCATTCAGTCCCCTACAATGGCGCGACCTCAGTATCTTTCAGCAGAGCCCTGGGTATTCCTCAATTTTTTCACAATCGAGCCCCCTCTACCCAGTACCTTTTCACTGTGTGGGCAATTCTCCTGGCATCTTTCAACCAGCCCCTCACCCGGAATCTTTTGACTGGGTGGGAATTCCTTGGTATCTTTCAACAGGGCACCACTCAATGTCTAGACCACGAGTGGGTATGTCCCGGATGTTTCACCTGGGCTCCCGCCCCAGTATCTTTCCTACTGGGAGGGGGCAGGTAACCTGCTCCACTGCCAAATAAAACTGAGAATCTCAACTGATATGGTAGATTCAAGAACCAGGAGAGACTTACCCAAATTCGTCTGCACCCCCTGAGGAGGCAGACGGGTGCAAGGGGCCGCTGCTGGTACCAAAGCTCCAGTTCCTCGTGGAGTCCAGTCAAAGGAAGGAAGTCCACTCTGGGTCCCTTCATGGTTGCCATAACTGTTGACTAAAAAAGATATACAACTTGACAGTTGTGAGTTAAGTTTTATTTGGGGCAAAATGAGAACTGCAGCCTGGGAGGCAGCATCTCAGATAGCTCTGAGAGACTGCTCCAAAGCGGCAGATGTTGGGAAAGTCAATATATAAGGTTTTGGTGAAGGGGGAGTTCAATACCATGGAGCACTCATTTTACAAAAGGGTTTTTGTTAGTCATGAGGATCTGATGTCACCATGAAGGGATTTAGTGCTTCTCTAGATATGAGGAGATGCAAGGATTGAGATAATAAAATCTGTTCCTAAAAACATCCATCAAAAGACCTGTCCCACCAGATTCCCTGGAGCAGAGAGTGCCTCACTCCACCCTGAACTCCCTCTGGGATTGTTGAAGGTCAACAGCTATAGCAGCATGGGGTTCAATCTCCATAGAGGCAGATGGCAAATGCCTTTGCTGTTCAGTCATTGACAATGCTCTTGGTAAATGCCAATTTGTAGTTGACATCTCTAAACAAGAACTGTCACAGCAAACTGTGTGGCCCTGTGTCATAACATCAAATGGCCCTGATAGTTGGGGAAACAATGCCTGCTGCCCCACTAGCCCCAGGGGCTTTGTCCTAGGAGAAGCACTGTGCCCAATGGTGGGGTTGGAAAGGAGCATGATGGGTCTCATTTACAACAGAAAGTGCCTTCATTCTAAGGAGAAGAAATCCACTGTTGGAGCCATTTAGTGAAATCAAAGCTATCTTTAATGTATGTACAGAAAGTTGTGGCTGAATTCTCCCAACTCTAGATGGACCCTGAAACCCATTATTAAAGCCGAACATGGTTATGGAACACCAGTACCTCATTCACCTCTGCGTCTCTGAAGAACAGCATTCTGTGTCCAGGGTCACTCTGCCCCTGGCAGTGTTTCCCAGAGCCGGTGTCCAACTTGGAGATGCAAATGTTCTCCCATCACCACCCCCTGGCCAGAGCTGTGTCTGCTATTAAGGAAGGAAAAGCAAATCCTAGAAGCTAGGAGGCCCTCCCAGAAGAAGGCTGCCCTGTCCTTGAGCTCCTCAGCTTGCAGAGCCCATTTCCACAGAGGATTCAATCCACACAGCACTGTGTGTGTGTTCAGGAATGCCTTCTCCTGCAGTAACAAACCAACACCCCAATGTCAGTGGTGCAACACAATAATAAACATCACAGACCAATACCTGTGTTCCTGGTTGACAGGTGGATTTCCAAGTAGTGGCAGAGGACCCCAGGCTCCTTGTACACTGTGGCTTCACTCTGCTGAGGCTCTGTAAAAGCACATGAAAGTTATAGTTGCTCAGTTGTGTCTGATTCTTTGTGACCCCATGGATTGTACAGTCCATGGAATTCTCCAGGTCAGAATACTGGAGTTGGTAGCCGCTCCCTTCTCCAGGGGATCATCCCAACCCATGGATCGAACCCAGATCTCCCGTATTGCGAGTGGATTCTTTACCAGCTGAGCCAGCAGGGAAGCCCATAAGCTCATGATAAACAACTATAATCCAATAACTTTTTTTTACAAAAAAAAGATAGCCGTGTCTTAGCTGTGACTTAGCTGCTGCTGCTGCTGCTAAGTCACTTCAGTCATGTCCGACTCTGTGCGACCCCATAGATGGCAGCCCACCAGGCTCCCCAGTCCCTGGGATTCTCCAGCCAAAACACTGGAGTGGGTTGCCATTTCCTTCTCCAATGCGTGAAAAGTGAAAGTGAAGTCGCTCAGTCTTGTCCAACCCTCAGAGAGCCCATGGACCACAGCCTTCCAGGCTCCTCCATCCATGGGATTTTCCAGGCAAGAATATTGGAGTGGGGTGCCATTGCCTTCTCTGTCCTATAGCTGAGACCCACACAAACATCAAAGACCTCACACATGAAAACATCTGCCAAATAGCTCAAAGATTTCATGTGGTAAGATTTAGACCCATAAGAGTTATGAGTTCCCATATCTTTGACAGAGACTTCCGCAAAGTTAAGAAACCTTAAACTCTGGACCCACATCCCCCCGCAAAGCACAAATCCTCACTCGCATGCAGAAAATACACTCCAACAACTCAGAAAACTTACACTGCAATAAAAAGAACTATGAACACCTCAACAATCTCATTCTGTGGTACCGCACTATTCAAGCATGAAGACCTCACACACTTGGACACAGAACATGATTCTGAGGCCTTGGACAGTGATTCCCAAGAAACTCAGAGATTTCATAGGCTGGGACAATGATTCAGAAACACTGCAGAGACCTCACACCCTGAGACACAGATTCCCAAGGAGCTCATTTGTCTTACACTGTGGGCAAAGCAGAAAACAATTCTGAGGCCTTAAGCTTTGGACCGGGTCCACTCACTCCACCCCCTACTCCTGCCAACCTCACAGACCTCACAAATTCAGAGAAAATCCAAAGCAGAGATCTTACATCCTGTCACACAGAATCCTAATACATTAGAGACTGTCACCTGAACACATACCTCAGATAGCTCTGACTATTCCCATCCTAGGAACACATCACCCCCTAAGGGCTCAAACAATTCACTCAGGGGCATGGGTGGCAACTACTTCAGTGATCTCATCTCCTTGAGATTCATCTCACCAAAACAGTTCAGAAGACATGACACAAATCCCCAAACATTGCAGAGTTCTCACACTGTGGAACCCCAATTCATGGACAGATGATTCCATACAGTTACACAGATGGCTAAACAGATCCCACTACTTAGAAACAGAACAGAGGTCAGAGACATCATACCCTTAATAGTGATCGTCCATAGAAACAGATTCTTCACACCTGGGAACATATCCCAAATGGCTCAGAAGTCCCATCATGTGACACAGAACCTCCCACCCAAAAAAACACACAGACTTCATACTCTGAACATAGATCCCCAAATTGCATAAAGTTCACATCCAGGGACCCAGATCCCAAAGAGCTCAGAGAACTCACACCCTTGGACAGAGACCAGAAAAAAATTTGGAGACCTCTGGCCATGAACACAAATACCCATGAGTTCACAGACCTCCTATGTTGGGACCAGGATCCAAAATAGCCCAGAGATTTCACACTATGGGGTACATGTCTCCAGAGAGTCCTTGCAGCCTAGACATAGTCACCAGAGAGTCTGAATTCACCTAGAGAGTTCAGACATCTCACACCTTGGACACAGAACACCAAAAAGAAATGTTCAGAAACCTAAATTGCTAACAGATATCGAACAGACTCACAAACTTCACAAACTTCATGGAAACCAATTGGCAAACACAATTCCAACTTGAGACATAAAACTGATCAATTTCTAACAGACCACTTATTAGTCACAGGCATCACACCCTTACACAGAAACCACCAAATGTGTGACATTACCCTAAGTGACAGGGGTTTCATGGCATGGAACACACACCCAAAAGAACTCAGATGCCTCATACCCTTCAGACAGCTCATATTCTCAAACAACTAAAAGAACTCATTTCTTGGACCCTGACTAAAAAACAATTCATAATCCTTGTACCAATATCAAACATCTCAAAGAAACTCAGAGACCTCAAGCGTTGTGGCACAGATATAGAACCACCTCCAAGACATCACACTGTGAAACACACCCAATGTGAAAGTGAAAGTTTTAGTCACTCAGTCGTGTCTGACTCTTTGTGACCTCATGGACTGTCACCGACCAGGCTCCTCTGTCCATGTGGGTTCTCCAGGCAAGAACACTGGAGTGGGTGGCCATTTCCTTCTCCAGGTGATCTTCTTGACCCAGGGATCAAACCTGTATTGCTGGCAGATTCTTTACCGTCTGAGCCACTAGGAACACGCCCAGGGATGCAATAATTCAAACAGCTCAAAAAAAAAAAAAAAAAAACAGCTCAGAGACATCATATCTTGGGACAGAGCCCACATCCCCACCTCTGGCCCCACCCCAATGGTTCAGAGACCTAACACCATGGAAAAAAATTCTTCACATATTTCAAAGACTTCAAATTCTTGAGAAAAATACATATATTTTCAGATCTCTCACAGCCTGGACACACATTCCAAAAGAGCTCAGATACAACATACCATAAGGCACAGAGGATTAACCTTGGAATTGAGATTTTCCAGAAAGAACAGAAATATGGTACTTTAAAGCATGTATCAAATGATTCAGGAATCTTGTACCATTCAAGACAGATGCCAAAGGAGTTCTAAGAATTTACATTTTGAGATCTGGACACCAAAACAACTGAGAGACCTCACACTCAAGTACAGGAACTACAAACACCTTAGAGCTCTCATTCCTTGGGATTCAGGTCTATAAATGGCTTAGAGACTTCAGTCAGTGGAAACAGTACTTTAATAAATCGATAACATCACACACTGGAACTGATAAGACCACCACCACCCCAAAGAACAGAGACTTCACAAATATACCCCCAAACAACTTAGGGAACTCAGGTCATTGGACACAGAAATCAAAGGTTCCAAGACACCTCACCCACTGAACAGACACACAAACACACATAATTCAGAGTTTTCAAATTCTTTGCTATAGGTGCTCAAATAGTTAAAGTAACTCCTAATTCAAATAAAGTCCCCAGAGATCTGAGAGATGACATATTCTTTAGAATGAACTTCCAACAGTATAAGGATCTTGCACCCAGAACCACAGTACCCAACTATAATCCGAAGAGTGTGGGGGAGTAGTCGGGGGGATCTCTGAGGATCTTTTTTCTTTCTCTTGGTTTGCCCCAAATGGTGGCCCCAGTCCAGAACCATATGACAGCAGTGTAGGCAGCTAAATACCCAAGAGAAATGACACCATTCTGGCCAGAGGACCAAGGAAACAAGCTCCTGAAGGCTGCAGAATGGGGAGGGAAATCCCACAGAAGAGAGAGCTAGAGAAAGGAATCCCCTAATTCCATGTATAAACTGACACAAGTCTCAGGCTTGCTCCTGAGCTATACGTGCATAAGGACAGCAAAGCTTTGAATATTATGGTCCACAAAAGGGGAGATAAAACTTGTGGTTTGAACCCAAACAAGTGGATTGTTTGGTAAAACAAATCATTATTTTCAGGAACTTAAGAAGACCTAGAGTCTAAATAACACAATCTTTAAAATATCCCAGATATAACCTAAACTTCCTATACATACAAAGAACCAAGAAAATGCAGCCAATTCTCAGAGACTAGATAGCAGATACGAACATGCAGAGACTCAGATGTTAGAATTCTCAAAATCTTTTTAAAAGACTTTACAGTCTTTTAAAAGCTATGCCAACTATGTCTCATGAAGCAAAGGTAAATACATCTGAAATGAACAGTATGCTAGAAGTTTTTAGTACAGAAATGTTTTAAAGGGGCTTCCCAAGTGGTGCTAGTGGTAAAGAACTCCCCTGCCAATGCAGGAGACATAAGAGACACGGGTTCAATTCCTGGGTTGGAAGATCCCTTGGAGTAGGAAATGGCAACCCAGTCCAGTGTTCTTGCTTGGAGAGTCCCATGGACAGAAGAGCCTGGCAGGTTACAATCCATAGGGTCACAAAGAGTCAGATACAACTGAAGCGACTTAGCACGCATGCACGCACATGTTTTAAAGACTATAAAGTTTCTTTAGTACTTTACAGAGTATGTAAAACTGTAGAGAAACTATAACAAAGAACCATGTGGAAATTTTAGAACCAAAATACAACATTAGAAATTTTAAAAGTATCTGGATAGTCTCAATAGAAGAATGGGTATGACAGAGGAGTCAGTGAACTTGAACAATGGTGACACCCTTATGGCAGAAAGTGAAGAGGAACCAAAAAGCCTCCTGATGAAAGTGAAAGTGGAGAGTGAAAAAGTTGGCTTAAAGCTCAACATTCAGAAAACGAAGATCATGGCGTCTGGTCTCATCACTTCATGGGAAATAGATGGGGAAACAGTGGAAACAGTGTCAGACTTTATTTTGGGGGGCTCCAAAATCACTGCAGATGGTGATTGCAGCCATGAAATTAAAAGATGCTTACTCCTTGGAAGGAAAGTTATGACCAACCTAGATAGCATATTCAAAAGCAGAGACATTACTTTGCCAACAAAGGTCCACCTAGTCAAGGCTATGGTTTTTCCAGTGGTCATGTATGGATGTGAGAGTTGGACTGCGAAGAAAGCTGAGTGCCGAAGAACTGATGCTTTTGAACTGTGGTGTTGGAGAAGACTCTTGAGAGTCCCTTGGACTGCAAGGAGATCCAATCAGTCCATCCTAAAGGAGATCAGTCCTGGGTGTTCTTTGGAAGGAATGATGCTAAAGGTGAAACTCCAGTGCTTTGGCCACCTCATGCGAAGAGTTGACTCACTGGAAAAGACTCTGATGCTGGGAGGGATTGGGGGCAGTAGGAGAAGGGGACGACAGAGATTGACATGGTTGGATAGCATCACTGACTCGATGGACATGAGTTTGAGTGAACTCTGGGAGTTGGTGATGGACAGGGAGGCCTGGCGTGCTGCAATTCATGGGGTCACAAAGAGTTGGACATGACTGAGTGACTGAACTGAACTGAACTGAATAGAAATTATCCAATTTGAAGAACAAAAAGAAAAATATTGAAAAATGTGGCCAGAACTTCAGGAACCTACAGGATCATATCAAAAGGTCTAATATTCATGTCATTGGAGTCTAAGAAACACAGGATGCTACTGGTAAGTACAAAATACTGAAGAAATAATAGGACAATTGTCCCCAACTTGGGTGAAAGAAATAAACGAACAGACGTGAGAAATGCAGTGATCTCCACGATGCATACACACAAAGAAAATCATGTCAAAAATATCATAATCAAATTGCCAAAAACAAAAGATGAAGTATCTTGAAAGCAATTAGAGAAAAACAACACATTACTCAGAGGAGGAAAGGGACACAAATTTAACATATTTCTCATCAGAAGTACAGTGGCCAAAAGACACTGGAACAATGTCTTGAAAGTAACAGTCAACTCAGACTTCCAATCAGCAAAAATGACATTCAGAACTGAGAACAAAATACATTCTCAGATGACAGAAAATTAAGAGAACTTGTAAACAGCAGACCTGCTCTACAAGAAATGATCAAGAAAAATGACACCAGAGGGAAACTTGGAAGTTCAGGAATGAAGGAAGAGCAAAAGAAATGGTAAATATCTGGGTAAACATAGAACACAGTTTTTTCCCTCATAAATGCTTTAAAATATGAATGATTTTTCTAAGCAAAATGTTATCATCTGTTGATGTTTCAGAATATACAGATGTAACACATATGACAATGTAACAGAACAGCATAGGGTAAAGGCAGATCATGGTTGCAAAACTCCTACATTTTACCTGAAGTGCTAAAATATCAACTCCAAAAAGACTGAAAAGTTAGGTATATTCATTGTAATCCCTAGAAAGTGAAGTCGCTCAGTCATGTCTGACTCTTACCGAGCCCATGGACTGCAGCCCACCAGGCTCCTCCGTCCATGGGATTTTCCAGGCAAGAGTACTGGACTGAGGTGCCATTGCCTTCTCCAGAGCAACCACTAAAAATTATTACAAACAGATAGAGCCAAAATCCACTTTGTTCTTCAGTCACTCAGGGTGTCCGACTCTTTTGAGACCCCATGGACTGCAACATACCAGGCTTCCCTGTCCTTCACTGTCTCCCGGACTTTGCTCAACTTCATGTCCATTGAGTCAAGGATGCCAACCAACCATCTCAACCTCTGTCATCCCCTTCTCTTCCTGCCCTCAATCTTTCCTAGCATCAGAGTCTTTTCCAATGAGTTAGTTGGCTTTTCCCATCAGGTGCCCAAAGTATTGGAGCTTCAGCTTCAGCATCAGTCCTTATGATGGATATCCAGGATTGATTTCCTTTCAGATTGACTGGTTTGATCTCCTTGCAGTCCAAGGGACTCTCAAGAGTCTTCTCCAGCACCACAGTTTGAAAGCATCAATTCTTCGGTGCTCAGCCTTCTTTATGGTTGAATGCTCACGTCTGTACATGACTACTGGGAAAACCATCTCTTTGAATATACGGACCTTTGTCAGCCAAGTGATGTCTCAGCTTACTAATATGCTGTCTAGCTTTGTCACAGCTTTCCCTCGAGGACCAAGCATCTTTTAATTTCATGGCTGCAGTGACTGTCCATAGTGATTTGGGAGCCCAAGAAAATAAATTCTGTCACTGTTTCCATTTTTTGCCCATCTATTTGCAATGAAGTGATGGGACCAGATGCCATGATCTTAGTCTTTTTGAATGTGGAGTTTTAAGCCAGCTCTTTCACTGTCCTCTTTCAATTTCATCAGAGGCTCTTTAATTTCTCTTTGATTTCTGCCATTAAGGGGTGTCATCTGCATATCCAAGGTTATTGATATTTCTCCCAGCAATCTTGATTCCAACTTGTGAGTCATTCAGCCCAGCATTTCATATGATTCATTCTGCATAAAGTTAAATAAGCAGGGTGACAATATGCAGACTTGACATAATCCTTTCCTGATTTTGAACCATCCATTCTTGCACATCTGGTTCTAACTGTTGCTTCGTGTTCTGCATACAGGTTTCTCAGGAGACAGGAAAGGTGGTCTGGTATTCCCATCTCTTTCAGAATTTTCCAGTTTGTTGTGATCCACACAGTCAAAGGCTTTAGGGTAGTCAATGAAGTAGAAATAGATGATTTTGGGGGAATTCCCATGCTTTTTCTAGGGTCCAGTACATGTTGGCAATTTGATCTCTGCTTCTTCTCCCTTTTCTAAATCCAGCTTATACATCTGGTACTTTTTGGGTCATGTACTACTGAAGCCTAGCTTGAAGGACTTTGAGCATAATCTTGTTAGCATATGAAATGAGTGCAATTGTACAGTAATTTGAACATCCTTTGGCATTGTCATTTTGGATCAGAATGAAAACTGACCTTTTCCAGTCCTGTGGCCACTGCTGAGTTTTCCAAATTTGCAGGCATATTGAGTGCAGCATTTTCACAGCATCATCTTTTAGGATTTGAAATAGCTCAGCTGGAATTCCATCACCTACACTAGCTTTGTTCAAATAAGGTGAACTTCACATTTACCTGTGAGGGCAAGCTGTGCTTTATAAGGCACAGATTTCCAGAATGAAGCCAGAGTTTTGAGAAGGTTCAGAGGAGCTGGGCGTCTAGGGATGGCAGACATGAGAAGCAGGAATGTGAAGGCATCAGTGGACTTGTAGCCTGTTCCTGCAATGGCTGGAGTAAGGTTGCTCTCAACTGTCCACTTTAGAACAGGCTCTGGGAGTGAGCACTTGCTGATTGGCTGTTGGGTAGAAGCGTGGGGTTGTCTCTGATTGGCTAGTATTCAGAAGGATTTTTGACTGCCTGACTCAGGACTGGGCATTTGTCACCCAGGGATAATTTATTTGGTGTATTATTCCACAGTTTATTTATCCTTTCTCCAATGTGCCTGTAGAAGCGGAATTTCTGGATCACAGAAAACACATATATTTAAACTTTCTTAAACAATTCTGAGAGGGTAACAGGCAGGAAGGGTAGAGGCCCCCAAATGGAGGAAACAAACTATAAGTGTCAGTTTTTTTTCCCTTCTCTATACAAAATTAAAAAGTTTCTTTTAAAATTCTGTGTTGCCATAACAACAGCTTGTTCCAACAGCTGAACTTAACTTTTCTCAAATGTTGAGTTTACCAATGCATTTTTCCTATGGGAATGTTTTTCTTAAGCTATGTTAATGAACTATGTATTTACCCTAGACTCTGTCTTTCTTCAAGTTGGTTCAGAACCCATAATGGCTCAACAAACCAGTATGTTTTACTCATACAATTGTTCTACTAATCTGTGTTAATGAGACTATGTATTTGCTTGGAAACCTGCCTTTATTCAAGATTCATGTCAATCATTTTATGGCCTGGGATGACTCACCTTGTGCCAATGTTATCTCAAAATGCATGTTGTGGGTGAGGGGCCTGGTGCCACTGTCTGTGTTTTGAGGCATTTCCTTTCTCTAATTAGCAGTCTGCTAGTAGGTATATAACTTCCTTCTAAAGTCTAGCAGGGGGCACTCTTCCTGCCCCCTGCTGATGTGTATGTCAGAAGCTTTGTCTATCTCTTTTATACTTTAATAAAATTGATACTGAAGCTGAAACTCCAATACTTTGGCCACCCGATGTGAAGAACTGACTCATTAGAAAAGACTCTGAAGCTGGGCAAGATTGAAGGCAGGAGGACAAGGGGATGACAGAGTATGAGATGGTTGGATGGCATCATTGACTCGACGGACATGAGTTTGAGCAAGCTCCGGGAGTTGGTGATGGACAGGGAAGCCTGGCATGCTGCAGTCCATGGGGTCACAAAGTGTCAGACACAACTATGCAACTGAACTGAACTGAAAATTTTATTACACAAAAGTTCTGTGCAATAAAGCCTCATCACTGGCCCCAGATTGAATTCTCTCCTCCAGAGGCCAAGAATCCCAGCATCTTTCACAGCTCAGCAGAAACCTTTCAATTCCAAATGGTTTTCCAAGGTGCTTCAATCATTTTACATTCCTACCAGCAGTGCACAAAGAATTACCTTGAATTCTTTTTCTTTTTTTTTTTTTTTACTATCTGATATTATGTGACCTTCCTTATTGTGGTTTTAATTTGCATTTTTCTGCAATTTATGAGGTTGAACTTTTTTCACATTTATTGGACATTTGTAATGTCTTCTGTAATTTGCCTGTTCAGTTGGTTTGCCCACTCTTTGAAGCTTGGGCCTGTAGTTGATGTGCCAAGTCTCACAAATACAGTCCGTGGGGTGAGGCTATTCCTGACTGGCTGATTTTTCAAGCACCTGCACACAGCTGAGGAGAAGGCAATAGCAACCCACTCCAGTACTCTTGCCTGGAAAATCCCATGGGTGGAGGAAACTCGTAGGCTCCATGAGGTCCACGAGGTCGCAAAGAGTCACACACAACTGAGCGACTTCACTTTTACTTTTCACCTTTATGTATTGGAGAAGGAAGTGGCAACCCACTCCAGTGTTCTTGCCTGGAGAATCCCAGGGACAGGGGAGCCTGGTAGGCTGCCGTCTATGGGGTCGTGCAGAGTCAGACACGACTGAAGTGACTTAGCAGCAGCACACAGCTGAAGTTATATCTAAATGGTGATTACCTGGTCACAACTTGAGACTTTGCCCACAAAACAGCCTTTTCCTTTCTTCAGTGTGTATTTTTCATTCTCAGTCACCCTTTTTGGTCTTTCCTCCCTCAAACCTGCAGGAGCAACTGTAAGAGGTTTTCCAGATCTTTATTTGGGGAGGTATGATTTTCAGTAGTGTTGCCATTTTATCAATTTAAGAAGCAAATACTGGAATTTCCCTGGTGGTCCAGTGGTTAAGACTCCATGCTTCCAATGCAGGGAGCACAAGTTTGATCCCTGGTAGGGAAACTGAGATCCCACATGCTGAGGGACACAAGGAAAAAGACAAAGAACCAATTACTGTGGCAGAAAAATGGCTCCAAATGTGCAGTTTTTGCCAGCTTCCCAGGTGGCACTAGTGGTAAAGAATCTGCCTGCCAGTACAGGAGATGCAAGAGATTGGAGTTTGATCCACGGATGGGAAGATCCCCTGGAGTTGGAAATGGCAACCCACTCTAGTACTCTTGCCAAGAGACACGCAGGTCCAGTTTTTGTAATTCAATATTGAAATAAAAACTATATACAGGATTTGAGGTATCCTGACAAAGGCAATGTAGGGACATAGGACAAAATAAATACAGGACAGGCCCTGTATATACAGGATGCCTGATAAGCCTGCCCCATACCTGGGCACCAGACACCACACATACTTATACACACATACACACAATGGGTTTCATCAGATTTATACTGTGCAGTATAAACACACGTGAAACTGCCTGTTAAGTGAAGAAATAGAGCTAGAAGATGTCAGTAAATTCTTCTGTAAAGGACCATATAATAAATATTTGAGGCTTTGCAAGACACCATATGGTCTCTGTCACACCAATCAACTGTGTCATTATCATTAAAGTAGCCATAGACAATAGGTCAATGAAGGATGGTGGCTATGTTGCAATAAAACTTTA